>NW_005054333.1:5616900-5657695 GCF_000277835.1 Geospiza fortis | reverse complement strand
CGTTCACTCTTCCTGGCTTTAGAGGCAGCCACGTTTAGAGTCACAGTCTTTCTTCTTGCAGGAAAATGTTGCAATAGGAAGTTAAAAAAACAAAAACAAAAACAACACACACCTGTTTCTTGAGATGTCACTTTTGTTCTGAGAGATACCAATCTAATAGCTGGAATGCATCAGTCAAACATAAATAATTTAATCCTTTGATCCTTAATTGTTCTTGTGTCAATACCAACATGTGTTTTCATGTTTTTAACTCTGCATACATCAAAAATAATACATGTATCTTTTTAAAACGTGGTTTCTTTGCTCCTCCACTTAACTGATTCTTATCTACTTTGTTATTTGTTGCTTTGGTGTTTTTTTTTATTTTAAATTTATCTGCACATTACTGCCCTGTTGAGTGAGAAATTTTTTTTCTCATCCTTTACTTGCTAAGGCTGGACTCTTTGGAAGGTTGAAGAGGAGTTTCCTTGGCCCAAACTTACCGTTTGGGGAGACTTTTCTGGCACAGTTCCATTCCCCTGGTTTCCTTAGTCTGAATTAAATTATGTTCCCTTTCATTTTCTGGAAAGGAAACATAAAAGGCTTGCCACCTTCTCTATTCCTTACAGCTGTGTTCATTGTTATTATTTTAAATCAATAGTGGATTATATTGTTCTGTTCTAATGTTTGGTCTGACTTTTACCTTAACTGGGAGGGAATTCCTGGCTTTAAGGTGATCATTAAAATCTCTGTCTCTTTTTCAGACTCTCTTTTTGTGAAGAAGCTTTGTCTGTATACTTAGAAAGCAAGCACATACTTTCTCCTTTTTTCTATTTTGGTTTTTCAGCAGACTTGCTAGACATTCTTTAAAGAGGAACATAGCCAAAACAGCTGAGCCTCTTTGTGTATTAATGTACTTCATTTTCTCTACAAGAATGGGAAGCTTTCTAGCTAACCTTGTGAGCTGATAATATCATTGAACTGCACCTTTGTTCTGAGCAAATTTCTGATTTACTTTGAAAATAGGAACATTTTGCCTAAGAAAGATAGGAAACTTTTTTTTCTCCCAGCTGAGTATAAGGTGTTCAGCAAGAAGAGATGAGAGACAAGTTACAAATCCTGATCTGTCTTTGCTGGAAATTTAGCCACATGGAAGTTGCATTTATTTGAATTTTTGGTTTGTAGATTTGCAGGAATTAGAGATGGAAAAAGTCAATGAGATCATCAAATCTATTCTTCTTCTAGCATGGATTTTCAAGCAAGCAATGCATAGGGATGATAAGTAAGACTGGAAGATCTATGGTGTCTGGTAGGCTGTTACTGACTGAGCTGCTGCCCCTTGCACAAGGAATGTTTTGTAGCTATCCTTCTGCATCCCTCAATTGAACAATGATCTCCTAGGTTTTGTGACACCCATCTGTATAAAAGCACAGGCACTTTGATGTATTTCAGAAGCTTCATACTATGTTATCTACATGCCAGATGATACTCCTGGCCTCAGTTACTATCCAGCCACAGCCATCAATTCTCTGAGTGCTACAGCTTTGAGTGTGCCTCAGGCAAAACCTTTTTTTTTTGAAGGGCTGTGAGTTGTAACTCAGAAGAACTGATGCTTTCAGAGGTGATGAGGGCTTGAACATGGAGCCTTTTCAAACAGGATGGTAGGCCCTCATAGATTCTCCACATAACTAAATCTCAGTGATTTGTTTCATCCACACATAAGGCCAGCAAACAAGTCTTCTGTTTTAGGTGTCAGGAGTAGAGCGTGCTGGTGTGTAGACAGTGATTTTCAAATTCTGTGGACTTTGGAGAGATGTGTAGCTACAAAAGGCATTTAGACCTTAAAGGCAATTTGTAGAATAAGCATTAGCCATAAATAATAACAATTTCAAGACTTCTCAGTTTTATATTGAGCTCTGTCCTTCAGACTCTTCTGACAACTGACAGAAGTGTAATTAACTCCATTCACTGATTTATGGTTTTGGCCCAGCTTTTCCCCATAAAAACCTTCTGTGTAGTAATCATGAAACAGTCAGAGAGTCATCCACTTTAACAGAGCCATGCATTAGCGTGATTGACACAAATCTAATGTAAATGGTTTCCCTATATATCTGGTATTTTTGGATGCAAATAGCCCATCACCTTATCAAACTTTTGACAACGTTGCTGATCTTAAATTTCAAGAGAATACAGAGGAATATATAAATGTTGTCCTTGGGAAATACAGCACAGAAAAGGAGCACATTCTGTTCCATGACAAATGTAGATCTAATGGTCAGATATGTTGAGTAATGTGAAATCTCCTTCATGAATTTTGCCCTCTTTGGGATGTAGATTAAATAGACACTTTCAATTGCATGAACTAATACTTTTAGTTATATAAATTTGGAAAAAATAATAAATAATAATAAACCCAGAACATTTTGTTACCTAATACTGTGTAATTTACTATAATTTAATATTGTCTATCTTTTTCTTGTACATAAAATGTTTTAAAAGAAGTGTAGACAGTTTACTGTTTGAAACTAATGAAAATGGAAAAACAGGTACTCAAAGTCACAGAATTGATCAAGACTGTGGTTGAATATTGCATTTCTCATACTTTCTCTCTCCTGCTGCTCCTTTTACTTCATCTTCTCTTATAGTCTCAGATCCCCTCCTGTCTTATCCTTTAGCACACACCTCTCCAAACCTCCGGTGCTCTCACACATCTCCCGTCAGCTGAATATTTCCGCTCGTTCTGAGCCTTATATTTGCCAACTGGCCAGCCAGCATGTGTGCTAACTGGGTAGTGGTAGGTCAGGGAGAACAGATCAGCAGCTTCTGAGACAATAAGTTATTGTTCTCAGAACAGTGCTGAATGCATAAGCATTCACATTGCATAAAATCAATGTTGCCTGTGGTTCTAATGATTGATTGTCACAGCAGGGAGGCCCCAGACTGAATGGACAAGTATATGCAGCTTGCTTCTTGGAGATAGTTTCTCCAAGATACAGCTATGTTTGGGCACATGGAGACAGAAAATGCTGTATTGTCTGTGAATACTCTGGGGCTTTGAACACAAAAACTCCAGACTTTATTATTTGGAGCTTTAAGACAGTATGTCTGTGTTCAAATCAAGTGGATATGTAAAAAAACCTTCCAATATCTGGCGTCTCATCTAAATCCGGCTGAAGGTACAGTGACAGAGAAAACGGAGGGGAAATCCACTCTCATTTCAAACATGCAAAAAGTGCTGATGTAACGAAAATCCTATGTGAAGATTAATGAGATGAACTTCCTTTATTTTTGGTACAAAATATGCCATTTATGTTATGTGCATAAATTTATGCATGCTTGGGGTTTTTGGTTTCAGAAGGTCAAGTCTTGGTTGCTACACCTTGAGGAAACTGTATACAGTGCAGTACCTCTCTGCTCCATGGAGGCTACACTGGCCTATGAAGAGAGACAGAGAGAACAGTGAGTTTTTGACACCCAACCCAGGCTGAGTTTAGTACTTCACAAACCTAATGGGTTTTAGATGTAGAAATGGCATCTGGTAGGCTGAAGGAGGGCTTGGCTAGAGCCCTGAAGGATTGCCACAAGAAGAAGGTTTGAACCTCTCGTTTTTGTTTAATTTACAGAAAGTAAATACAGTGTGAAAATAATCATATTAGTATAGTTTACATATTAAATGTTAAACATATGAACATATTACCATAACATACTAAACAATACAGCACGTACTGAAAAAAGAAACATGGCTTTTTCTTCAATTTCTGCTACCTCATGGGCATTTTATATCACATCCTAATTACTGGGGTTTTGTAGGATTATTCTGACCTGAGACAAAAGCTAAAAGTGAACATACTGCCAAAATAGTGTGCTAAGAACAGAGTACATATTCAGTATGTATATATACAATTCGATACATATATACCCATATATTTGTGTAAGGAAGCCAAAACTATTGGGTTTGCTTATGTCTGACCAGCCAGTTTACATCTATGTTTAGTTTTAGTCCCATTTCAGAAGGATGCCTTGTGCCATTTGATTTTTTGCTTTACCCTTTTTTACCTCAAACTTCTCCTAAATGTTTTTCTCCTGCTGTGAGTACTCTTTGTCTTTGTGAAAACTTTTTGGTTTTGTTTTCCAACATAGAATATCTGCTGAAGGGAAATACAAAATAGGAAAGAGACTTTAAAGGGGTCATGAATATCTGACAGAACTGTCTAAATTTTCCCTGTAATAGAAAAGGCATTATATCCTTCTATTGATATTTCCATGTATTTTTACATTTGCCTCCTTTGAATTACATGCAGTAGCTGCCATTGGGGTTTAATATGAACCCCCTTTTAATATGAAACCTGAATAATTCCATAGTCACTTTGTATTACATAACTCTGTATAGTCATTTATATCGTATTTTGTATTCATCCCCTTATTGCTTTGTCTATTTTTAAAATGTCTCTGATCTTTCCTAAGGACTATTTTTAGTTTGCCAATAAATGTTCTTGTACAATTAGTACAATTTCATAAAGTCTGGTACATATCTCTATGGAGATTATAACCACAGAATTTTCAATTCCATTTCATGGACAACTTCTTATCCATCCATTCCTCCTACTCTGCCTAGCTGACCATCTGCAGCATTTGTGCTCACCTGGATTGTTGTTGTTTTGGAGATGGTTCAAATTTCTGTTTAAACCAGGATTTCTTCTGGCATCTCATGTTGAATATCAGAAAATTTGTATGTACAAGCCTGTTTTTATGGTGAATTAGTTCATGATGTAGGCAGAACTAATTTCTAGTAGTAATAATGGTATGACAGGACTGGAATCCATCTGGTTTTAGAGGGTTACCTAAATCTTTTCAGGTCACTGATCTAAATGCTCTTTATTACCATGCTGCTTGGAGAACTTTCCTCGGGTGATCATGAAAAAATCATGGCCATTTTTACCAAAGATGTTCATGGCAGAGAGGTATCAGCAAGCCTTCAAGCCCAGAGGGTGCATGTTTGAATCAGCTGTATTTTGCATTCACAGTTTGTTCTGCCTTCAGTAATTCACAGGGTGTTTTGCTCTCTTTTCAGAGGCATGTGCGCCTCCAGAGCATCTCCTCTTCCTGTGGTGACTTTTTGTATGTGCAGACAACTGAAATATTGCATGTTTATTTAAACCAAAGTGCTTACTCTATGTATAACTTTATTTCAGGTAAAACTGATGCTGTTGGTTTGAATGTCCAAAATGTTCCACTGGATTGGAATTGAAATAGGAAAGAATTCTTATTTTCCCCCTAAGCCTCAGAAATAAAATGGGCTTTTAAGGTGGCATTCAGATAAGAGGAAACAAGGCTTGAGGAGTAAAATGAAACTCATTGTGGTCAAGGTAATATCAGCTCCCTTGCAAAGACTGCATTGTTTGTATGGAGAGCCCTTGTGTTCTGCTGTAATAGCTCTATTAAAATTATTTTCTATTAAACTTGCATCTGTATAGAAGCACAAATGCCTCGAGGTGCATCTAATCCTTTATAATAGATTGTGGTAGTTATTAGTCATAAGTAGCTAGGAGTGAGTTGTGAGACCTGCTGATGACAGCTGCAGCTTTGTGATGGGTGGCATTTGTACTACCTGAATAGCTCCTACCTAACACCATGACTCCTTGCTGGCTCTTAGGTCTCCAGTTCCAGAATTTTTGCTTGCTGTCACAGGTATGCCATAGATGGGATGATGTCCAGAAACAGTTTTGCCAACATTTGTGATGCTCAGTTTCAGTACTTTTATGAGTACTGGGGAAATACCCCTTGGCAAGTTATTATACCTTTGACTGGCAGGTAATGACTTCTGTAAATAACAGTGCCTGCTTTATCTGTTTCAGGAATTAAAAGCTAAATGTTTCTTACAAGTTCAGAGTTCTTTCCTACCTCCTAGGTATATTACGAGGTTATCAAGACACAATATATTTCAGAATCTATGTGCATGTAGGTGCACATACTTAAGAAATGGTATGATTTTAATGGCCACTACATTTATAAAAACTGAAATATTTTTTGCATAGCTTAAGCTAACATATTCATTGTCTAGTCTGAAGGGGAATATGAGCAGATCTTTGCCAAGGTTAATCAGGAGTTTTCAGCAATTTTTTTTTTTCATTTGTGAAAGTCCAAACTACTATTTCTTTATACCACGTGCAGTGAAACTTTTACTTCTGGGCATGTTTTGGCTCCAGTATGGAATTTCTTGTTAAAAGAAGTGATCCAAAAAGATACACTCAGGCATCCTGGCTAGCTTAATGCTTTCAACCCTCAGCTGGGAGGCCAAATTAAAGTCTTTGAAATAAGCAACGCAGCAACTACAGCCTCCTGTTTCCTGTCCTATGTGATCACTGATAGGATCTTCCTTCTTGATAAAAAATATCGATGTAGTTAGTTTTCTTTTCTAAAATAAGCACTTTCCAAGTACTACCATACCATGATTTTACATGAATATGGAAGAGATACATTTGTGGTTTAGGACATTAAATTGTAATGAGAAAGTGGACTTGGAATAAATCATCCATGAAACATAAGGGTTATAAAAAAGCTCCTGATATTGTGAAAGTTCATTGTAATCCAAAAAATCTTTTTTCATATGTTAAGGTGTTCTATTACTCCAGCTCAGGCTCTCCACCTAGCAGTGAGTGGTGTCCCTGCAGGAGCAGCTGGCACAGAGAAGACAGAGACCATGCAAGATTTAGGCTGCGCCCTTGGTGTGATGGTGAAAATTTTCAACTATTCAGAATACATGGATGATGAGGTGAGATGTTCTGTTAAGCAGTATGGAGATTGTTGTTTAGCCTATTTTTCATGTGAATTACACTTGAAACTGCTGCTTTCAAGAAAAAGAAGTTAAATATTTTAACTTTAGTCTGTAGGGAATATCTATAAAGGTTTGGTCCAGACAGGAGCTTTGAGGAATTCAGTCATCTCTTGGTGGAAGTCTAGTCAGTAATGGCAGTACAATTAAAGCCTATCCACAATAAAATTGGGAAGAAAAAGTGAGTGTGCTAGGAGTGTTTCCTTGTCCTTTGCAGGCTATAAATACTGAACCAGTAATATCTTCCTCCGAAGTTCCTCTGAAACTATTTGTAAATGAAAGACTAGATGGTAACACAAAATCATCTGTGTAATGTACTACCCAAAAATAACTTTCTCCTCAAACTGCAGGAATAAATGTGAGTAAATTCTGGTCCTAGCAGATTACAATTAAAATTTTGCTATTGAAAGCAGTTCAAGTCCTACCATGTGAGATCATGGCACCCTGTGGGTGAGAAGTTTGGAGGGATTCAACTTTGCAAGAAGTCTCAGCGGTTCCAGGACTTTCCAGTGCTTTTGAGACATGCCTTGTTTTTCCACTGTCCTGTGTTCTCCATTTTGGGGTTTTTCAGTCATTATTGCCTCCTGGCCTTTTCGAACCCTCTGCATCCCTACTAGTCTCCTTTATTATGTGTTTCCAAAGGTGATTCTTCCTATAGACATGCTTCAGCCACATGCAGTTTCTGGGGCTCTAATAGTCCAGTGTTTTCCTTCTGAATTCAATGCCAGACAGATTACTAAAAGCTAAAATACCTCACTAGACCTTGCCGAGGTCTAGTGAGCTTTCTTCTTTGGTAAGTAATATCTTTCTTTTAACTCTTCTTTGTGTTACTATTTTTTTTAACAGATTTGTATTTCTTGGTGAAAACATGACACTGAAATTCAGAGTTGGAATACTTTTATTACTATGATCCCTGGATGTGCAGGTCAGATAGAACTACATGAGAAGTTCCACATTCATACTCAAATATGACAAAATTAAAACTGGTCATTTAGTTCAGCAGCATATTTCTGGATGGGGAAAAGAAGAAATATTTGGGTTTTTTAGTAGTAAGAAAGAGCTCTGAGGAAAAAATGATTTGGTTTGTAGCTGGCTTGAACACAAAATTCAAGATCTCCTTTTTGTGAGTATGTAAATTAAGTAATGATTTTTAATGAGGAAATAGTGAAATTGTTTAGCAATAACGTTATTACTTCATGTTCCTTTATAAATGAGATTTAATGAGATATTTTTCATTTGTGTCATTAAAATTTCTGGGTGTTTGTTCTAAAAGTTTAAACAGTTATATTTAGAAAAGAAACAGTAAAACCTTTAAAGGTAACCAAGCCTTCATATAAAAGCACTAAAGTTCTCCAAAAAAAAATTGAAGAATTTTAAAAAGGATGGCATTTTTAGCAATGGTTGTGTTGCACTTGGCTTCCAGGCCCTGTACAGCTGCTGGCTGTGCCCCCTTGATCAGTGGCAAGTGCCACCACTGCAGTCTGTGCCTGCTCTGAGTTTGGGCAGTACCTATCTGTGTTTCTCAGAAGCCTCTTTTGTGCAGCAATATTATGGAATATTAACAATCACCAGTGCCTAATTAGCTCATTTTGCTTTGAACTGGGGTCCTTGTCAGGTTTGATTGACAGTCTTAATTGTGACTCTCTTGAGCTCTGTTTTTAAAAATGTTTGCACACATCAGACATTTGATTTAGCTGACTTATTCTCACCATGTTTAAATACTAATCTGTGCATTTGGATTATGGGTTTTTTCCTTCCCTAGAACCTGTGCCATGGTTGTCCCTGACATTGAACTGGTCTCTAAAATTATGTTGTCTGCTGAAGGGTTTATTGATGTTTGTCTGTTAGCCAGAAAGTTCATCACCTTCCAACCTCTCTGCAGGGAGCTGCTCCCTGAAGAGGTGAGGGTTCTTTGGGCTTCTGTATTTAGTACATATCTATTAGCACACACACAATACAGTGCAGCTGAATATTGCATAATAGGAGGGATTTATGCAAATTGTCTTATCTTGTATTTTGAAGACACTCTAAATCAGGTGTCCATCCTTAATAAATGCATTTGGAAAAAAGTGTCCCTTTTTCTTAAGTTTGGATGCTTGTAATGTGCTTGTTTTACATTAAGTAATGTAAAATTTGTATATCACCACTTCACACCTGGGCTGACTGACTACATTGTGCTGCTGTGTAACACCCATGTAAATAACTATCTTTTGGAGAAGAGAGAAACAGATTATAAATTGTTTAAAACACATAAATTGTATAAAAACACATAGCATATTGTAATCAACTGAACATGTCTTTAAACTTTCTCCAGTAAAAGCAGCAACAACTGTTTGAAACAAAGAGGGTGGAAAAGCATTTCTAAATATTTTAGTTATTATACTAGAAAGAATTCTTATTCAGAATTATCTTAAAAATGCAAACCCTAGAAACTGATCTCTTCCCTGTATGGACGCTGTTTTAATAACCTCCAGCTGTATATTTTTTTGCAAGATATCCCTAATATTCATTTATATCAATGGAATTAGAACTTGAAGAACCCTTCAACCTTAAGCCATAAACTCAAATAGCAGGCAGGGCCTTTATGAAATAAAAAACAACTTTATTTTCATGCTTGCATAATTTCAAAATCATGTCTAAATATCCTGAAGATTTCTTGACACATTCTTGCAATTTTCTAGAGATAATGAAATTAAACCGTGCATATCTAAAGGTAATTAATATTGTTTGCTTCACTAGAACAAGGATTCCTTGAGTCTAATGATTACTTTGTCCTGGAAGCACGTTCTGAATTGAGAAAAGTAATTTATACCATTGTTTGTTGCTTCAGTATTAATCATAGTTACAATAATAATAGAAACATTAATGTTTGAAGCAAAATATAGAATGTTCTTTATTTACTTTTTAAGTCTCATTTGGTTTACTTTTAATGGAAATGGGAGAAATCAAATAACTCTGAGAAAAAAATTCTGGGCTTCTGCATAAAATATACAGCAGTTCAGAGAGTTCTAAGAGTATTGCTCCAGTGTTGGGACTTTTAGAACTTTAAATGTACCTTTGGGGCAATAGGATCCTAGCCTATGGAAGCTGCTGCAGAACAGGGTTATCAATCAGGGCTTTCAGGGCTTATGTTGTGAAGGCACTTCTGGTCCTGTGACACCACAGCAGAGGAAGTCCTTGCACACTGGACAGGCCACACACCAGGCTGCTTTTAAGACGCATATCCCGCAAACAAAGAAACAAACAAAAAAACAACAAACAAACAAAAAAACCCCCACCCAAACATGCCAAAAAAACCCTTGCCTAAATCTAACAAAAATCTTATTAAGCACAGTCCATTCCTAAATTTCCTGGTTTTGTTATCAATTCTGTTTTAACTTATTTGCCTAGATGTACCATTTCTAAAATGTGGAGACTCCTTTTCAATGCAGATAACAGATAAATAATAATTTACCTCAGAAATTACTTTCTTACTGATCATGAACTGTCCTGCGTTTGAAAATTTTTTTCTTTAATTATTTTTTGTGCTGTATTTGATTCACGCTTAGGGTTACCACTGTCGTGGAAGAGGATAGATGCATAGCATCTGTCAACTTAAAATGGTGCATTTTTAAGTTGTGAATTTGCTTCCAGTTTTGTTGTTTATTTTGGGGTTGGTTTGTTTTTTTGGTGGGGGGAGGGTGAGGAATTGATACTACCAATAGGCTGTATTTATATTGAATTCCTAGGTGTGACTGCAGAATATCTTTTCAAACTTTACTCAGCTGGTAGCCAGTTAAGGATAGGGAATCAAATGGTGGAATACTGAAAATTATATAGACATACAGATATATATATATATTTCAGCCTTTTATATTTTTAGTCAACCTCTAATGCTGACCAAAAGCCACTGAAAGACTACAAGTGAATAAAAATGTCTTTTTTTACTCTGTGTGTAAAATGATTGTTTTCTTCATGAACATTACTGCTTAATTTCATGTGCTAACATGATTAGTTAAAATGTCTTTGTAGGGCTGTTATGACTGGGGACTTCACGCTATCAAGTCAGTTTTGGTAATTTCTGAAACAAGGAGATAAGAAAATCCCTGAGAATTGGGTAAAATATATTTCTGGTGTTTTTTCTTTGGATAAAAACAGACTCCTAAAAAATTATTTAATGTTCTTGTGGTAGATTGTTTACCCTCTTTTTCCATGTGTTTATGTCCATCTTAAGAGACTTCAATTTGCATAAAATAGTGACAGATGATATCCCAATTTTCACAGGCGTGATCAGTGACCTGTTTCCATCTCTGGATGTTCTGAGGATGGAGAACCTACAGTCTGAGCAGATGGTTAAACAATCTACCCTGGAGCTGTACTTGCAGACAGAAGAGAACTTTATTCTCAAAGTAAACAAATTCATTGTCTTGAATCACTCCCCTTAAGATTTTTTATCAAGATAATTGCCAATGGGTTGTTTGTATTAGACACAAAGATTATTTTTGAATATGTTAAAGCATTGATAAAGTGTCTCTCAATGACTCAGTATTTCAAAGGCATTTCATCATGGCAGTAATGTTCCTCAGTATGATAAATATGTCCATTAGGAAACGTGCGTCCTGTTTGAAAAAGCTGTGTACAGTGACAGTCTAGAGTGACAAAAACGTTTGTTTGTGCATGGTAACAAGAATTTGTATTTTGTAGCAAATTCATTGTTGGTCAGATATTTATAGTGAGGTAAGACTAAGGGAACAAAAACACGTAAATAAGAAGGTGTGGATTTGGAATGTGCATGGCCACATATGACTTTTTGCTCTGGCTTTTAGGTATAGTATAGTCCATGTTGTGCTATACACATTAAATGCATGCAAGTACATGCATGCATGCATGTATACTCACAATAATTAGTTGCCCATAAGCTAAATTTAGGCGCTAATTTATTTTAATTACAGACAGAGTGAAAAATTGAAACATAGAAACACTGGTTAGTACACAGACCAAATAAAAAATGTATTTATTCCCACCTTTCTTCAAGGAACATCTGCATCTGCTGTATGTGGCAGCACATCCTTGCCTTTATTGGGATATATTGGAAATAACTAGGCTAGTTGAATGTGACTGATCAGAAGATTTAAAAAGGATTTTCTACTCTTCTCTCCTATTCCATTATCCTGACAGAAGGGTGAAAAACAGTAAAGTATGCCTTGAGGTATTATGAACTTCACAATCAGCCTTCTGACAGAGTATTTTGCTTCCTGCTAACTGGGTAAATCAGAAGACAAGCACTGAGGATCATGAACTTGTTCCTGTTAGGCTTAGGAAAAAGAGAGTGAATACTCTTCACTAAAACAGAAATCCACGAGCAGCCAAGCTATTTCTAATCTGTGATTCATACAACTATTTCTTTGGAAGCAACGTATTGCTTTAGGAGACTGACTTTGTATTTTTCTGAATTCCAGCTGTACAACTGATTGCAGAATCCACTCTGCCAAAGCAGTGGCAAAATTGTGGTAACTGCTCTGTGTGCTTGGGTTTCCACAGTCCTGCTGGACTATGTGGCTGTCTGACAGAATAGGATTTGTTCTCACTTGCTGAGGTAACTGCTTTAATTCCTTTGCACTAACTCTTAACATTTTCTGAGAGACCATGTTACTTCATGCAACATTAGCTTTGCTGAGGCAAATCTGCCAAGAAAGTGCAAGCTTTTTTTTTCCTATTAAAGGGAATAAGAATGCAGAGAGGGAAAAAATCTTGCAAATAATTGTGTCTCTGTGATAAGAACCACAGCAGGAGAGGAGAGGTGCTCCCTGTGTGTCCTTTCTGTGTGGAAGGATGTTCAGCTGGAGGAGCAGGCAGCAGTGTGTCACTCTGTGTTTGTCGATGGAATTGCAGGGAATGGGAAGGATAAGGTACCTTCCTGCCTATGCAGCATGTTTTCCATCTCACCTTGTAAAGAAACTGCCACAGCTCTTGCATAACAAATTCTTCATGTTGCCTTTGCCTGAGGCTGCAGGGTAATAGCACACTGCTGAGGCCACTCGGTCAGCTGCATGATGAGCAATAGAAAGTGCAAATGTTGCAAGCAAATTCTACATTTTATATGCTCTTTGCATGTCCCAAAGGACAGTTAATCATGGTATGAAGTAATGAACATTCAATTTGACAGATAGACCAAGTAATACTTTGTTCTGGAAGGAGAAGCAGGATGTTTTAATTAGACTTCTAGACAGACATCATGGAATGTCCTGCCAAAACACTAGACAAATAATTCTAATGCATAATGCTTGCTTATTTATGCTACTAAACGTTGGCAGCTGCATAGATTTTCTTCTCCATTTAACACTTTCTATTAGAATTGAGTGCAGAATATGGCTATTTCAGACTGGGAATCTCCTTTCCTATCCTTAGGCTTAATGGAAATTTGGGGCTAAGCTAGCACAGAGACAAGAATAAATTAATGTAAACTGTTGGCTGAGTACAGGGATTCAGTCCAAGATCCAGTTCAGAAAAAAGTGAAAAATTCCCACTATATGAAAATGGTGTTACTAACATTCACCCTGCTCCTTCCCTTCAGGTTCTGAAAGTTCTTTATCACATGTATGTGAACACAAATGCCCATTTGGAATTAACTTTTAATGGAGAAGTTCTGACAGCTGTTCTGAAAACTGTGTGGTTTTGTACACCAGGAAACCTGGGAGTGGAAAGATGGCAAGGAACGTATGTGTTCTTGCTAGGATGTCATTCTCCATCCAAAATGGACAATACCAGAATTCAGAGAACATGTAAGAGATAGAATTCTTCCATTTTTCTGAAGTTTTGATGCAGCGGGACGTGGGTGCAGAGCACTGGTGGTTCTGGGAAGGCTGGAGGGCAGGGCAGGATGCTGGTAGACGGAAGGTATTAGCCTGCACAGTTCTAATCCAGCTGCCTTGAAGGGCCTGTTATTTCCTCCCCAGACCCGCAGCAGCTCCCTTATATCTCCTGTATCATGAAGACTAATGACCAACTCTCCTGTAATCAAAACAGATCATTATTACATAAAATGCAGTCATTTTGCTGTACTGAGTGTTCACTGAATTTTTTGTTATTTTAAATAACTACCTAATAAAAAAGCAAAGGAAGAAAACATGGGTTTGATGTTACAAAAGCTTCTTGTTTCAGTGATGTGTCATCTTCTGAAGTTTTAATTGCAGTACAATGTTGTTGTTTAAGCACTTAAGTGATAAGATTCTATTGAAATATAATTTGCAGTTCTCCTGTCATCTTCTCTGAGAGGACAAGCCAATATTACCCATGAGGGGTAAAAAAGGTTTGTTTTAAATAGGGATATAGATCCTATGTAGACTGAGTCCCTCAACACTGTTATGGATGCTAACAAGGTGGGCCATTGAGACACAATTACAGTGGTTCTCCCTTTACCTGTTTTCCCATTTTCTTCTTCCTCTAGGTTTCTGGAGACAGTTTTGCACTCTGCATTCCTTTTCCTTTTATTCTTATAATTTCTTCGGTTTTCACTATTGCTAAGTAATATTTAATACCTAATTTACACTTTGTGTCTTGCCTATTTGGCACAGAAAAGAGCCTTAAATTAGCCTATGAATACTGTAATGCTGATTGTACCTCCTAGATGTGAGCTGATGTAACTCGAGGTATCAATGGTGAGATTATTGAAACCAGTATTTGGAAAGCCTCTCAGTAAAATAGCTTTAAGATTCCATTATTGAAGTCCTTGCATCACTGGACTATGATGATGCCTTAAGTTTTAGCTTTTATATTTTTCAGATTTGGTGCTGCTTTACTGTGTGGCTCTGAGCTTCATATAAAGTGATGGTAAGCTTTCTTTACAGAGTAGCTAGATAAAATAATTCCTGTTCTAGCTTGAGACCAAGGACAATCAATACAAATTTCAGGACAAATAGCACAAACAATGGTGGAATGAACAGAGAAAAACAAGAAGGATGGACTCCATGACCTAAAGTTATAACTGGACAATTAACTCCAATATGCTAATGGACCAAAACTTATAGAAGTGTGACACCCCATGACCAGTTGTCCATTTTGTAACCATTTTGGGTCCATCTTGGGTGTAGCCCTGGCTGAGCTCTTGTACGGCCCAAGGTGTGTCCATTGAGGCCTTTTAATAAATACCTACTTTATTCTTTAACTCTGGTCTCTGTTCTAGGTCAGCCTTCTCAAGGCATCGATGGAAGGTTACTGTAGGAAATCTAAATCAATCAGTCTAAGCACAGTAGGATACAGACTTCTTTCCTTCTATTAATTATACAGCTAAACCAATTTTGTGGGATCTCTGAAATGCTGGAATGTAATGAAATCCAAATCTAAGATCTGAATGTAATCTTTGGATAGTGATTGGAGTTTTATGCTTTCCTGTCTTAGAAACTTAAACCATAGTAATCCTCTGGTTACTCAGCAAGGTGCCTGGAGGGGTGAGCCATAAAATCTAACTTTATCTGAGAAACAGGAAATGGCTTTTTCAAGAAACATTTTGGAGCACCTAAACTTAGACTCCTTCTCTGAATCATCTTCTGATTAGTTCCATTGACCTTGAGAGAGATTTTCCCCTCCTCTGCATTTGTCTGCTTTCAGGAGAACTCATGTTGGCAAAGCAGGCTAGTCACCTTTTAAATTAATTAAACTCTAGCAAACTCATACAAGGTCAAGTAAAACCTTTTGAATTTTTCACCCTCTGTGATTCCAGTGAAAAACTCTAAGGCATGTTCAAACAGAGTTTGTTTAGCTTGTTCAAGGAATAGTGTATGCATTGTGTTGCAGATAATCCTCTGTGGGTCTGTAGTAAACATGATTGCCTTGATCATGTTCTTGTTAAACAACATATCTTAACTTTCTTTCCCTGAAAAGTTTACTGATGATTTCTAGGTTGTGACCCTGACAGAGTCATAGGCATACATTCATTGCTTGTAAATGTGGCTGCTGTTTGAGGTACAAGTTTAAGAGCTGCTGCCCCAGCTACAATAGCCAGAGCTGGTATTCATCACCTGAAACCCCAGCACCTGGAGTAGAACCTGTGAGTATCTGATGATATTAGCTGGCATTTTTAACATCCAGTTTGAAGATTAATTGGATCAAATTCCTGCCAGTGGAGGATGGAAAGCATGAGCTGTTAGTTGTAATCGCCTCAGTTTGAAGGTATGGTTATTTTTTCACTTTTTTTCAGTGTGTTCTGCATAGGATATTCTCAAGTGATTCGTGGTGTTTTGATTGAATTAACTTGTATTGTACAACTTTTTAATGCTTAGATGAGTAGGAATTTTCCTGGGGAGATTAGAAGACTATGGACATAGAAACATGGATTTGATGATCAAAAGATATAATCTATTATCAACACTGCTGTTGTCTTTGAGGGTTAATATTTGACAGGAAAATACAGAGCTTGGAAAAGAAATATTTATCAGACAATTTATGAGCTTGGAAAAGAAAGATTTATCAGGCAAGGAAACTTTCAGGTGCTCACAGTAAGTAAAGCTGTTTATTGCCTACTCTTTGTCCAAATGGTTTTAGGTAAGTTGAAAGCCAGGCCAAAAATTAATTGAAATAATTGATAAATTAAACCACCTTCATCTTTCACCAGTCTTTGCTTCCCTAACAGTTATAGGGAGACTGGTTCTGTAAAGCTTGAGGTGGAATGGATGCACTTCAGATACAAGCAGATTTCAAAAGCTTCCTATTAGAAGAAGTTGAATAAAAATTTTCAAGTAGAAATACTGTGTAAAAAGTAAAACAAATTATTTTAGCAACTCTTTGAGAATAAAAGAATGATGTATCCTGCTTCATCACTTTTTAGAATTTAGTCCTGGCCAGAGAGAAAGACAGAAATTACAGTTTGCTTTTAAAAGTAAACTGTGATGTGCAAGTGTTTGATGGGGTTTTTTCTTTTCAATTTTAGTCAGTCTTTGTTCACACATTTTCGACTGTATATCTCCAGTACTCCATTGATTTACTCATAATAAAAGGCAAAGCAGTCTTGCTTGTTGGAAATGCTGGAGTAGGAAAAACAGTGTTTATAGGTAATAGGCTTGGTGCTGTCTCTGAAGACAAGCTCCAGACCAACAATTCATTCAACTACCATGCAACATCAGCAGTGCTTCAGAGTAAGTTCCATACAGATGTATGAAACTTATCTTCCCTCAACAGCAGTGATAGAATATATTCCACAGTTATTACAGTGTTATCACAACCTTTGGCTACTGTTTGTCTGGGCCTTGGCAAAATTCATTGCTTTGCAAACAGGAAAACCTTGAAAGTTGTGGCAGGCAAGGGGAAAGGAGGAGGATGAAACTGCTTGGTGAAAACTGGAACTGACACTGTGCTCCCACAAGTTGCTGTCTGATTGCAGATGAGAAAATTTGGCTTAACCTCTGTTCAAAAGAAGCCTTGAGCCAGCTTTGTCCTAGCCTGGGTGTCTCAGCATGGTGCCTGTAGGTGTACTGAAATGGACAGTCAGAAGTTGAGTTTACTTTTGCCAGGTACCACAAAACATCCAAGGAGGGTCAATCCCTGTCTGGTGGAGTTTGGAGTCTCTGTAGGTGAGATGGATGCAGATCAAAGGAAATGTCAATATAACACTCAAATGGAGAGGGCTGTATGTTGGCCAAAACTTAGTGGTAGATTTTGGAATGAGAGGAGTCAGACAGTCGAAGCAAAATAGGCTCATATAAGCCGTCTGTTTTGCTCTTCATGAAGAACACGATCAAAGGAGAGCCCAGCTGTCAGTGGATATGCCCTCTTTATCATCCCTTTTTTTTATCCTTCCTGTAGCTTGAACAGGAAACAACTATACCGAAAAAAATTGTGCCCTCCTTTTTTCACGCCATGAAAAGCACTATAAGGTAATACGCTGGCTCGTCCTTTTAAATGTCTGGAAGAAGATAGCAAAAAAGATTTTTCAGTTTTAAAAACTTTCTATGATTTTAGAAGTATTGAGATAAAATCTTTAGAAGCATTTAAGTGTGTTTGATGTGTAATTTAACTGCTTTTGCAATCAGTTGTCTAATTTTCCAGCCAATCAACATTGCTGCTAATGGATTACATTTTCACCAGGTTTAAAAAAGTAGGTATAAATCCACAAATCTTAATTGAATAAGCTTTTACTCTGTCTTCTCTTTCATGTCTTATGTTAATTTCTTCTGTATTCACATCAGATAAGCAAAGACCATTTTGTCTCCTTTATACCTCAGTTCATTCTTTGAAGTGTTTCCAAATTCATGTTAACATAGAATCCTGCATTAACAGAACTTAATCTCCTTTTTGCCCATCAAAATGAATGGAAAGTTTAGGAGAAAAGAAATTTTCTGTGCGTCAGAGTGAGCTCATGAGCTCATGAGCTCATGTCATAGCTCCTTTAATGGGGAATCAGCCTTAAAAGGCTTTCAGAAATTCCTCTGATCAGGGAGGGATTTTTCAGCTAATGACTGCCATTCCAGTAGCAACCACAGCCGTGGCTCTAGAGTACAAAAGCATAACACTTTCCATTGCAGAGAGAAGCTGATGAAAGAAGCTCCTGGGCAGCAAAGGCTGTGTATTCTTCTTGCAGGAAACTTGTTAAATAAACCAAGGATGTGAAGTCAACATCACAGGGACTTGTTCTCCAAGCATGTTACACCCACCAACAGTCTCGTGGCATAAAATTTGAGCGTTTATGAACCTTTAAGGATTTGCTGTGAAATTTTAGTAGAATTCCTTCACGTTTTAAGCGAGTGTTGTAAAACATCCACTGCTCCTTCTAAGAAAAATTAAGGCATGTACAAAGCAGTGGACTCATTGTCTGTAGCTCTTCCTTCTGTCCTCTGCTCTTCAGCCAAGTTCTTCTTGTTAAATGCTCTTCTACCAGGTCCCTCCACTAATCCCAGCAGGTGAACTGCATGACAATCCAGAAACAAGTAAATAGTGTTCCCTTCCCATTGCATTTACAGCATTGTCTCAGTGAACTGTGATGGAATGATTTTGTACTGTCATGTGTAGATCAAAATGATGGCCTCTTACACTATTTTTGTATTTGTGTGTACCAATATTTCTTCCTGGTAAGTGCATTCCAGTGCTACAGTGAAGTGCCTTCATCCAAGCCATCACTCCAAGCAATTATCTGAAACAGTCAAATCGTGGATTGTTTTCATAATGGAAAGAATCATTCACAGCAAATTGCATAAATGAGCAATTTAAATTAAGTCTTAATTCATAAAAAAGAGCTTAAGAGACGAACTTGCTAAAGTACAGTGATTCACTATTGTTCATTGCTATGTTCTTGCCATAGTTCAGAGGTTAAGATATTTTTCTTACAGATCATATCGCTTTTAATCTGCAGTATTTTCTGTCAGTTCTCATCTTATCTGTAACCACATAACATTTTTTGAGGTATCTGCTAGAGTGGGTGAGATTAGCATGTAGTGTAGAGCTTTATTTAGCATTCCCCAAGGCATATGACTCACCCGCTCTGCCTCTAGAACAGCAGAAAATTTGAAAATGTTGCTTGATGGAGGCACGTTCTGATGCAAACTAATATTGGTACAATAATTTTGGGGTCCTCAATAGTATTTAAGTCTGCAACACTGCCACAAAGAACAAAAATGTGCAAGTGTTTATAATTGTGGACATTATTTAAAATTTAGATCAAGAAAATTGGGGTTTAAAATTGTGTGTACGCATTGAGGTAAAAGAACAAAATTGTCTTTTATGTAATTAAGAGACTCTAGGCCTTTCATATGCACATAATTTCTGCAAGAAATTTTTTCCTTCTGTGGTAAGAAAGCAAGGTAAGTGCAACCACAGCTTTTGCCCCCAGAATTTATGATCATCCATTTACGAATATGTTGAGGTTGAGGTTCTCCCTTTCTCTCCTGTCTTTCAGCACACCTCTACTCTTTATCTTCTTGTTTTACTTCTCCAGTCAATAACCACCTTTCAGCTGACTGTGACTAGACAGAAATGGCCTTGGAAGCATTTGTTACCTTCGTTGAGCTCACCAGTCAAAATCACCGCTGAGGTTTGCAGATGATTCATTTCACTGAAAAATCTATGACAATACTTCCACAGTCCTACTGGAAACTGCTTGCAGTGACGTATTTGCTTATTCTGCTTTGCCCAAGGCACACATAAGTTTGCTGTGAGTCAGGACTATGGCAGTGCTGGGATGTCCAGCCTCCAGCTGTCCCTATGCAAGTGCAGTTTCCTTTTCCTACAGGCTCTCATTATGTTGCCCAGTTTTTAAATAAGCAAGACAAGTTCAAAACCATATACTTACGTTTCATTCTTCTATTTTGCCCAACCCAAAGTATTTTAGTACACTAGGCAATAGAAAAAGAAATAAATCTGTAGTCTGCACTTTTTCCTCTTCTACTTATTATACATGGAACTCATAATTATTTTTTCTTTTTTTTAATGCATATAGGCATTTCTTATTGACAAATATTAAAATCTTATTAAATTCTGGCTTTCATCATCTCAAAATCAATAACAGGTGTCTCCCAAATGCATTACACTATTGACTGGACAAAAAAAAATCTGGGTTAGATGTACAAAACTTTTGAGAAATCTCTTTCCTATTGAGTTTGCATCAAATTCTCTGCTGTGCTGTAAGGATTTTAACCACTGCATTCCCTAAATGTTTCAAATGTTTTTTAACCCTTTGGTTCAAATCCCAGCTCTGAGACAGAGAGAATTTAGGCTGCTTGTTGAAGATGAGAGCCTCGGTCACTGTGACAATACTGAAATTTTCCTTGAAGTCCACCTATTACTGTGGTTTATTTTGTGCAGAATACTTTCTGTGAGAATTTGAAAAACAAAAATATATGACCTAGGAAGGAAGATTATTAAAGCAGGACTGGAAAACTAACAAATTCCTAGTGACTTCTGTAGGTTTTTATTTCCATGCACAAAATTGAAAGAGTGCAATTAGAAATCAAATTACTGTGGATGATGAATCCTGTTATATGTATCTGTGGAATACTTCACTAAGTGGCAAAATTGAGGATTGCATCATACCAGAGTTCAGCGTTATAATAATGCTTAATAAAAGTTGTTTTATTCTGTGTTTTCAACATGACTTAGTAGCTTTCTGTAGCTATTTTTTTCCCTTACACATCTAAGGAAAGCAGTGCAGTTGGATAAAAATGGTATAAGCTCAAAGTTTATGTCTCAATATTTTGCAGTTCTGATGAATACATAAGGGTCTTTGAGTTAATTTGTTCACTGTTGTAGTAAATTTGTAACCCGATGGTCTCCACTGACCGTCGTGTAAGCACCTCATTTTGGGGAATAGGCTGAAATTTAGTACAATCACCTTAATATTCCTTTGTCTAGGAGATGATATTGCATTAGATTTGTGATTAAATGTCCTGATTAAATGAGATCTATCCTTCATATTTTTGCACTTTACATATTTTAGTAGAGATTTTATTTAATCCTTCCCAAGAGAAGGAGAAAATAATCTACTCACTGATTAATTTTCTGAGTGTCAGGGTACCTGGGGATTTCACATTCAAAGCATTTCAGTTTCAAAGGATGCAGATGGATATGCTGTGAAATTTTCAAAAGCTGTGAAGTAGTCAATCAAGTAAATCAGCAAGACTTTTCTGGAATTCAGAATCCCAAGATGACATATTCTCAAAGACTATCTGTGAGTTTCACTGATTGCTAAGGACTTCAGTAGTTTAAAAAACCTCAACCTTGTACATGGTGAAATGTTTCAGAAATTTTAGCCAGCATGTTTTTGAATTCTTGATTTTATTAAATTTCTGTGTTGCTTCATATGGTAATAATTTCTATGCCTTTGTGTTACATTTCAGGGATATTTGGAAAAAACGGAAGAACATGGTCATACCTATGTTACAGTAAAAGAATGAGAAACTTTTCTATTTTATTAATGATTTGAATATGCCTGAAGTGGATTCATATGGAATTTTTCAGCCTCATGCATTGATTCAGCAGCATATTGATTATGGACACTGGTGAGCATTTGCTTCTTACTTAATGTTATGATACAATTTTTTTGCTGTGGTCTATGATGGCAACCATAAACCACAGAAAAAAACAGAAAGCTTAAAAATTAATTGATTAAAGAGCAAAGCATATGTTCTTGGGAGGTTATAAACTGTTTTAGAGAAGAGAAGCAGAAAGAAGGGGCTATGGAGTTTTGGAAGGAAAATATCCTTCAGCTGCTTTTGATGGAGATGCTGGATGTTGGCCCCACTGATTGACTGTAGAGAGATGGGATGGCTGAGACACAGAAACTGATTCCTGAAATTGCAGCTGTTTAGCCTCTAATCCTCTATGTTTTCTTCACCTGTAAAGACAACAATTTCTTCACCTGTAAAGACATCAGACAATATCCACAGAAACTTTATGATGCTGCTTCAAATGAACAGTCTTTTTATGCCATGAGAATAAAAGCATAGAAGATGGCCACTGAAAGTAATTCAGTTGATTTGGGAAATTAAGTTAATTACAGAACCACAGAATCTCAGAACTCTTGGGGTTGGAAGGGACCTCTGGACATCATCTAGTCCAAGACGTCAAGGCAGTGCCACCTAGAGTAGGTGACAACCTTCTTACTTTCCAAATGACAATTTAATTTTCTTGGCAATTAAAATATATTGCATTCCTTCACCAGAACCTGTGTAAATATAAAATTTCCAGTTCAAAATCAACAGGTTAGTTTTTTAGTTCATTTTGTTACAGGAAGAGCAATATTCTCTGTAAATACTTCACTATTATCATAAATACATATTAGATTCTTGTTCGGATGTCATGTCTTCATGTCATCTTATGTGACACATAGGAAACACGTGACTTACAAAGAAAACATTTTGAATGATCTGTAGTGTTCTTGCATCTTCTAATGCAGGTGAATTGTATAAATTTTTTCACTAGGTCATACTTCATCCCATGAAGAAATAACATCAGGCATCAGAGCCAGTTTCATTACCAAAAAACCCTTTATCATCCGAAACTTTGTAAAAATGTGGTATCTTAATTGCGACAGAAATTCTGAACAAAATATTATGTGATAGAAAAAGTGTGATTATTTTTAATTTTAAAATGTCAATCCCAATTCGATATTTCCATGGATATTTGTATTCCAAATTTCCTGTAGGACAGAACTGTTGATTCTTCAGCTGAGGTTAAGCCTGGAAATGTACTGTGCTTCAGTGTTTTGTCACTAATACTAATCAAGTTACATTTTCTTTCTCAGTTATGATAGGCAGAAGGTAACTATTAAAGAAATTCATAATTTTCAGTATGTTGCCTTTATGAATCCAGCTGCTGGCAGCTTCATTATCAAGCCTAAGCTCCATCTAGGGTTTGAAGTGTCATATTATAGCAATCCTGTATTTAATACATGAAATAATTACTATTTAGTTTTCACTACAATAGGTAGCAGATGAAAGGGAATAGGAGAAAATATAGTGTTTGAAATTTAGTGCAGGTTGAAATTCTTGCGGTTCTTATAGCTAAATGGAAAGAGACACACTAGATTTATTATGACATTGAGAGTTCCCTGAATTGCAGGCTCATGTGGTCATCCACCTGTCAGATGTGCCCTTGGGGCTCATAACCAGACGTGCAACTGCTGTGGGACTGCATCAAGGATGAGGCTAGAAATGAAGTATTTTCTGTGACACACAAGTAGATGTATGCTCACCAGGCTGTCTCATCATTTGACACTTCATTGACTCTTATCTGCTGAGAATCTTCGTCTCCTTTTCCCTTTTTATTTTCAGCGACGTTTTGCAGTATTTGCCTCCAACTTCCTCTCTTCAGGTTCCCTGATTACCATCTACAGAAAGATAGCTGGTTTCCACTTCCAGCAACAAGCTTTTGTTCCACCAATAATCAAGAATGTTTGAGCGACAGTACAAGCAGACACATATCTTCACCAGGCAAGGATTCAAAACTTCCCAGCAACTGTTATGAGGTTCCACTGCATCCTAAATATGAGAGACCTCTCCAATGGCTTTCAGGTCTATATCATGGGTTGTATGGACTGTACTTAACAACACTCTATTATTGCTGATATTTACAATCTAATGATGGACATTGGATTGTGGACTGGTGAAGAACAGATGCTTTTTGTTCAAAGTAGAAGCTAGTCCCTTCCCTAAAGTGACCTGAAGATCAGATGGGTAGGAAGCTGAGACAGAAAATGTGTTTAGTGGAAATAGAGCAATGATTTGCAAAGTTTGCTGTGCTTACTTTTTCAGTTGGTTGGTTGTTGAGAAAAGAAGGTCAACATTTCAAGGGTGAAACAACTTTTGGAAGACTAACTAGAACAAAACAGAGATTGAAAAAGCTCTGAAACAATAATCATAAAATCACAAATCATTTAAGTAGCAAAAGACTTCTAAGATCAACAAGACCAGCCATTAGTCTAGCACTGCCATGCCCACCCTTAAACCACCTACCTAAGTGCCACATCTACACATCTTTTAAATACCTCCAGGGATGGTGACTCAACCACATCCTTGGATATCCTCTTCCAGTGCTTGACAGCCCTTTCCATGAATTAGGGTTTCAAAGGGTAACTGAACACCAGAGCAGAGATTCAAGACAGAGGGAAGGACATGATAGGGTCAGCAAATCCTGCCATTGCTTGTAAAAACAGGTGAGTCTGATCCCGGTTTGTCTTTATCTGCTTTCCTGTTCCTTGGAGCGCAGCTCTGTTCTTTTACAGAATATATTTTTTTGTCTGCCCACCGCATGGATCACTGTGAAGGCAAGGAGGCCAGGGCTTGTCAGGTCCTCTTGTGCACAACACACCTTGTTTTGGTGGGGTTGCACTGGCCCATCACCCACGTTTGCATCCCTCCTGGCATGGAAGTTGGGTAAGAAGGAAGTTTGAGGTGACAGTTGAGAAAGTGCTAATTTTCATTATGATCTCTGTCTTGTTTTCTAGAGCAGTATTGAAAAACAGGGCTAGTGACCATGGAAGGTCCTGGCAGTGCTGATGTTTCCATGTGTCCTGTACTGCCCTGGAGCCTCAAGCCATAATGACCCACCTAAGTGTGCCAGTCAGTGGAGAGCAGACATTTGTTTTAACTACATTTTGCATGTTCAACTGGCTGGAGAACTTGCTAATTTAAGAGACATCCTTCATGTTCAAGAACATATAGATTCAAGCACAATGTCTGCTGGATATCTACTAAGGATAACTACTGTCTTTGCAGAATATATCAGTTAGTCTTCCTTAAGACATCCTATTTTGATGCCAGATGACAATATTACAAAAGAAAATATTCTTTTATCTTTAGGTCATTCTTTTTTTGCTACACCCGAGTGCTTAGAGCAACTAAATGATATTCATTATCTCTGGTCATGAGTCAGCACATGTCTATAGGGATAAACTAGTGGAAAGCAAAGACTGTCATTTCTGTTATAAAATGGTGATGGACACTACAGACAAGTATTTTGAGATATGTTGGTAGCTCGAAAGTATTTTGCGTTGTGCCAGCAAGTTAAAAACTGAGTGGTGACAGGTCTTATTTATTGGAGCTCTACGTAGCTGTGGGGAGCTGCTTGAGGAGTTCCTGGGGAGCTACATTGACATGCCTGCTTCTATGAGCCCAGGCTTGTCTGAGGCTGCCGTGCAGTGGGTGTAACTGGAATATCTATAACGGGGATGTGTAATCCATCATGATGCTGTGCTTGCATGAAGTCATTGCTTTCTGCTGTTCAGGGCTTGTTGCAGTGCAAACTCGTAACACTCTTGAGGGAAGGTTTATGCAGGGAACCATGCAGCAACAGAGCTGATAAATGGACTTTGTTGGTGCTGTTATGGAAGAGTAGATTGTGGCCCAGTGTTAAAAATAACCTCCATTTTGTTTGTTTGAACAGAGATTCACTGGGTTTTTTTGCACTCTACAGAAATTAACACCACTTATTTTCTGAGGCTAGAGAGATAATCTATAATGCTGTAGATAGTTTGCCTTATCTTTTAATTAGTTAATGATGTAGCAGGCCTTTATAAGAAAAGCAATATTTGTCTTTTGTTTCCAAGAAAGGGAAAATGCTTTTTAAATTAGATTAGTTCAAAGCAAGGACAATACCTTAAGCATACAGTAAATAATGCCACTGCATAGCAGACCTGGATTTGCTTTGCTGCCCAGCTACTGTACATTTTAAGTCTAAACAAGCCATAACTTCTAAGTGTCATCATAGATTTATTTTATTTATCCATAACTTTTTTTTCATACTTATTCTTACCTTACCTCAGTTCAATGTAATTTGTTTTTTTTCATGTCAGGCAGTATCTTAGTACCCATCATGGCTCCAAATCTCAGCTTCTCTTTCTAAAATCTGATTTACTACATTTGTTTTGTTTTCCTGCCAGAAGAAAATCATCCAGTTTTCAGAAGATGAAGATTTTGCTGAGTAAAAGAGGGACAGACTTCATTGTTGTTCCTTGTCATTATTTGTAATCTTTCTTCAACAGATACCATCACTGTGGTCATGTGTAATATCAGTGATTTCCAGAAAGAGACAGAGGCCCCTGCTGGCAGAGATTAGCTTTGTTGAAGCAGTTTGTATTATTTGCAGTGTCAAATGGTTTAACACACAAACTTTTCTTCTCAGTGAGCTGTACTAAGATTTCAGTGTCATCGGCTTTCACTTTGCACATTATCAGACAGGAGCTATATAAGAGAAGGCACTCTTGACAAAGCAATCTATTGTAGGAGCTTCGCTCCAAGAGGATTAAAGAAATGCTTGAATTTCAAAGATAATCATAAGACCTTTCATAGGGACTGTAGATTTTTTTTAGCCTGATTTGGAGGTTGATGTGATAATTATCAGAGCTACAGAAAGAAGCTTTCTCAGGTATCACTAGTTTTGTTTGAAAATGTTGGTAAGCTATTATCTTCTCTCTAAAGTCTGGTGACTGAGAGTGGTATCTCAGTTTGGCAAACAAAGTGGCAGGGCATCTTAGGCGTACAGTTTGGCAGTCCTGGAAAAGTGACTGTGAAATTAAATCCTGTAAGTTTTTTCTGCACCTTTTATGGGGTCTTTTGATGGATCCATTGTGAAATTATAAATAAGGCTGACAAAGTTCTACAGTGAAGTCAAAGAGAATTTGCTTCCAGTAATGTTTTGGTTGGACAGGTTTTTAGCTCTTTATTAGATGCAACCAGATTAGACACATTATCTCTTTATTTGAGAAGGTTCTCATCAATGTTTTTTCCAAGGCTTTTTTCAATAATTTTTTCAGTGACGTGAGACATACAGACAATGAAGGGGATATCTCAATGACACATGTAGCAAAAATTAAGCAAAAATCCAAACTGCTGTCTCCAATCTCTGGTCTTTCATCCCTTAGAGTCTGTATCTGATGTTAAAAAAAAAATTTGAAAATAATTTTAGATGCTTATATAAATCATTAGAATATAAACTACAAGAGATTTCTTTCAATGTCTCAAACATAGTTTTCTGTGGGAGGAATTACCTCAATACACACATTTCAAAATTTTAGCAATTGGATCTCATCTAATTTTGGGCCAAGTCCTCATCTGGCCTCATTCCTCCTATGGTGTTATATGATCAGCAAATAACAGCATGCTTTAATTAGTCTGGGAGAGATATTCCAAGAGTTAATAAAGTTTGATGCAAATTTGACATTAAGTGGTTTATTGTCCTTTGGCCTTTCTGGTGCAAACTGCCAGATGTGAAATTCTCATGTGCTCCTACAGCCCAGTCCCTTCAAGTTCACTGGGTCTCTCTTCTGGGTTCAGTCAGGACCCATCAGATTCCTGGTGGGATGCTTTGGAGCAACTCAATGCAAAGAATGTGTAACCAGACAGCTCTGCTCCTTGGCAGACCTTCAATATTTGATAAAGGAAAAGAATGTTTCTTTCCACTTGCTCGAATATTGCAAGCAATAGAGAATGCTGAGGTGAAGATGATGTACCTTTAGGTGTCAGGAGAACTTTATCTCAAAAACAGACAAAAAAAAAAAGGAAAGAGGGGAGGGGTAGAAGGCTTGGTGCAATTAAAAGGAATTTAGGAACTTGGCTGAGAAGGTTATTGAAGTTAGTTTATGTTACTGTTACTTTATTATGTTTTGTCATC
This sequence comes from Geospiza fortis, assembly GCF_000277835.1. Lineage (NCBI taxonomy): Eukaryota > Metazoa > Chordata > Aves > Passeriformes > Thraupidae > Geospiza > Geospiza fortis. The sequence goes on along the minus strand of NW_005054333.1, from coordinate 5,629,815 downwards.
AGGCACTGAATCAATCCTATCCTATAAGCTTCTGGGGGTTATGAACTTCGGATTGGAGTAGGTGGTAAACAGAGCCTGTCTGGACTGGCAGGATACATCTGTTCCCTGGAGGTTTTCCAAATTACACAGAAGAAACCAGGGCCTCAGGGTAAACTAATAGATATTATTTTAGTCTGTTGAGTTCACCACTTCAAGAATGTGTTTTGTTGTGGCACAAGCTTGATAAAATCACAGGCAAAACAGTGGAATTTACACTAACAGCTCCTATGGTTCCTGTGGTTTCCAGCTGTACCTCTTTATTTTTGAAAACTGGGTGGTCAAAATATATTTTAGTGTCTCTCCCCTTATATGCTTCACAGAATTTTAGTAGTTTCTCCACTTTTTCCAAGGCAGCTGCTTCACATTTTACAAAGATGTGGTTGGAGTTCTGGTGTTTATAGTGATTTAGTATAAATTTTTGTGTGTCATTGAGCATGTATTGGTTTAGGGGTGTAAAGTTGAAGTGGATAAACATACGAAAAAATGTTGTCCTTGTTGCATGTGAGTCCTTTAGCCACCTAAACTGTCCATATGCAATGATTAGGAATGTAATTGATTGAGATGCTCTTATCAGATTTACAGACCTTGCAAGGCTGAGCCCTATGTAAGCAAACAGAAAAGGAGGGAACATTTTTGGTTTTGCTCTGTGTGGACAAGCAACATTTCTGAATCTCAGATGTGGCTGAAGGAGGATCTGATTGTGGCCAATTTGGTGGATGCCAGTCCCCAAAAAGCCCTTCTGTTTCCTTGGTCCAGGGCCAAACTACCACAGCGTGTGTAGCCCAAGGCTTTCTCAGTCTCTGGTTTTCAGGGGAAGGTAGATGCTGTTCTGCTTTGAAAAAAGTAGGTTGCTCTTCAGAGTGCTCATGGTGTCCAACTTCTTGTGCCCTCCTTCCCTGGTCAAATGAGGAGCAGTGTAAGACGTGGACTTAAGTGGTCATTCCCTCCCCGCTGTTTCCAAGCAGGAAAATTTCTAAGCCTCTGTTAACAAGCCTGAAGATTTGCTTTGCTAGGTTTTGTGACAGCTTGGTCATAAAAACCAGCATTGACCTTATTCTGTATTTCAAATATGGTCACACTTGAATGCAAATGATGTGAGTTGGTTTCTTTCTGAAAAGCCAAACCAAAAAACATTCCATGTTTATACCACATGGTCCCACACCATGTCTCCCTCAGGGCAGCAGTGCACACCTCAGTTTTGTTGGGTTTTTTTACAGATAAGAAAGCTTTCCTAAATAAATTCACTAAAAAAAAGGTCTTTCAGAAGAAAAAAACAGAATTTAAAATGGATCAGGTTCTTCAATGCGATTACCACACATTTTTTGGTATGGTAATGGCTATTCTTGATGGGAGCTCTCATGGCTGCAATATCCCTTTTTAGTACATTCGTGGGGAGACTTCTTCAGTCTTTACCACTAGATAATGTCAAAACTTCAGTATCTGATACAGGGGGAAAATAGCAAACTGCATTTCACTTTGGATGTTATACAGAAAATTAGTGATATGTAAATAAACTGAAAAAAAAGTACAGAGAAGTCAGCAATGTGTTGCCGCCACAAACATGTATTTCACACTTTTTCTGTATCAACATTTTAACAGAGTATGAGTGATTGCCTCCTTTCCTTACAGGTAGATCTTGCCAAGACGAGTGCCAAGAACATGCCCACAGTGTTTCTGCTGACAGATGCCCAAGTTCCAGATGAATGCTTTCTTGTGCTGATTAATGACTTGTTGGCATCAGGTGATTAAACCAACAAATTTCTTGAAAGATCTTTTCCAATGACAAATGATCTGTGTTTTCATTGAACTTTAAAGAGATTATTTCTCTCTCAGGTATTTGTAGGGGGAGATTTTAGAGAGACCATGTCAAGCCATCCAACCTGAGCATTGAGTCAAACTTGGTTAAGAAGGCATGGCCTGTTGAGGAGACAAATTGCTAAGGCTTACCATGCAAAAGTGTGTTGATCTGGGGAGAAATTAGAATGTTCCTTTGACTTAATGTCATTTTTGCTTTGGTGTGATTTCACTAACTTCAAGCAATGTTGCCATGACTGTACAAGTGTAGCATGTAGCAATGAAGCTTCACCCATGTTTGGAAGATTAGAGAATCTGGACTCTGAGTGTGGGGATAAAATGGAAGAAAAAAACACACCTCTGGACAGATGGAGTGCATCTTGAAAGATTTTTTGTAAAGTTATATTTACTTTTGCAACCAGACTAGTAAACAATTTAAACAGCCTGTGACGAAAAGAACCACCATTCTGAGGGGAACATAATTTAGAAGTGAACTTTCTATCAGGGAAAATTCAAAACAAAGTTGTTTTCTACCCCTTTAAAAAAATAAAATTTAAAAAATCCTTTTAGCAAAAAGACATAGGGAGAAGGAGGAGACTGTTTTGTTACTAGATATATGTAGGATCATACTGTAGCTCTTGTTATGTGCTTAAACCACACTGGGCTAAATACCATGTAGAAGATTATTTGTCACATGTTACCTACCCCTTTGTCTTTTCACAGGAGAGGCTCCTGATCTGTTCTGTGATGAAGACATGAAGGTCATAATGGCAGGAGTTAGAAAAGAAGTCTGAGCCCTGGGCCTGATGGACATCAGCAAACACTCCTGGAGGTGATTTTGAGGCTGCAGTAGAAAGTAAGTCATATTTCAGGGGCAAGAAACAGTGATGAGCTGATCAAAATAGCAACATACTTCAGTTATCTCATAACCCAGCATATGTTGGCATACTTCTCTTGAAAGCTTACTTGCTGACGTGTGGCACCAAATTTGCCTCTCCTCTGTCACCCCTGTAATAACCTGCCTGTGTGGAGGTTGGTGTACACCAAGTTTTGCTCCTAGATCTGCTGTTGACTTCCTACCTCTTCATAGGAAAATCACACAGCTGCTCTGTGTCTTAGTTTCATGTCTTGGACATTATGAGGCACTTCAGAGAGAAGGTGCTCATGAGGAGTCTGTGGTGCTGTAATGCAATTGTAAATACTCTTCCTACTTTTACACGTAGTAATTCTGTACATGTACTCAACTCTCAAACTTTTGCACAAATGATTGGAATTTCATAGAAAATGTTAATTCTTTCTACTTTTCCTATGTTGTATAAAACTAGAAAAATTAAAGTACATCTGTAAAACTATTTAGCAATACATTATATGATACCATAATTGCAACAAGTGTCTCACTAAACTCTCTTTTACAGACATTGTTTTGGAGGGAAACTGTAGCTCTCTCCTGAGAGCTGGAGAGAGGTAGCTGGGAAAACTGGTTTTGCAGTGGCATCTTTAGGAACTTTCAGGTTGTGTAGGCTTCAATTCCCTCATCATCTGGAACATCTGTGTAGCTGATAAGAAAATGAGAAGTCTGAAAAACATTAACCCTTAAGAATGAGAATGTTTTGGAAGGGATATCTGCCTCATACTTTTTGTATTTAAATGATCTGCTTGACTGGGGATTAGAAGAGCCTTCCCATAGCAGATTATTCCACAATGATCTTCTATTCAGGCTCTGTTTCTCAATTTTTTGAGGTGTTTAACCACCACTGTTCTAAAGAAAATTCTGATCTGACTATGAATTTTTACCAAGTCCTTATACTTTGTAACATATCACTTTCTCTTTTTTCCTCCCTCCTCTTCTCTTTTTCCAATCCTGCCCAAGTTTCCCTCCTAACTCGAATTTTGTTACCATTACTTCTTCATTACACAAATTTAATTTGCAACTTAAAGGCCAATAGAGACTTGCATACAATCTAGTGTGACACATTCTGTATCATTTTCTATTTTACAGACTTTAGTGACATGTTCAATAGTGGTGCTTACCTTCTGCATTTTTCTTTCTGACAGTGCTATTTGTCTCTGTTTCATTACTATTGCATTTGTATATTTTTTAAGAAAGGATGGAGAAAAATTATTTCTAATATCTCTCTTCATTTTCTCCTTTCACATTTTTACCCTTTATGTTTTCCTTATTCCCACAGTAATTTGTTCTTTTCTTTTCTTTTATTTCCTGTTTTTTCTCTTCTTTTTAAGGGCTTTTTGAAAGCCAGCTTTCAAACTCCTTTTACCTTGCAACAATTTCATCAGTCCCCTACTGTGCAAATTAGCACTTCTGGAGGCAAGAACAGGAGATACCTATTCATGTTGCAGGGGAGCAAAGTAGTGACGTTATAGTAGTGAAAGAGACATAAATTTCATGAGTTAACACACTGCTAGATATCCATATGAAATTTTAGTCAGTGCAGGGTGACCTATCACCTCCTCATTTCCCTAGAGTTGAAGAATAAAAGACTAATATAATGAGAAAGAGAACAAAAGGGTGAATTCAGACAGTTTCCTAATGTTAAAGCCCAGTGAAGTGATATAGTCTGATTTTTCCATTTCATTTTAGAAAAATCAACATCCTACATTGAGCCACATTTTCCCTTGAGCTCACTTATAATCTTACATCCTGCAGTTCTGTTTATGCTGAGGAATCTGTAGCTCAGGAACTAAAACTTCACAGTGCTATTCTTTGAATCTCCTTGGTTTTGTGTTGGTTTTGTTTTGCTTGTTTTCAATCTGGACATTGCAATCAATTCTGTTGTCAATGTACTGAGAACACACCTTGTAGGTGCAAATTTGAGTTGAAAGTGTGTCAGGTGAAGACAATGGGTGGCCCCATTATAAAATATGGGTCCAGAACTGAAGGGTGTCTGAGGACAGCTAAGCACCTAAGAATTTAAAAAATTTCATAGCCATTGATGAAATAAATTATAAAGGAAGAATGATGCTCAAGTGAAAAAAGTAAATGGTAATGTGCTGATGGGTCTGAGGCACACGCAAGATGAGGCATTTCTGAAGCTCAGTGATTTACTTGAGTTATAGAATTTTTTAATGTCCCAAATCTCTGTGCAGTAATCAGTCTTAAATACTCTGCACGTCACCAAAACTTCTTGGAAAAGTAAAGGCCAGAAGAAGCAATTATTTCTCAAAAGCATGAATATGATGAGATCAGTCAGTCTTGCTGTCTCTGGAGCTGCATCTGATTTTACTTTTCTTTACATTACTTTATTGGTCAGGTAACCCTTCAGCTTTTCCCCAAAGATGTGAACACCATGCCTGAATGCCTTGCAGCCCTCATGCCCTCCACAAGCATACTTTAATGAACTCTTTCCAGTAAGTATACTCTTTGCAGCTTTCCATCTTTGCATGTTTTCCAGGTTCTCACTTCAGTCTCATCAGTGCTCTTAAACATTACTATATATTCCAAAATCAGACATGTTAAATGATTTTTCTTTTGAACTGAATCTCTGTTATTCAGTCCATGTGCAGCCAGTATTCTTCATGAGCTGCTGATGGGTCCTTCAAATACTTGCTCCTCCATCCTTGAGCAAGTTTCTTCATAGTGTATTTTCCTCATGTAATGTTTACAGTCCCTCAGTGGCTGTTGTGAAGCCCTAGCATTAAGAACTGAATTTTCTGGTTTCAGAGGAATGCCATTTCTTCAATTTCCTTCCAGCTTGGCATGACTACTTTAGTCATCACATCCTTATAATGGTCTGCTCTTTCTATAGTCCTGTCCGGATTTAGCTGGCTCCCATTTTCTATGGTATTTAGTAGTGCAGTAATTTCATGCTTCAACCAGAATTAAAATCAAACATAGGCAGAGTGGGTGTCCTGCATTGCCACGGGCAATCTTGTTCATATTTTTATGATTACTTTTCTTTTAAACTGTTGTCTTTCATTTCCAAATCCTCTTTCATTAGGACACTTTAGCCTTTTCATTGTGGTTTGTCTTGCTACTAACTGAATATCTACTTGTATCTGTGACTCTGAGAGGAACTTGTGAAGCCCCATCAGAGCTCAGTTTTGGCCAGCTGTCATGGTTTTTCCTTTGAGGGCATAAATACACATCTATCTGCTCGAGTGCTAAAATCTCAGCCAAAGAGAACTGTGTTCTTAGGGTTTAAGGTTCTATGTTAAACTAATACTGACCCCAGATTTGTTTTGGATTTTGGTTTGGGTTTATTTTTTGTTGTTTGTTTTGTTTGATTCAGTAGGGAGTAGCTATCGAGGATTTCTAAGTTCTGTAGCACAGAAAACATCTGTTTCTTCTGTTGGCAGGCTCTTACAGAGTTCCTGTTTCTGTATGAATAGCTCCAGGCTTTTCTGATTTGGATGTCAGCCATTTCTTCTTGAGCACTCGGAGAACTGACTTTTAAGGATACATCTGTATTAGTAAAATTATGAAGGACATTTTGTGGTCCTGAGGACTAGTAGCATGAAAAGGCTGGTATCCATATGGCTTAGCTTCTCCCGTGCTCTGCTCACCAAATGATGGTGGTAGCATAGAGCTGGTCAGGGCTAATTCCTGGTCTGTGCAGCTCCTGATTCCTGCCACAGCACTGCTTAGTTTCATATGGGAAAACCATGAGAGTGCACCAACTGTTAAATAGGATGAGCCCCATCAGACCAGTGGCCAAGTATGTACCAAGGTACTTTTAGTTTTCTGTCTTGCTCTGTTCAAAGCACTTAGTGAACCTAGAGGGCCTGCATATTTGAGATGAGCAGGAGGAGGCTGAGCCAAAAAAATGAAGTGTAAGATGCACATCTGTAGTGAGAGTGACATGTGTGAGGCTCAAATGGACATTTGAGAAAACTTGAGGGAGGTTGTGTTCTTAGGAGCAGTGAATGCTACACAGAAGTTGATACTGATTTCACAAGATAGCAGTGCTTTTTTCCACAATGATCCTGTTCATTAATGCATTATGTGTTTAAATCTCAAAAATCCTCAAAGAAAAGGATATGTCTATCTTTGAAAACTTACTTCATCTTTCTATTTCTAGATGAAATACCTTCATTGCGATATTTATATCCTGGTTGTCTTGCAAGACATTCTCCATTTTTTACAAGGAGAATTTCCTATTCTTTGGGGTTTTTTCCCCCTGTCAAATTAAACTGTAATGTATGGCTTGTACAAAATATAAATGTTTTCAAAATAAGACCTTCTTGCTTATGCAAAGATTGTACAAAATGTAGTCAGTAATAATTACTCAATTTTCCTCACAGTTCTCTTGCTAGCAGATCACATGGCATCTTCATTATTCTGTGTGCAAAGCAAGTAGTGCACAAGGTCCTTTGTAGTATAGGAAATTCACTGGGAAGAATGCAAATGAACCCTGAAAACATGCCATATCAAATCTATGCCTGGTGTGAATTTACCAAACTTCACTAAAGCTAAAGGAGAAAGAAGGGTTATGCTGTGGTCAGGATCTGGTTACATTCTTTTTATGACTACCTTTTCAAGTATATGCTGTATCCTATATTTTTGTTCACAAAAAAAGTAATTAACAAACAGATAGTTATCTAATCAGGGTATTATATTATATCCAGGGCTGTTTTGGAATTTCCTGCCTAACAATACAGTAGAGTAAAAATCTCTTAGCTATGTGTTTTAAGGAAAAATGATGGAAATTTTGAATAGTATGTCACAGTTTGAGCTCTAGGGCCAGATATTCCAAAAAGTAATTTATTAAATGATTGAGAAATTGTTCTTCTACACTTCATTCTGTCACAATAAACTACAAAGTTTTTGTGTAAGTAATTCATTTTACCTCTTACTACATTTTTATTGGATTTGATAATTTCTCTTCATTCCCTGTAAAGTTTCTAGAATCCAGTTTTGCAGAATTAATTTACTTTCTCTCTTCTTAGCCTTTGTAACAGTTTAATTCAATTGTTACCTACTACTTTGTACACCTGTAGTTGTAAGATTTTATTTAGACATTTGAATACATCTGCCAAGGGCAAGGAGAGAGCAGAGGAGTTCTGGGTATCACTTAGTACATCTAGAATTTAGATGCTAGAATAAGGTTTAAAGTAAACAATCCTAAAAGCCCAGTATTGCCTCCTCAGGTGTCTGCAGTTCATATAAACTAATGCAGCTCCTTATATATATAAGTAATTCTTCTAAATCACTTCTAACAAATTACATTGGATAGGGAAAGCATCTTCTCCCCTAAAGTTCAGCGTAAGATTGATATTAACAGTAATCATTCCATACAAACATTTTTTCAATAGTCAGGGAGATTAAAATATTACTTAGGATATAAGACTAAAGAAAACACTAAATTCTGATTTAATTTTTTTTGGCAAGCGGCCCAAGACTTTGATTTGAACTCTTCTTGCAGTCCAGTACTTAGAGAGTTAAGTCCAAATATGAGCAGTGTGAGGAGCGTAGGAGGGTGTAGCAGATGAAACTTCAAGCAAGTCTGTGTATGGTTTGCAGCTTTGGAGGTGTGATAGATTCAGTTTGGCACCACTGCTACAGCAAGGGCACTTGGAGCAGCACATCAAAGCAGGGACAGATCTCTCCTGGCTCTCCACTGCGTAGCAGGGATGGTGTGCAGGCCTGAGAGGGTGGCCACTAGGGGAATGAAGAAGAGAAAATTGGGTTCCCTGGGCTTCAACACTGCTCACTGTGAGTCTTGGTATTACAACTGAAAATAGAATTTTTTCAGAAAATGAGGTGACATGGGGGAGAAACATCTAACTGAAGGATACATAGTGTAACCAAGAACCAAATTCAGAAAACTCAGCACTGTTTAAGAGTCGTGAAACAGATCTAGCAGATTCTTCCCCTACATTTTCTCTTCTTCTCTGATTCAGAGTTTTGTGGTAGAGACCATTTATTCTTGTATCTTTTTGGTTGTTTCTTCTATGTGTGCCCATCTCTATCATCAGCAAAAATTCCAAGATTTTTCTGTGTCTTTGTACAATTTCAGTATAATTTTCACCACTTGACCGGAATTCTACATGGGCATTTCTGCCATTTGCCTCTTCAAACAGTCAAAGTACGTGACTTCTTCTGTACCTTGAGCCCATCTTTGTAACATTCCTGGACAACCTGGGTATTCTTTGTTTGACTTGGTTCTACTGTCTAGGTTATTTGCATAAATTCCTGTCTTGTGTTTTGTAGTGCAGATATGTATTTTTAGAAATTATGAGATAGTGGCAATTCTTTTCCATCTGCCATTTTATCTTCTTTCCAGATACCATTGAACCATTTTCCATTGTTGCTATCTTCACATCACTTTATCTCTTCTGACTGCTTTAAAACTCAGTGAGCTATTGAGCCAGGTCAACCTCTTCCTTTCGTTGTTTCTTTTTTTTTTACTTATTTTCTTTCAATTCACTGCTCTTCTTCCTTTTTTATCCAGTTTACTCTTATAGGAATGTCAGTTCCCAATTCACCTAAAGGAAGAATAAACTTGTCACTTCCCTGGCATGCCGGATGGCTCTCCTGGCTCCTCTGGCTTTTGGACAAGTTATAAACTCTTCTGAAACCTTTTGGACGTTTTCTATGGGAATTAACAACATCAGTGACATATGGTTTGAGAGACCCTGCACAATAAAAATAGTTTATTTACTAAGAAGCGTAGAGGAGAGACTCCATTCCTGTCTTAACAGCCTGATGTCTGTCATTTTACCAGCATGTACATGGTCAAAGAATGTGCTAACTGCAATAAGCAGGTTCACAGGATCAGCTGAGAACTAGAATAAACCTTCCTTCTCAAATGTGAACTGCTTTGTGTAGATCTGATCATGACCCAGCCACATTTTCATTTTCCCTTGAATATTTTGGCCTACTCTTTTTGTACATCTCTTTCCACTTTTATTAAGAATGATCCCTTAAAATTCCCACACAAGCTAAGATCCAAATCTCTTTTTCTTCCTGCTCTTTTAGAGGGGTCGCACAGCACATAAAGAGGCTTGAATAGATTTAGAAACTCAATAACTCAACAACAGGGTTTCTGTCACCATGACCAGTTGAATGTGCACCTTCTGTCTGTCTGCATGCCAGCCAGTCCCTGTGCCTGCCTTACCATCTATAGCTATCGAACTGAAATTAAAACGTGGAGAGAGTAGAAGGAAGCTGCAAAAATGCTGTGTTTGTACAAGGGAAAAGGAGCAAAACCTATTTGCCCAAGGTTGCTGACAAAGTCTATTAGCTGCCAAATTTGACTTGGAGCCTCAGCTGTGTACTGGCTGATGCTGGACCATGGTTCACTGCACGCCTCTCTTTGATGGCCTCAAGTTGCCCTGTGTTTCTTTTCTCTCCCTGTTCCCTCCCTCCTCTCTGCAGATTGTCCTGTGTTCCTGTCCTGGCACTGCCATGCTGTGAGCATGAGCTGGGAACTTCCCAGCCCTAGTTAAGTGCCCTGCTATTGACTTGCTTCCTGAGCGGCCATGGGAAGCCCTGCCCTTCAGCAGCAGGAGGTTCATTGAGGAAGCTGACGGGGTTGAGGTACAGTTTCAAGCTCGTCAGTTTCCTAAGAAAGCAATGGAGATCACTGAAAGATCGATAGCTGAATAAGCTGGGGAAAAACAACACTCTTTTTACTCCTTGCTGCATACTTATTGCCTTTGCTGTTGTTCAAGTTCATCCCTGCTAAAAGTTGAATTTTAATGGTATGTCACTGCCTGATTCCTTCAGGAGATTTCAGGGAGCTGTCTAGCACAGGCAGAGAAGTGAGGGAATGAGAAGCACATAATTCATAACACTGTCTTTGCAGAATCCTTCCATTCAAGAAGACTTGGAAGGAATCTATAAGATCCTTTTAGGATCTTATAGACACAGAATTCATTTAACCCTTTCCAATGCAGTTAAAAATATTCACTAGAGCTGTAGCAAGTAAGGCTGAAATATTGCTGTGCACAGTACAGGTGAACCAGACTTCTCTCTCTATTCAGCAGTTAGACAGGTAGAAGTTTCCCCTGGAAAGGCAATCCATGGCACAACACAGCAAATGCATCTAGCACTTAAATATCTGGGCAGTTATTCTGTTCTTGTTGCTGATAGATGCAGAGTGTGATATGTTTTTTTCAGAAAAAAAAAAAAAAAAACCACATGCATTAGTGAAGGGGGAAGGGGAAGGAATATTCCTTTCAGGGGAAAGGAACATTCTCAGATTCTTCTGAAAGTTTTGGCAAGCTGCCTCTGATGTCCTTCCGGCACGGGAAGACATGCAGCAACTTCCACGCTGTCAGCGAGACTGCTGGAGTTACCCACGTAGACCTGAAAATGCTTTCTTTCCTTCAGAGATTGCCATTACAGAAGTTTCACTCTGGAGTGTTGTTATATTTGAGATCATTTATTTGTATTGGGGTGTTTTAATCAGGTAAGACTGAGGATTTCAGGAATTCCCGAGGAAGTGCCGTCGGGTTTTAGTTGAGTGCCGCACCAGGCAGCTCTGCATTTGCAGTGTTTACCCTCCTTTCAGACCCAAACAAGATGCAGCAATAGTCGTGAAGCGAAGGTGAAGGAGAGGGAAGGGATGTCTGGCGCTGCTTCCAGGGAACGGGCGGGCTCTGCCCCTGCCCGGGGCCGAGCGGGGCTGCGGGACCCGCCCGCTGCCGGCTCCCGGGCCGCCGCTCCTGCGGCACACGGATGCCTCCTGTAGGACTGCGCCGGAGGGAGAGATGCTTGCAAATAAACCTGGCGGTTGTATGCGCCATCAGCTGCTCCTGCTTTATTTTAACAGCCTTCTAGTGTCATCAGGGTAGGTATTTGTTGTCTGGTGAGCTGAGGGGGATATCCATGTGCAATTATTTTTGATGTGATACCAACTTCTTATTTGAAAGAAACAGATATGATTGCATGGAGAAAATCGTTTGTTTGTGGTTTTGTTGTTTTTTTTTTTTTTAATTTAAGCATTATGTTCCTCAATTATTCTTTTCTATTTAGATAATTAATAAAGATTTCTCTGATCTTAGCAACTGTTAGTAAGTTTCTTCTTTCACCTTGGTGTTAACTGCTCCTGGTAAGTATCTTTCTTTTTTGATTCCCAGCAAGAGAAATAAATGTCAACAGGATAACATGACGCTTTATTGACAGGGAATTAAGGGGTTTGTGTCATCAATGTATGTGAAGCAGTACTGGTGCATGAGTCATGTGCAGCTGATGGGAAGACCGAAAAACAAAGAGCAGAATGCAAAAAATAATAGGATGAGGCAGGGCAAAGGTTTTAAAGTGATGAGGAAAGGTCCTCAGAACCCTTTGGGATAACAGAGAAGGTGTGTCATTGTTATGGGTAGGGAGAGAAGGGGAGACAGGAAGAAAAAGCAAAACCAAACTAGAATGGTAGGCGAGGCGTAAAGCAAAGGATCTGAGGAGGAGCAAAAGGAAAGTCAAGGGAGAATGACCAAGTTAGTAAAGGGAGGGGCTGCAGAACAATTGCAGAGATGTATCAGGGTATCAAAAGAATGAGAGGGGCTGGGTGGAAAAGACCACCCTGAAAAAGAGGGAATCTTAAGAGTGTGCCATTCCCTCTCCATCAAAGATTTATAGGAGGTGGTGTGCCCTCCTTCTCTCTAGTGCTGCTGTGTTCAAGTTTCATTTTGCTTGCTCCATTTTAGATACTTCAGGAAAGCCCTTGTTCTCAGCACAGAACTCTTGTTAACTAGTGCTCTCACCTGTGCCTGGATTGTGCTGTTCCTTAGCATTGATCAGCAGTGTGAGGTCTGCTACTGAGTGATTATTTTGGCATAATTGACACTTCGCTCCTAATTGTCTTTTTCACGCTTTCAAAAAAATTGAGCAATAGTAGTTGATAAAGGAGTTTTTGTTTAATGCCGCATAACAATATTACGGATTAATTTTAGTTAGGGTAACTTGAAATTAAGCTAATGAGGTTTTTTTCTCTTAAAAGTTCAATACAAATATGGCATCATGTTTATATTGCTTTAATAAAAAATAGACAATTTCTCAGTTTAAATGCTGAAGGAAAACCATTAAATACTCCCAGTGATTATGGGAACTGACAAGGAAGTTTTGGGGGGCTTAGCTTGGGGGGTTTTTTTTCCTACCTCTTTGTTTTCAAAAAACATTTG
>NW_005054333.1:5614841-5616867 GCF_000277835.1 Geospiza fortis | reverse complement strand
AGTTGAACTCAGCAGGGAGATGGTGAGCTGCACGGTCAGTATGCTCTATGAAGGGTACTGCTGTGAACATCCTTTTTACCCTGTGTGAAAGTGTCTGAACAGAAGGAACAGTGATCCCGCTAATCGTGGTGCCTGTTGGAAGCAGGCATTGCAAGACCCTTTTAAGCTGGAAGGACATGCGCCAAATGTGTGGGTTAAGGACAAGAAACAGAGGTAACAGAGTCCAGAGGTATTTGAAGGGAAACGGAAAGTATCAGAAATTTAATAAATTCTGATGTCTTTGATTTCTTGGGGGAGAGGAGAGGAAAAGAGCCCTCTTCTGTTTCAGCACTGAAATTGCTAAGCTTCATTTTAAAAGAGCACAAGAAAAGAGCAGGGTGTAGCAGCTCTGAAATCCATGTACTGAGTTTCATGAACTTACAAAGGTGCTTTTATACCTCATTTGATATAAGATATGGTCTACAGTATTTTAAAATAATCTGTGTCCAAATTCAGCATGACAGGCACCCTCCCTTTCTTACTTTCATCTGGCGTCACATATCACTCAGTGCAGAATAAAAGGATCAGGATTCTTTAATTCGCCTCTTTGAAAATAACAACCGTGTGCATCTCTATGATCTTTGAGTATTTTATTATTGCTGTCTTTTGTGCTGCTTTTCTGCTGCTTAGCACACACTGTTAAGCATACCAAGGATAAATTCATTCTGCTCTTAGTTCAACATACTCCAAGGTATTTTACAGCATTCAGTGTGGCAAAGAGGCCACCTGGAGTAAAATTTATTTTTCTCTCCTTGCCTCTACAACTCTGCCCTGTCCACCCACTCATGCTTCCCTGTTACCTTTTCCTTCTAGCAAACATTGACTTGGCTTTTTTTTCTCAGTTTTGATAATTGCCTGCAACGTGTGTTAATTTTCAGTGATATTGGTCTGTTTTGTTCTTCACTTGGCAAGTTTCAGCTAGCTCAACTTAACTGCAAAGAGTTAAGATTTATATATTTGATAGTAATGACTATTTTACATCCTGAGAAAAGGTAGAGGGAGGAGGCAGGCAAAATTCCTGTATAAACTACTCATAACTTGCCTTGAGGGTTTTTTATGTTTAAAGTTAATCAGCCAAGGCCTAGAGTAGAAAGATTGTAGAAGAATGAGCCTACTTCACCCTCATATTTTCTTTCAAAATGTGTATAGGTTTAATGCTCAGTTGTCTTTAGCGCTAATGAATGGTTTTGATTTGTACCAGCCTAATCTTCATTTTTGGCTTCAAGCTACTTTATGTTTTCTAGTGAACTGCTGTTAAATCAGATTTTGTTACTGTATCAACTCTTTTTTGTTTGCTCTTTTTTTCCCCCTGTAAAGAAGGCAAAATTAGCAATAATAATTTCCTTTGCCTACAACCCTGAATGGGCATATATTGAAAAGTACAATGTAGTATTATAAAAAAAAATCCTGGAGATAAATGAATGGCAGAATAAATAATTTATGCTAATGAAATTACTGCAATTAGTAGTTTCACAATGACCCTTTTAAAAGCCACAGCTGTTAATGTCAGGAAGTGCTGTCACCGCTGACCTTATCATAAGAGAAAGTGACAAATTGAAAATGCAGGGAAGACCAATCCTCAAAGAGGTCTGTTCGGGAACGATTAGTGTTTTCTGAAAACCAGTGTGAATTACAACCAGCTGCTCTCTGGCTCGGCGTGGCTCCCATGCTGTGCCATTTTGTTAAGCTCCGTAACAATAGTTATTTTGCCCCATTGAGACGAGTTGTCTCGGGCCACTTCCAGCTCCACCGGAACCCACTCCGTCCCTCACTGATTTACAAATGAAACTGTTGTTAGAGGGCTTTTCAGGGCTGCTGAGTAGAGACCTCTCATAAGGATCATGTGTGAGGAGGTTGTCTTTCACTGGGAAGAGCTGTACTGCAGGGTGCGTGTGTGTCGCAAACAATGAAAAAAGGAGAAAAGGGCTGAAATGCATTTCAGTTGGAAGCTAAATGCTGCTCAAATCTGCATAAAATGTCTATTCCT
>NW_005054333.1:5595075-5614827 GCF_000277835.1 Geospiza fortis | reverse complement strand
CCTGCTGACTAGCCTTGCTTTTACAAACGATTTTTTAAAAGATGAATTTGTACTACATTGCTTCCACTAATGATGTTCTGGTTTTTTCCTATTTGTAGAGCAATTTGCCTCTGCTTTCCCTAAATGCAAATCATTCTTTATTTAGTTCTTGCTTTAATTTCTGTTTTTCTGATCACAGGTGAAATAAGTATTCTTCTAAACTAGCTCTGGAAAGGCACAAGGAAATAATGAGTTTTCTTACTGAGAAAAATGGCAACCCTTTCTGCATGAACCTGATTGTAATATTAATGATGTAGGCTTAAAACATTTGACTGCATCAACAGCCACTCATGAGCAATTTTCCCAAAGTTCCCTAAGCATTATTGACAATGCTTTGGTAAATTATGTGTGACTTTCCTAAGAGTTGGTGTAGCTCATTTAATTCATATTAATTGATTTTTAGGCTTCCCTTGATTAATTGAACTGGGTTCATCTTGTAGAGAATGCAATAAATAATCATTAAAATGAGGGAGATGTGACTCCACAAATGATAAAGTTTAAGTGTGCTAGAAGTCATGAAGGACAAAACGAAGGTTAGTTACAGTGATGGAGTTAAATGGGTTTTCTTAGTATTTCCCTTTTAATTTTGCATACAGTACTCTTGTTTAGACATGTACGTGAATTTATACTATTAGCATATGTGGATAGGGTCCTCTGAAACAAACAAAAATTAATTCTGGAGATTTCCTATATCTTGTTTATCCTGGGAAAGTATACTCTAATTCAAAGGACTGGAGTGATATCTTGTATATTTACTAGTTCAGTTTTCAACAAATTTAGAAAGTGGACCTTTGAACTTTGATCCTGAATCCCTCTTCTTGCTGTCAGAGGTGAATAAAGACAGGCATTTTATCTCTTCATTTTCCTCAGAAACACATGACTTAATGGCCATCTGGAGCTGTTTTAAATGTGCCTGGCCTGTTTGGATTTTTACATAGCACGTGAAGAGAAATTTCCAGCCTCCAGCTGCATTTTGGTATCTGTGATGAGAGAGAAACTCCACGTGGTGCTGTGTGGGACCCACCACAGGGTCACACCAGAGCTCGGGGCTCCCTTCTGCAGTGTGCTGAGATTTGCTTGCAGCTGGAGTTATATGGTGGTTATCTATTGGTGGTTTGATGCCTGGCTGGCACATAGGGAAGAGCCTCCACTGTCACAGCTGGGAGTGAATCTGAACCCCATGAGAGATAGCTACTTTTCTGCTTAATACCCCTTGAAGTTGATAGAAGGTAATTTTAGCACAGAAATGCTGCTGATTTTCTGACAGCTTATGGTGTCTAGAGGCTCAGCTTTAGGAGGAGAACTCCACAGTGGTCTAAATCCTGCCCTCATTAGAGTTTGTTAGTCTATCTTTCAGAAGCACAGATAAGCAGGGGTGGCACAACTTTGGAAATATAAATTGTGGTGTCCAGTTCTGTTCAAACTGAAGTGGGTGGCAAAAATGCACTTCACTCCAAAGAGGAATTTGATGATATATGAAGTGTGGAGGACCAGTGTGATAAGAGCAACCACTCTACTGTATTTCTTTAACATACAGAGGATTTCTCTTCAGCACGAGTTCCAGAGGTGAAGTAGAAAATTCATAGAATATTAACTCTGCATGTAGCAGTATAGTGAACTGGTTTAATCTCTGTTCCAAGTTTTTAGGAGTGTTTATTAAAAAAATAATAAAGTATGTTGAAGCGCTGAGCTTCTGTGGTGATGACTTGATGAATGCCAGTGCAAAATTAATTAATTTATATGCAAAACAGCTGGGGAAGGCTCATTTTGCTTTAATGTTTTTTCCATGTTGACAGCATTATATTTAGGGTAGATTGAAGGAGAGTTTTGTGAATGAGACATCCTTAGAAACATAGATGGACATACTTTACTTATATAGATACACTTAATTTTGGAAGCATTTCTTTGTTCCTGTGTTTCCATTTGTTCTTTTTCCTTGGGTATGTACAGCCACTCATCCAGAACTCCATGGTTTATGGGGATTTTATGGCTTCTGCCCACACCAGTGTGAATGTCCTAAGCGCCAAGTACAATAGGCACTACAACTACACCACACCAAACAGTTTTCTGGAGTAAATCATGCTTTATAATGTCCTCCTAGACAAAAAACAAAACAAGAGGCTGTCATGACACATGGAACACTTGGTAAATGGCATGCAGAAGCTTTCTTCAGAAAGAGGGAAACCGGCAGCTTTCCAGGTAAGCTGTGAAAGTCTCATCCTTTTCTTTCATTTTTATAAATAATCTTTGTTTTATTGCAAATCTGCATCACCTTTTCATTGGACTGATTAGTTGTGGAGCGGCATTTGTGTTTCATTGAGACTACCAGATTTTTGAAGCTGGGGTTTATATATATATATAGATAGATATATTTTATTGTTTTTTAATAGAAGATCTTTGAGCTCTTTAGCTGCTTTTGGAGAGAGGAGACAATCCATTTAAGCAAGGACAAATTTGGAGGGAGGGGGAATGTAGTGGGGCTACTGTAAAATGGTGGGAGGGAAGCAAGTGTCTCAGTAAAAGCTAAATCCAAGGAAAGAGAAGAAGCAACTCCATACATGTGAATTTTGAGGGGTAATGAAAGCAGGAGGAACATCTGTGAAGCCTTTCCATGAGGTGCTGTCACCTGCTTGTGAGGCTAGTGCCACTTAGCCCCAGTCAGTGCTTCTGCTTACAGTTCATTGGTAGTTGACCAGCCCACAAAGACAGAAAGGAGGGGAAACTGCTTAGAAACCTTTACCCCATCTCACCCACACACGTGTTCCCTAATCCCCTTTGCAAATTCTGAAGACAAACCATAAACCAGCGATTTCTTTATTCAAAACTAAAATTCTGTGTGCTTTTATGCAAATGAAATGCTCAGCTTCAGGCTTTGCATAACATTGCATCTTGATGCTGCTGCGTGAGGTTAATAATGGGAGCTGGCTGGCTTATTCCCACTTTGTCAGCTGAAGGCCTTCCAAAAAATGGTCAACAGAAAAGAGTGGCTGAGTTGTTAAAGTCTGTTTTTAATAAAGTAGCCCCTGGTAGTAAATTATTAACATGCTCTTTTTTCTCTGATTTCTAATTTGATGAGGACCAAATGGTAATTGGACAATTTCATGTGCTGCATGCTGTGCTGGCTGACAGACCCACAGCTCCAGGCACTATCTAGCCAGGCACTTGAACATTGAGCCATTTTTACCCTGCACTCTGGAGCTTTACAGAAGAATATCAATTGAAGCACTGTTTAGTGTTTTCCTTAAAGAAAAAGACATAAAGTCAGCTCAAACAAATTGAAAAATAAATGAGTAGAGAGATTTGGGATCTCTACAGTCATCTGGTAAAATTCAGTATTACAGCTCTGTCAAATGAAATGGTCAAATTTTGAAAAGGTAAATTTGGTTCGTTTTGTAGGATTTCAGGAGCCTACCAAATCAGGAGTCCTCAACACCTTCTGTATGATTAAAGTTTAAACCCTCTAAAATTTGTCTTCCACTTTGTTTTATCAACCCTATCTGGATCAGATTACCAAGACCCCTCTGGTCAAAATATATTTTCATTAGCTGCTAGACAAAATGATTGGTAGGTTAGCAAAAAAAAAACAAAACAAAACAAAACAAAACAAAACAAAAAAAAAAAAAAAACCAAAAAAAACCAAACCATGCCAAACTCACAGTTATTTCAAAATATTTCTTTATATGTGAAGAGATATTGTTCCTGGATATTTTTATATGAGTTTCTCAACTGGTAGGCAATGAATTGCTATTTCAGCACAATAACAGGTAGTTTTTGTTCAGCAGTCTCTGAGTGTGCCTCATCCTTTCAGCAAGGCTCTGCTGGAGTTATCTGCTCAGATTGAATACCAAGCACTTTTCAGGGCATCCTTCTGATCTTGCGTTGGTGCCTTTGCTGTGTGCAGCAGCTGCGCCTCCTTTGCACCACTGAGACACCTGACTGCAGCCCCAGCTTCAGCAGCAGGACAGACATCTGAGCATCTCAGGTCAGCTCTGGGGTCTGTGGTGGGTGCACTTAGGCTGCCATTATTAAATTATTTATGTCCACAAAATTCTGTCAGGTACAAATGGAAAAAAAGATTTAAAAATGAAAAGACAATGCTTCTTGTTAGAGACCCACAAAACATGAGTTTTGTTTTCAGTTCAGGTTTTGGATCTCAGAACCATGCCTAATGTTCTGAATAATGCATTACCTTTTGCCCTGTAGGTAGAAGATCTAAAATCCAAACTTGCTACTCAAGAGGCAGAACTGCAACTGAAAAACCAAGATACTAAAGCTTTGATTGCTAAGATAGGGTTTCAGACTGAGAAACTGAGCCAAGAAAAGGCCATTGCAGATGCAGAGGAGCTAAAGGTCAGTCTAATTCTCCTATTTACTGATGTTGAGCTATATTTAACACAAAATAAACCTTTTTAGGTGAACAGTTTTGAACAACTTCCTCTCCAGGGAGCATAAAGTCTAAAGAATTATTATACTTACACGTGTAACAGCATTTCACACCATGATTACCACTTGACCTTTCTTTGCATTATGCCTTTTCCTAACCTTTTAGCTGTTTTAATGAGATGAAAGAACAATAAATACTGAACTCATTCAAGCATTTAATGGATGTGGATCTTGAGAATCAGACCTATTTGTAATACAGTAAATGTCAGAGTCGTATCTTAACACTTCAGGTTTCTAAAGGCTTTGAGGCTCTAGGTAAATTAAACAACTCAATTGATACAGTCCATTCCACCATTTTACAAGGCATAAACCTTGAATCTTAAGATTATAATAGCATTCCTGACAATATATGTCTTCAGCGTTGACTTTCCTTTTTGCTCTCAGTTCAGCCTATTAGCATTAGTTGTCAACATCTGTGTTGGAAACTCAGAGGCTCACGTGCTTTACTGTTCACCATAGAATGAACAGAAATGCATTATTTCATCAGGAATCTAGAGTTTCCATCTACAGTTGCAAGCATGGCTTTTGAAATAAAGCACCAGTAGTATGGAGCGCTGTAAAGTGAAGTTCCTCTGCCTTTAGAGTCTGGAAGGCTCATTCAAGTCTGGGATTTGGCTACAAAATCTCACGTATGTTGTGTCATTGACCAATAGTGCAGAAAGGAGTTCTTAACTGACTTGTAATAGTTGTTAATGCCTGATTTTGAGACATAGAAACTTGGAAAAAAGTTTCCAAAGACTATAGTTTCCAGATATTGACCAGTAGGGAAGACTGTCCTGTCTAAACATTTAAAATGGCCTCTCATTTTCTTCTATTTTGTTTCTTAAATACTTACCACCAGATGATATTTAATACCTTTCCAAAAACCTTGTGTCTAATCATAATTTTACTGAGAGAAAAGTAATTTTTGAACCTGAGATAAATGAAGACGTTATCAAGACCTTTATATTTCTCTGGATTATGCTAACTTCAGCCTTTTGCTGATCCATATCTCACATAGGACTTAAAAATGGCCATGAAGTTTCAAGTCCAAATGGTGCAATTAATTAAACTTGTACAAATGGGATCCAACAGCTCAACATCTTACCAAACACTTTTCATGTGATGCTTTTCCTTTATTAGTTCCATATGCTTCTGATAAATTTGGATGTTCAAAATACACCCTTAACACAATTTTAATTACTTCATTAAGCAGCTAGGTGAAACACATAGAGTGATTATTGTGAGATAATCACATCTTTGGGCCACTTTGTTTCAGGGATGAAGTTCAGCGCCTGACACTAATGATTACTGTACTCCACTGTTCATTGCTTTATTGCACTTCTGAAATGTTTTCATTGGAAATGAAAGTGTCATTTTGTGCTACATTAATCTAAAACTGTTTCATAAGGCTAACGATAGTTTCTAAACACTAATCTTCTCTCATTTGTTACCAAAAAAAGCCCAGCAAATGAGAATACATCTCTAGCTAAGTAATTTGTGAATTTCTTCCTAATTGATTAAAATATGTCACTCTTTAAAAAATTATTTTTGCTCTCCTGTTCTATAGATTTTAAATTGGAGCTTACAAGGGCTTTTTGAGTTTTACCGCCTTAAGCAAATATAAATACCTTGGAGGTATTGACTTGGAGTGAAGTATTACTTAAGAAAGAATAGGTGAAGAATGGAAATCACTTTAGATCTGACTTATTAGGGAAAGTGAGGTCAGTCTGCATTCCACATAACTGTGGCAGGGCTGCACACCTGTATAGTAATAAACAAGGGTTTTACCACGAAAATGACACTGGTAAGGTTTTATAATAGTGGGCAGTAACACTGCTGTCATTTTGGTGGCCATTATTGTGCTCTGAATGTTGTCAGCCAGAGCAGCTTACACGGGAAGGTGCATATGCCATAGCCTTTTAAAACAAGACCTACCCTTTTAAAGACAAAAACCATCTAGATCATGGTGTAGGTATATGTGTGACAGTGACACTAGCTGAGGATTAGGAACAAACCATAAAAGTTGCATCACAGGAGATGAGAGACATATTTAACTTGATTAGTAACTTGTCATTTATAATGTAATGCAAATTGATTTTTAATATTTCTTATTCCCACAGACAGTAGCTGTGTGCATCCTATCTAATAAATGTGTACATGGAAAATGTCCCCAACAACTGTAGAAACAAGTTTTGTAAGGGTATTAAATTCTTACAGAGGCTTGTTACTGCCAATGCAGAACGCTTGATCCAAGTCTTAACATCTTGATCACTGTAATATCTTTCTTCTCTGTAATTAAACTAGGTTTAAGCAAGACCTGACAGGAAATGAGTCTGTGAGATGAGCATGAGGTACAAGGATAAGGATGAACCAAGTATAACTGACTTCAGCCTCAGGCAATGTATCTTTAAAAGTGTGTATGGTAATCTTCCAAATACACAATTGCTGATGATACAGAATGCCCCCCAGGTTTACTCTCCCGCATAAATTTGCACCAAAGAAATCATAATCTGCTTTTAAATAGGTAATTTAATTGTTGCAGAAAGTGGTGGAGGCACTTAGATTTCATGTAAGACTGATGCTAACTGATGTAAAGTCGCTGATCTAAGCCGCTGTTAAGCCATAATAAGTGTCTTGACAAAGCTGCTTGAACAGATGATTATTCAATTTCCAAACCTGAAATTAAGTACAATGTTTCCATATAGGATATTTCCATTTCTCCCATTCCTTCCCTAGTTGTGACCCATGGTTTCAGACTTGAGGAATAAAAAGAAGGAAAATTTGGCAAAAGATGGAGGTTGGTTTGACAAATTTTATATGTTTTCCTATACCTCAAAACTGGAGTGAATATTTTGCTATTTAGGGAAAGCTCCAGTGCAACACTGAACCAGTCATTACCTTTTTAGTATATCCTCTAATTATCTAAAAGAAAAGCCTTTGAAGGGGAAGAAGGGGCAGCAAAGGAAAAAAGTTCATGGGTCTCAGTATCTTAGCAAAAAGTGTTCACTCTCTTGTTTAGCTCCAGCTTTTGCATTTGAACCTAGATCATGATAGGCTTGCAGCTTCCTACTGCAATGGCATGGGCTACTGAGTTCCCCCCAGTGCTCAGTAACTCCTCAGGAGTAACACACTGCCCTAATATCCTCCAGCTTTTTGTACAGACACCTGCTCTCCTGCCCTGCATCACTAGGTAACACCCCATCCCTCAGGCATGGCAGTCACACCACTCACTTTGGTATCATCTGCAAATTTGCTGAGGGTGAACTTGATCCCACTGTCTGCGTCACTGATTAAGATTTGAAACTCTTCTGTGTCTCCTCCCAGCCTCAGCAGCATGGCAGTACAAAAGGCAGAAAAGGCCTTGGCTCTGTGTAAGCCCTGCTCAGCAATAACAAAAACATCTCGGTATTATCAACCCTGTGTTCAGCACAAACCCAAAACACAGCCCCATACCAGCCACTGCGAAGAAAATTAACTCTACCCTAGCCAAAACCAACATCCTGTCACAGTAAGGGAAAGGGACTAAGGACAGAAGCTGGAAAGCCACAAAACTCTTTATAGGAGAGGTAAATATCAAATGAACATCAGACGATATTGAGATGAAAGAAGAAACTAAGAGTTAAAAAAGAGAGTCAAAGAAAATAAATCACATCTTCGTTTTCTTGCAGCTTGAATTTAGAGGGAGAAGATTTGACAATACATCACTCTTTTCTGTGTACCTTTGGTGACAAACTCAAGCCAGCCTGAGCACTACTGGGATTTATTGGATGCAAAAACAGGAAAAAATGAAAGGGAGAGCATTTCATTATATTTATCAAATTTTCCCCTAATTTCTCAAGCAAGACATGAATCACAGACTGTATTTGTGGCAGTGAATACTTCTGTATTTTGGGGAAAATATTTTTGCCTTGTACTGAACAACATTTCTAAATCAATCAGCTAGTGCAGGGTTCCAGTTTTACCTTTGAGGTAAAAGTAGGATTTATCTTCTGCTTCTCAAAAATAATTGCACATTATATACACTGGAACTTCTCATAGGTTGATGACTCTGCAAGATTTAATCATCTATGATAAGGAACATATTTCTCAGCATTGTCTGAAGGTCGCCAAGGAACATTACTTGAAGGATCCAGATTTCAACCCAAATTATGTTCACACAAATTCCTTTGTAGCAGCTGGTCTCTGTTCCTGGACCATCAATATAGTAAAAATCAGTGAGGTATGTATATATCAGCTCTTGAACTAGCCCTGATGGGGGAATTTCAGTTAATGATTTTTTTATTATTTTATTAGGCTCAGCTTAGTATTCTGGGGAGCATGTAACAACTACCAGAGATCAAGTGGGAAGTGTTCAGTACTGGGCAGTATGTATGCATGTATTTCCTAGTGGTAAAAACGTGGTAAAAAAGATGTAGCTGTCCAGGACTTTTCAGCTGTCATTACAATGCAACAGTTGGAAAATATTCTCCAGATGTACAAGTTTCATTTGAAACATTAATCCTGGCTCTTTCTGTCTGGAGTATGAGACAGGGCTTATCACTTGTGATTCCCTGGAGCACCTGGCAGCAGGATTTCTCCATTCATCCTAGCATTATAACATGCTCATTTAATTACTGAACAGTAAAAAACTTATCAATTGTAGAGAAAATCTACTCAAGTGTAATGCCTGTCTCATTTCCACCTGTATTCTAAAATCATAAAAGTGATACTTATAAATTAATTCTAGTTGGAGAGTAGGCCCACTAAGGTTGCATTTAGTTCTGCTTAAAATGTCCTTCTATAGATTATCATAAAATCTGCTGTAGTCAGTAATGGAAGAAATCTTTACTTGACTCACTGTTGTGTAGAAAAATGGGTCTAAAACAAAGATATGTAATGAAAGACTACTGGGATTATCTTAAAGTCTTTCATCAGGAGTAGTTCGTAATTTTTGTGATAAAGTGAGACCAATTTCTTCTCTAATGTACCAATGTGATATGTCTTTTTCAAGGTGTATTGTGAGAGAGAACCAAAATATTGTGCACTGGCTCAGGCTAACACTGAATCAGCAGCTACAGAAAAACTAGAAGTCATCAGGGAAAAACTTCTTGTAAGTATGGCTTGATTAATAAACTTAATTCTCTAACACCTCGAGCCCTCTTAATTTCATTAACTTTTACTTATTTATTTCTTTTAATGTGGTTTATTTTTATTGATTTTATTACTACCTAGTTCAAATATTAAAGGCATGCTCTCATTAGGGATTATCACTATTTTCCCCACAAGTGTACTGAAGAACATTCTGCCGTTTGGGTGGCAGCCCATGAAGCTGTTTACCCAAAATGACTGACTGAATTTCCTCAAAGCCATCTAGGCACATTATAACCACAGGCTAATAGTTGGAATGGTGATTGATAGAAGTAACTGGCTGTGCGTTTTCCGAGGAATATATGCCAAGTTTTTACACCAGTAATGGCCTCCTTCAGTATAGCAATAACATCCAGAAAGGGCTTCAGAAGCTCACGCTCATTTGCGTTAAGATTTGTCATTAAACACATGATAAAAGCAGCATCAAATCTCCTCTGATTTTCTGAAAGACCCACAAACATGGGTACACGTGTGCTCACATGCACATAGAAGAGGAAACTTTGTTTAGTCTTTTACTGACAAGTGTCTTGTGAGTTAATGATGTAATTGAAAACCCCACTTGTCATCAAGTATCTATTGAACTTTTGAGAGGGATTATTTGTTGTGTAAGTACGCATTTAATGGAGCAACTGCAGCACAAAGCACTCTTGATACAAAGACATCTCATGGTATCTTGGGAGATGGTGGGTGGAAGGAGTTTCTGCTGCAAGCTAATCAACCTTACTAAGCAAAGAAATCTTCAAATGCTTTGAAAGCTGTGACATTAATTAGGTTTAAAAGACTTTGACTTTGCCTTAGACCTTTTTGTTGGTAATATTTAGATCTGTAATCTCACAGTTTAAGATATCAAGCAATAAAGGCTGAACAAATCTGTAATGTGGCATTTATTCTCATTGCTTTCTCTTGAACTGGCATTTTAAAAGAATGACATTCACTTTTATGGAAACTCTTGCAAGCCTGGGAGTTATGGTATTTTAGAATTTAATTCTTTATTTCAGGAATTTCCTGGTTTCCTTCCTGCTATTTTAATATCCATTTTTTTGTTGTTCTGAAGGAGATACAGTTTTAATGGCTAAACAAAGACAGATTGTACCATCTGGCTTGATCTTCTGATGCCTCTGACCCCCACCCCAAAAATCCCATCAGCTGTTACAGCAGGTATTTTTCTTCCATGTGAAACAGCCTTAGCCTTATGACCTTGGAGTTGCCCATTTAGATCAAAATCTACCCTAAGGAAGCCTCTATCTGCACTAAAAGACAGCTTTATGGAAGCATCACATTTTTTATTTCACACATCTATGCTGATATATGTCCATTAAGTACAAACACTTTTGGACAAAAATAACCTTCTAGTGTTGTTTTGGGGAGACTTTATATTTTTTGCTTTTTTTAAATACACAGCAGTCGCTCCTGAAACTCACAGAATCTTTTATTGTTTTAATGTGTTCCTCTGAAAAAAACTACTAATACATCTCTTTTCCTTGCCTAACAGTATCTCAAATAACCTTTTCCTGGTTTAGGTGACCTTGCATTCAATCAGCCTCCAAATCCAAATCATCCCTTTTTTGCATTTTTTTACTTCCCATTTTTTTTACATTTGTTTACTTTACCTTTTCTTACATTTATTTACTTCCCCTTTCCTTTCTTCATGTGTTTTTCTGGGGGTTGTTAGCAGCAGTATTTCTCTCAGCTGTGCTTAGTTCCTAATAGGGAGAATTCTGCACTACAGGTGAAGTTATGATTCCTTTGCATTTGTCTGTTTCCTGTGTTAGGTCAACACCTGTCATACTGTCATTTACTATGAATATTTTTACTAACCACTTTTTAAAAGCCATACTGCATATTCAACCAAGATTCCCTTTACATGCTGGGGGGATCCCATTAACACTGTTATTTTTATAACTGATTCATACCCTTGCTGATCCACCTGATGAACTTCTCTAAGGAATTGTAGCTTTAATTTTTAATTCTCCAGCAGGTATTACTCATAATGATAATAAGCTCCAGAGCTCGTGGGGTTGTTGAATGAATAACTCTACAGTTGGACAAATTAATTGTTAACAAATGCAAAATAACATATTTGAACTTTTTATGAGTACTTCTTGATTGCTGTTAATTGATTCATAGCTTAGGAAAGAAGACATGGGGGCTGATCATGAAGAATTCAAAGACAACTTTGAAGTTATTCCTGTATTGAGTTGAGAGTGGGAGTGAATAACCCCCAAAGGTCCTTCTAAACTATATCATTTTATGATTCCAAAAATAAAATTGAAATTTAGTTCATCCAGTAATATTTTATAAGATTAAATTCAGCAGAAGAATGAATAGGAAATACCTGTCTAGGCAGTGTGTCTCCTTTATATGCTAAGATCTATTTCTAACATTTAAGTAAGTATTATATAGTAAAAATTCCTGCACACATCACTCAGGAAAACTTGGTTTTGACTTGTTTCTCATAACTGACTTGTGATTACTCCAGGAATTTGAAGATGCCAAGAAGAAATTCAGTTTTATGAAAAACCTTAAAAAATGTATCCTTACATAATTCATGTCTTAATCTACCACTTCTGTACTGAAGATTATTGGCAATTTTTTTCTTTTTTTTAAGGCAAATTATTCTTCTTGAGCATTTCTGTATTTGCCTCTTGTGGTCCACATGTTGCATTCATCTTGGGAAGAATGTCCAGTCACCATTTTTAGGTGCTCTCCTATACAGTCTCCAATCACTTCACTTCAAAAGCTCCATTACAGTGCAATCCTTCGCACAGGCCAGGGCAAAATATTGTGCATTCAAATGTCTTACAAATTCCAGATAAGAGTAGGATTCTCATCTAATGTATCATCATTTTTTTCCATTTGTGAGGTGATTGAAGTTACTGAATTCTACAAACTGGTTAACTATATATATGTTATATCCAAACAGCTTCCATACACTTGCACTAGCAATGATTTCTCTATCTATTGTAGTTAAACCACATAATTTCTCGTTAATGGAGAGAAAATGTTAAAATGTTATTTAAAGAAAATATTTGAAAGTGATTGAAGTAACCTAGTTTTAATTACATGTCTAATTTTATCTAATAGCTGTGTGGCAGACTGGAAGTTATCACAATGTCCTTGAGTAGTGTATAACATTAAGACACATATAAATGACATTGATAGCTTCCTGAGGACCGGTGACTAGAAGGAAAAAAAAATTGTAAGTCAGCATGCACCGGAACTCCAAACAATCTATGAAGGTTAGAAGGAATTTTTTTTCCAGAATTATAACAAGCTGGGATTGTGACACCCACTTTATGAAGTGTTAATTCAAAAAGTTTTACCTATAGGAAATTATATGGCTGAGAGATGTATTTCTTCTGATGGTTTCCTACCTGTGAAATGTTAGAGGATGATGAGAGACTGTTCATTAGAAAAGTTCAGCAGATGGAATGAAGTCTGCAGATTGGCAAGTACAGGTTCCCTTCCTGTCTTTGCACTTTGCTGTCTGGGTTCATCCTTTTTCTCCATGTAAACATGTACAACATGGTCAACAGTGAATAAATTTCTCTGCAGATTTTCATCCCTATTCAATGATCCTGAACTGCACTGTTCAATGTTACATTTAAAATCAGCTCGGCTTCCTCAGCTGGAAACTTGCATTAATCCGTATGCTGAAGGACATGGTGTGCAGTGTGCTGTTCATGGGGATGACTGTTATGTACAGCAGGAGCATTAACCAGAATTAGCTGATGAAGAGATGCAAATTCAGCACGAAACATTGACATTTTACTGTCACCCATCTTAGTGTTCGAATAAAAGGCTGCAGATATATCAGGCAGTGTTCTTTGTCTTTTCTAGAGAGTTTTACACATAGCAAAGTTTCAACAGTTCCATTTCTCCACCCATAGTAGTTCTTGATCTGCTTGATTTCATTCTTCATTCAGTATTATGCAATGTGGACCCCTGGCCTACGCAACCTGTTCCAGCTAGTTCATGTCAGGCTTTTAAAAGGTAAGATTCACTGTGGAATGAAGTCTGTGAAATTAGTATAAAGGGAAGGCAAACTTGTATATTTTTCTGGGAGAAGAAAAAATGAACCATGCAGGCACTTCTTAGCAACAGGTACTTAGATTTTATTTACCTTAGCAGCTGATAAACCTGTGTAGCCCATCAGCCTGTAAAAAGCTCTTAGTGCTTGACTGAGTTGAGTAAACAACTCAGAGTTGTGTCCATAAAAACAAGAATTTTTCTGATATTAAAGGAAGATCACTCTCTATATATGGACATTTTTCTGTGCCTGTTTCTCTGGGCTATCAGTCAACTGCATCCAGTCAGCAGGACTGCCCCCTATTCTTCAGTTCTTTTCTTGCCCTTTTCCCTTTCAGCCATTTATTTGCCTGTCTCTTTTCCATCTTCCTCTATCAATTTTCTGAAGAATAAACTTGAAGGCAGAGCATCAGATGCTAGTGATCGCTGCTTCTGCACTCATGGATATTCTGTGCTCCCTGACTCATAATTCAGCTTCTTTCTCTTGGCAGAGAGAGAGCGGCAAGGAGAGATGTACATATTTTTCATATGGAAGTTTTTGTGGCCAGCAATTCTCAGCAATGAAAACCAGTGCAGCTGTTAGTAATCAATAGCACACCTTCAGTCTAGGCAGCACAGTTACTGACCTCCTTTCACTTTCCATGGCTCCAGAATACATCTTTAAATGAGAAATGATGAGGGGATGGGCTGCCCCCACAGTCAGTTCACAGACAACACCAAGTTGGGCAGGAGTGTTGATCTGCTGGAGGGTAGGGAGGCTCTGCAGAGTCAGATGGGCAGGCTCTCCTCCCAGGCAGCAAGGACAAGAGAAAATAGTCCCAGGTTGTGTCAGAAAATTATTATTTTGCATATTAGGAAAAATTTCTTCACCATAATGGTTGCCTGGTAGAGTCACCATCCCTGAAGGTATTTCAAAGATTTGTAGGTGTGGCATTTGGGGACTTGTTTTAGTGGTGGGCTTGGAAGGTAGTGCTGGGTTAACAGTTGGACTCAATGATCTTAAAAGTAATTGCTGATCAAAATTATTTTATGATCTATGGGCAACATTGTAATAAATATTGTTACAGTAATATTTTTGATGGTAAATATACACAGGCTGGAATTAATAATAGAAATATACTGTGTAATTCAAACATTTTAAATGTTCTGAAGATGATTAAAAAATATTCTGTGGAGGATGATGGCTATGAATCCTTTCTTGTATGCTAAATTTTTAATATCCCATCAAGTCCAACAATTTCTGTGTAGTAAATTGATTACAGTAAATTGAATGAAAAGGTAGTTAGGAAATATCAAAAAAGATTGTTTCTTCGCAAGCAAAATTATTTTATAAGTATTTTGAGTGGAAATAAATCAGATTTCCATCCTTCATGAGACTAGTTATCTGCTAAAAATATTTGTGAAAATTATGATTTTTACATTCATATATATTTCACAGAAAGTATGCCTATACTATTCAAGAAAAAAAAAGAGAAGTAAAGTTTAGTATTGCAAAAGCAAGGAAGTTGGGCCAAGCTGATCTTTTTTGCAGAACTGGTACAATTTGTATTATTTATCATTACAATCATTGTTATTAATAAATGAGAGCACTTAAAATGTACTCTGTGCCTGACAAGGATTATCCAAGGGCACAGTCCAGCAGGCTTGCTATGGACAGTAATGGCTCTCTGCTGTGATTTGTGGAGCAGAGTTTCCTGGCCTAGCTTCCTTCAAAGGAAGTGTAAAACACTTCCTTGAAAACAAGTGTATTTAAAATACATGGTTTTTCCCATAGGGTGTTGGATTTAGGGTGCTGGGGTACAAAATGCAATATGTATTTCTGCTGATGCTAGGCTTTATTTATGTTGCATGCTATGAAAAGATGACAAAAGGGAATGGTGTGTTTTGTAGTGACAACTTTCCTATTCAGAAATCATAGGATAAGAACTGCTGTGATAAAGGAGACTATTATATACAAAAAAAAATCAAATCCCACAGGTATTGAGGCATTGCTTACTGTTTGTCTCACTCTCTCATCTTTACTACCTGGGCCTTTGATGGATGATTGTACTTGAGCTATAGCCAGCTCTGTGTTATCATGCAGGCAAACTTGAGGTGTCTAGAAATAAGTCTCACCTAAAAAAGAGTAGAGAGTTGTTACTGTGCTCCTCCTTCTTTTGCCTTGAATGCTAGATTAATGAAGTTTTATAGCCCATTTCTGTTAGATCCCTTACTGAGGATGATCCTCATATTTACTGAGTGTAAGTCCTCAGTAGTCTCTCAATTAAGATTTATTGCCATAAAAAGTCGATTGGCTGCCTCATTATCCCTAAAGAAATCAACCATCTTTATTAATCTATAAGATGCATCTTTCTCCCTTTGCCAATAAATTTCCTATTTTAAATTTATAAATAATTTCTACATTTCCTGGTTGCACACCACCAATTCAAGCATTAAACCTGACTGAAAAGAGCCAAATCTCTGATCTTGCAAAAATGGTAAAGACAGCTTTTGTGGAGGTAGGCACAATGTGTTCCTGCTGCTGTTTTTTCATTAAACCCCACAGAGGAAAATTTTGCCCTGAAGTGGAACTCAGTGTTGTTAGATGTCT
This sequence comes from Geospiza fortis, assembly GCF_000277835.1. Taxonomy (NCBI): domain Eukaryota; kingdom Metazoa; phylum Chordata; class Aves; order Passeriformes; family Thraupidae; genus Geospiza; species Geospiza fortis. The sequence goes on along the minus strand of NW_005054333.1, from coordinate 5,598,617 downwards.
ATGTTACTCTAGAGAAACAAATTGGTTTGAGGTAACTTGTTTTGAGGCACATGCAGTATGAAGCCCCTGAAAGCAAAGCCAGGGACGTTTGCTGCCTTCTGAGCAGAGTGCAGAGAAGTGTGGTTAAAGGTGCAGTTCAGCATGCAAAGCTGCCCATGAGCAAACTACTGAATGTTTTTGTGTCTCCAGGCTCATATGCAAAATGGAAATAATAATGCTGTCTTGCATTTTTTTGATTTAAATTGTTGTTAGTTAATGTACTTATGGTGGTCCAGGAGCTGCAGGAAAAAACCCACAGTATTTAGCAAAACATTTCCTCTGAAGTTTGTGTCCCTCAAAGTTAAAGGTACTGCCTAAAATTATTGTCATTAAAATATATTATTTGAAATAAACGTAATAATGCTTTTAAAAAACAAAGAAAACACCCAAAAAGCAAACCTTAGCTACACTATTTACCCATGCTTTTTCTGTATAAGCTCACGTCTTCACTTGAGAAAGCAGCTGAAGAAATAGTCCTATGTCAAGATGATTAACAGAATAAACAAAATTACTGGGCTAGCCAACTGGTTGGTTAAGTGACCTGAGGAAAGAAGGTTTTCCTTGAATGTTCATCTTAGTGTGAGTTTTTAAATAGCTGAAATTTTTTGTTGATCAGGAGGCTAAACCTACATTTTTGAAGATTGTGTGGGGAAAATAGGTGGGGGAAGTGCAGGGGAGGACTAAGGTGGCAAGATAACAGTTATTAAAAATCCTTTAAACTAAGAAAAAGACCCAACCAAACAACCCCAAACCACAAATAAAGTCTCAATAAAATTGTGTGAAGTAAAATGTGCTCTGCCACAATTTTATTTCCTAAAAATCAAATATTGCTGAGAAACTGATATTGGCATGATTGCTCGAGAGAAATCTCAATAACAAAGTCACCACGTTTATACACAACTGTGAACACATTGTGACAGCCTGGGCAGCCTCTGGTTAATGAGCAGAAAGACTGAATAATCCTCTAGGTCAGGATGGAGCCGCCCTGCATCTGCCCTTGTTGCACTTTAGATTGCAAATAAGTGGAAGGCACCCATCAGATATTTGCTATTTGCTTTTGGTTTTTTACAGAAACTAATAATTTTTAAATAAGAATGAAATGTATTTATGTTAAAATTATATGTTTTTCAGTGTGATTATTAGCTTTATTTGCAGAAAAACTTCATTAAAGCTACTGCATGCCTATTTAACAGAACCATGGGAGTCAGCCACAGCATTGCTGAGCAATCTCTCCTTGGTCTTTACAGAAACTGTTCTGTCTCAATTCATCATCTAGAATTTTAACAATTCCTTTTGTTGACAAATGCGTGTATATGACAGGAAATAGAAGGTACAAGGAATATTTATACTATGACATGAGTTCCCAAGGCAATCTGAATAAATATTTTCATTTGGATTTCTTAAAATCCCTGTGACCTCACTTTCTAAGATCACAGTGTGGATACTTTTGTTTCTGCAAATATCTCAGCACAGGCCAGCAATCACTATTAAATCAATTTTGAAAAAAATTATTGTAAGAGCATAAAACTAACCAAAATACCCCAGCTCAATTAAAATAGAATATATGGGGTTTTTTTTCTGATTCTGTAGTTACTATGCTAGAAATGTAAAATATGTAAATAATCTTTCCTTTGGTAGAAAAACTGTGAAGTTGATGTTACTATCTGCATATGAAAATTTTGTTTGTCCCAAGACACCTGAGATGGTCCCTATTGGCCTGGCCTTGCAGCCCTCCAAAGCCTTTGGAAGCCTTTGACTCTTGTGCAAGTCAATGGCCTTAGCCCATGGTTAGGCTCCAGGTCTTGAAGAGTTACACATAGTTAAAAGAATTTTTTATCTCCAAAATTTGAGGTTTTATTAGTGATCTTATTGTGTAAGTTAACGTGGAAAATATTAGAAAGGATTAATTGAGAATGTCAAGCCTTTTCCTCTGAGAATAAATTCTTTTTGACTAGAACAGGAGACAGTTAACTTCTGAAAAGCATCAAGACTGATGATTTTGTCTATATAGCATTGACCTGGAAGCTCAGCCATTCAGACTAATAAATCAGGCAATTTATATTTAATCATTAACTAACTCCCGAGCTGAACAGCTGTTCAAAATTAGAAATGGGTCACCCCGGCCAGGATGACATTACAGGCAATCTATAATGCATTAGAATAAAATTATAGTGATTTTTAACTGTCTGGAAATTTATTACACTGCATGTTCCAACTCTTAAACCCTTGTTAGCCAATGTCACTAGTGATTTATGGTGCTTGGCTGGTATGGTAAAATTACTGAAGATTTAAATAGACAATCATTCTATGTTTAGCAAATCTTCAAATTTCAAAGCTATTTTGGAGAATGAGGTGGATATTCTTTATTGTTTATGACTTACCCATCAGTGACAACAAGAAGAAAGAATGGATAAATCAAAAAGCCCTCTTGTAAATTAATGGATTTATTGTCTTGTTGCCCTCAGTTAATGATTTAAAGAAAAATCCAATGACTTCTCTAGGCAAAAATGGATGTCTAAAATACCTCAAAGCAAAACTGCTACATTGCAAAGATTGCTGTTAGAACCTTTATCAGGAATGGTTCTTTACTTGCCACTCATTGGGCATCTCTCATGGGTGGAACTGGGGTTTAGGAGGCCTTGACACACCAAATGCCTGTGTTTACACTGCGAAGCACATACATGCTAGCTCTTTAAAGCAGCGTACTTTGATTAAAGATACTTCTATTTTCTTAGTATTAAAGATTAGATTAAAGATACTTCTATTTTCTTCTACCTTCTTATAGGACCTTCTATATTCCTCTTTTATAACAAAACATTTGAGTTCTCCGTTATCATTGAATTCTGCATCTGCCTTCCCAACACTGAATGTTTAACATTTTCAGTATTTCTGAGTTTTCTGAAAAACATCAGTGGAAAATACTTCATGAATATCAAATTCAACAATTCTTTTATTACTTTGGTTTTGTACACATAGAAAATTGTGTTTTAGATGAGAATGAGTTGTTATTTGAGATTGATTTTATAATCTGTACAATCTTTTATAAGCTTTCAGAAACGAGTACATGTAAAAGTTTTCTTTTAAGCCCTGAAGCAGATGACACCAGCAAAAAAACAAGCATTTAGTATCAAATTACATGAAGTATAGAGTATTCTTTCCATTCAGAAATTTTCATTGATTTAAATTACATCACGTAAAGGACTGGAAAAGTATTACTTGATTACTATAATTTCTCTGGAAAAGCAAATGTCTGTATGGGCAGAGCATAAATGGCTGTCCTAAAAGTAGTTCTTGGGTGCTTTCCTTCTTTCATCCTGGTCCTTTCTCTGCTTCTGTCACTGGCAAATGATTTCCTGAGGTTTCCCTAATGCAAGTGAAGACAACTTTATTTTACCTTCAGTATTTCAAACAGTACAAAGAGGAAAGGTTATGGCAGTTTATTCCTATTTTACACCAAGAATTTTATCCATTTCAAGATTACTCTCATGGGTGGTCAATTTTTA
>NW_005054333.1:5572759-5595014 GCF_000277835.1 Geospiza fortis | reverse complement strand
CAAGCACAGAACAATCAAAGCATAATGTGCCAAACCTGCTAGTTTGGGATTTATGCCTTGTCACAAATCCTGACTGAAAAAGAGAGGATCTATATCTTCAATGTCAATTTTCTTTAAAGAAGATGCTTTAATTTTTTGAAATTCTTTAGAAACCAGCTTAAATTTCAAATAGATGGTGGGCTGTCTTTATCACACAACTGGAATAAAATAACAGCTTTCCACATAGCAGCTTATAATAAATTATTGACATCTGAGACCATCCCTGACTATTCATCCTAAAGATCCCAGGGTAAACATGGTTAAAATGAACTCTGCAAAAGAACAAAATAGCAAGGGAAACCAGGGCTCTCTGTAGGAAAAAAAAAAAAAAGAAAATTATTCTAAACTTTGAGTTAAACTTTGACAAAATCATTGCAGCTGGAGGGAACTTTCTGATATATTCTAATCCATCCTCATTGATCAAACAGGATTGGTTAGACCAGATTGTCCAGGACCATGAAAATTCCACAACCTCTCTGGGCAGCCTGTATGTTTGGCCACCCTCAGATTTTCTCCGGTCAAAATTCCAAACCATTGCCGCCTTAGCTGAGTAAGGTGTTTGTAGTTAGTGGGTAAAAGAAGAAAGATAAATCCCTGCAGGTCTTCACAGAATCGTAGAACATTTGGGGTTTGAAAGGACCTTGAAGACCATCTAAGTTCTAAACCCCCTGCCATGGGCAGGAATACTTTGCTGCTTTTCTCCTCCCCTCGGAAAAAAAAATGTACGAAAAAAAAGTAGAAGTGACATCTTTATTTAGGTTGAAACAGCTTTATCTTCTTCTTTTTTGTCTTCTAATATTCTTGTTTCCTTACCTTATCTGAATGTAGCTGGAAATGCCTGCTCCAGCAGCAGGACACCAGGCGCTGCCAATATTGAAGTTTGTCCACCATGATTTATCTGATCTAGACAAAAGCACCAATTACTGAAAAAATCAGTAGAGAGAACGTTTGACAAAGAGTTCTATCCCATTGTTTTCAGCCTCAAAGGTTTCAAGTCACCAAGTCAGAAATTCTGGATTGTTTCCAACCTTTGCAGTCTTTGGAAGTGCATCTCTTGCTGATGGAGTACTTCTCCAGTTGTACTTTTGTGTGCCTCTGGTTAATAATATGGAGATTAAACATTCTGTCACTTCCATGGTGCTCAGGAGATAACATCATCTAATTTTGCTTTGCAGTCCAAAAAACTTGTTGGAGCCAGTCCATTGAAAACCTCAAGGCACAGAAGAAAAATTTCATGGGGCGACATCTTATTGACAGCAGGATTTGTGTCTTACTTTGGAATCTTCATACAACAACATCACCAGGACCCAAAGGGACATTTCTGGATTCCTCCTCTAAAGGTACAAAAAGTAAAATTTGAAGTACAGATCTGTATATGCAAGGGCCTAACTGAAGGTATTTGTTTTCCAGGATATGTCCATATGTACAGTTACATATATATATATATATGGTGTGTGTGTGCACAGAGGCATACTTTCCTCAGATTACAGGTATCTTTTGAGGGAAATGAAAGAGAGAGGTTTTCTAGCAGAAGAATATCCCTTCCCTTTTCAATTCTCAATGCCAAAGTCTGCTCTTTTTGACACCTTTGTAACAGCAAAAGCTGTAAAAATGATACAGAGATTCCTATTCTGCTCAGCTCCAGGAAGACCATGTAGTTATGATAATCCTCATTTTTCTGCGCATGGAGGAAATCATGATAGTACTCAGTAAATGCACAGAAGTTCAAATCCTTGCAGTTGTCTCTGCAAAGCTTTCTCCCGCCTTACTTTTGAAGCTTTGGACCATTTTTTCTTCCTTAGTGCAAATGCACCTCTCCCCTTTGTATTTGTTTCCTATTTCTTATATGCATCATATCGTGATGAATGTCTTTTATTCTCAGAAATATGTGGAATGGGCAGCACTTACCTCATTTTCAATCCCAGGTCTATGACACAGCAGGTGAGCTGAGTTATGAGGACCCTCTGGAAACAGAGTTAAATCCAAATTAGAGTTTCCAAGGTCCGCACTCGGAACAGCGGGGACATCTCTTTGTAGACATTTGCTTTGTGCTAGAGTTTAACAGTTGCTAATTTGTCTAGAGCTTTGCTTTACCTGGAACCTCTCTCTGTCCTTCTCCACCAAAACTTGCTTGCAGATAAAAACCTTTCTCAGAAACCTCCTTCTATCTTGCAGCCTTGCAGGTGGGTAGAAAAAACTACCCTGTATATTTTCAATAGTAGGACTCTGGAAATTAATGTCATTCTTAAGTCTTTTAAAACTTTTCTGAAATGGATTGAACATTTTTATGAATAAAAATAAACCATACTGTGATGTTTTACTTTTAAAGATGCTCTCACTGAACAGCAGTAAGATAAAATACCACATTTCAGTTTTGATTGCCTGCAACTGAGGAAGAGTGGAAAATAAGAGACAAATACCCCAGTTATGTTAAAATAGAAGTTTATTAATAGTTCTCTACAGAAGGACCACCAAGTAGTTCTATGTCATTAAGTATCAGTTTTGGGCAGAGATGGTGACAATAGATGTAGCTATATATTCAGATATTTTTCGTGCATAATTAATATTAGGAATCCTGTTAATACCTCAGTGCTATTGTTTTTCACAAGGAAGTATTTCAGCTCATGAAAATTATTGTATTGGTTGTCTAACAGTCCAGAGATAAAACAAATCATGTATTCAGTCTTTTGATATATTTAGATGAACGTGTTACACATGGGAGATAGATATATTGCATGCTTGCAGAAGGGAGTGTATGCCTGCTGGGACCTCTGTGCTTGTATTTTCAGCACATTCATCAAAATTTAGGTTTATTTTGGGGTCAGGCATTAGAACCAAGAGTTAGACAATTTGAGGTGGTATGTGTTCTGTAATACTATGGTAATTATGACACTGTGCCACAGAAGCTGCACTAGAGGTATGGTGCCACTCTTATTACTAATAATTGTGCAAATTTAGCTCAACTTAAATATATGTAATCTTTTTCATTATAAAGAACTGTCAGACATATATGGGGGTTGTTTTTTTGTTTCGGTGTGCACTTTTAAAAGAAGCTTCAGTCTAAAAGCCAGCAATGAGGACTAGACATGTCCAGGGAGAAAGAAAATTTTGATGGAAGACTTTTTAGGATACTTCTGAATGAGGGGGGAAGGTAATACTGATGATGCAGTGCTTTCCTTTATTTATGGCTCTTGAATTCAATCCAAAAATCACTAATCAGGAAGCCCGCAATAATACCATGAAGGACTTGGTGGGCGTTTGCCCTTTATTTCAGTAAGGAAAAAAATTAATTCCAAACATCTGGTATAGCTCCTCTATCACACTTCCACCAGCCCTTCATGTTTGTTCCAAACAACATACTTATTCACTCTCTCTTATTCTGTTGTGCTGCGTTAGGCATTTCTTTTCCTACCCAAACCTGTTTGGTAAGCACTGATTTCAGACATTCCATTTCTATTTTATTTCATCTCCTTGCAAGCGCCTGTGAGGGGCTGGCACCCAGGAGGTGTGGCTGTGAGATGGCTGCTCTGTGACAGACCCCCTTTAGTGAAGGGGCACTCACACGAGAGCTTTGCTGCAGCTGCAGCCCCACAGGGAGCTCCTTGGCTGCCTCTGCCCCTGGAGATGGCCCCATTCTCTGGCTTTTGAGGGCAGCTGAACTATATTAATAAGATGCCATGGGAATCCTGCTTTAATAATTTTTTTAACAGATAAATACTGATTTATGTTCCAGAAATAGGTGCTCAGAGCATGCAGAAGCATTGAATTTGCAATATCAGAATACAATGACTTTTATTATATATGATGCATTTTTAACTTTATTGAACTATAAATATTTTTATGAAGTAAATGTCTTAAGAGAAAACACTTTTGTAAAGTCTGTTATAAATATGATAAGCTGCTTCTCGTCACTTTCCTTTCATCTGAAACTCCACAGGGATCCTCTTTACTTTTCTGCCTTACTTTAATTTATATCCCCCCAGTTGTCTTGTGCAGTGCACTGAGTCATGTCTTAGTGCTGCTGCTTGCTAACCTTGCTGGATGATAATATTCCACTCTGATTCTAAGGCTCCTTTTCCTGAGACAGAAGGCCTGGACCCAGTTGCCACATTCAGGGATGATGCTACGGCTGTGGCATGGAAAACACCACTGTTCTAACAAACTGTGAGTGCTGACCTCTGATGATAGATCCCCAGCAACAGGGAATTAAACGGGTAAAGAATAAATATGGGGCTGACCTTAAAGTCGTATGTCTAGGACAGAAAGAATACGTGCATGCTGAAGAATTGGCTTTTGCGTTTACTGCCTTCGAGTTCCCCTAATTTTCATAAGGGATTTTTTGTTGAAATGCACTTACTCAAAGAATTGAAATATTGCAACAATTCTGCTCATTTATTCATAGCGTCATTTTCCTTTTAAAATTGTGCTTGAAAAAGCACCCTTCTTACGCTGTTTTCAAGTGAGGAGGAGGAAATTAAGTGCAGGTTGATGTGCACTTCTTGTGTGGGTCAAACCATTTTTTCAACAGGTAAAGTGCAAAGCCTGATGGTAAAACCTTACTTATACTCTACAATTTGGTCAGCAGACCACAGCATGTGCACCTCACATGCATGTGCAGCATTCAAGGCAAAAGCCAATATTGGGTCATTTCCTAGTAAACAAACATATTTGTAATTCTTATACTTATGACTGAATTATACGCTAGCTGATAGCACTGGCATGTAACTGATCTTTTCATGTATTTTCTTATCTTTACTTAGATTTTGGGACATAATGCTCCATTTCAAAGGGTGTTCAGAGTTTTTTCTACTGAATTCCAGATATAACACACAATTACACAACACATGAAATGGTCATAGTAATACCTGAGTTTTAAAATAGATCTTAACCACCTAGCCTGTCTGCTCATTTGAATCAACTCTTTTCCCTTATCTGTCCTGGTTTTTTTTTTTCTTCTTTTTCCAACCCTCACAAATAATCATGATTTTTCATTCACACTCAGTAGTACCCTGCTCTGTGAAGATCTATTGTCTGATTACTTATCTTTCCATTATTATTTACTCCTTTTCCCATGCCCATTGAAATAGATTTCTCCCAAGTCATTCGGATTCTAATTGTTCTTGAAGTCCTTCAAGGAAGTGTTTATTTTTTAAATGAGGATATACCAAAAACTGTCACACAATAATATATATAAGGATATAGAGATAGAGATATGTGCTCCCCCACATTTCTATTTCAGTTCCCTATTTCCATATTTGCTTATAAGGAAAACCACAGCTATATATATATATATATATAATTTTTAATATGAGAAATAGCAAGAGCATAGGTAGAAAGATGTTGAACTCAAAACTGCCAAACTCTTAAACACTGGGAAATTCTTTGTGAACAGTTTTCCATGGTTTAACCACGTGTTTTTAGAAAAACCCTATCATTTATATTATATAAAGGAAATCTTTCTACAATCAGTATTTATCTAATATTGGAGGGGGGGAAATTATATTTTTCAGGTAAAGTTTTCTGAAGACCATTGAAAGAGCTCTGGCTTTTGATAAGACTGTACAAATTGAAAGCATGTGTGACTCTATTGATCCCATACTTGATCCTCTGCTTGGAAGATATACAGTTAAAAGGGAAGGTATGTATGCTTGAGTAATCAGAATTTTTTCATGACAACTAGATCTATATTACTTTAATTGCCACATTTTGCTTAGTGCTTCAACTCCTCATGTAACAAATGATTTATTTTTAAATAGCAATGGCTAAAATCTGGAGATGAGTGGATATTAAAATGTTAGTATCTGCATCTGATTAGGTAGCAAAATTATGTCCTCAGTTTCCAAATTGAACTCAAAATACTGTATAGATGTGTGTTTCTCAAACTTGAGTGGAATTCTTTATTACTTCAACAAAAAATTAGTAAAACAAGGAGTAGCATACATCATAATTCAGCTTAAAAGGAAGGAAAGTATTTCCTTTCCATGTTAGGCATCTACAGCAAGGGAGAAGACATTGGAAATTAAGGGGGATTTGGATTTAACAATAAAGGGTTTTCCAGATGCAATATCAGCTTAAGAAAACTGTGCCTTCACTATGCCATAATTGGTTTTTTGGCCACCTCATGAAGCAGTTTTAAAAAAAAACCCCACCACACAACAACAACAACAACAAAAAAAAAAAAAAAAAAAAAAAAAAAAAAAAAAAAAAAAAAAAAAAACCAAGAACCTTGGAAAGTAACACAAATGAGGAAAAACTGATATGGTAGGACACAGGGCAGAAATACATAAGCCAGAGGTGGGGACTGTTTCTGTTGTTATTGCTGCCAGCCTCCCATGCATCAAACCAGTGCAGCTGATCCTGGTCATGAATTCATCATGGCAGATGTCGCAGAGGTGTTAATGCCTGTTCAGTTTTCTCTCTAAACTTAAAAAATACCATTAAAAATATTTCTTAAGATCTTATTTAGGTGCCTTTTAGATACACATTTTCAGGGTGATAATAAGGAAAATAAAGGAGTTTGTACTAGGTGCAAGAGAATTTCAGTCTGTGATGTCTTCCATAACTTCTCACAAAAATTTCGGATTAAATTGTTGAGCCCTTAATGCAGATGTCAGCCTAAAGAACAATGTTGATTTATGGTTGCTCAAGAGTAAACTTATTAAACCTCATTGAATATTTCATCTGATGAACTGAAATGCCATGTTTCTGCTCAAATATGAATTTAAGCCTGAAAGTGTTCCTCTCTTCTATTTTTGTTTGCAAGCAACACATCAACAAGCTAGATTTTTCATGTTGGAGAACGTAATCTTTATTCTGATATAAAGCCAGACATACTCCTGGGGCATTTCTGGATGGATCTCACACGTTAGTCAAAGAGTGGTTACAGCGCTTGCACAGCTTCACCTTGTTGAAAGTGAAAATATGAAAAAAAAATTATAAATAAAGTTATCTTATTTTTCACAGATTACCCAAGATTTTTCTCCCTCCTTCCCATCCTATATTTCAGGCATTGGTGCCTGTACATTAAATCCAAGCAGTAAAAAACAGCTCAAATCTCCTTGTATACATGGATCTCCTGGAAGATGCACTCTTGCCCTACACTGTGAGACCTTGGAATGATCCCCCTTTGTTGCATTTTTCTGTAGCTGTATTTGAAGTACTTCAGAGTAAGAGCATACAGCTTGCTTTCCAGAATCCATAGTGAAGAAACTTTACTGAAAATTAGCATTATACTGGTCTAAAAGAGAGATCAGAATCTTCACAAGGTAACAGACATCTAAGGAATGGGAGGGTGTGAAGGGATGTGAAACAACAGAAAGAAGTTGGATTGAAAAGGACAAGGGTCACAGCAACATAGCTTTGCATGTGTTTAACAAAGGCTTCCACATAGCACAATGAAGCTGTGTATGTGGACACAAAAGTAAACATATGAAATTATTCAGAAATAGGTTATTCTGCTGAATATTTACGCAGCATTCTGTGCCTGATTGAAGATGCACAAGTCACCTTTGAGGGGCATATGTGCCTGTGTGTGTGTGTGTATATATATATATATATATATACACACCACAATAAATATGTACCCACACAATACATACCCCATTTATTTCCAAATAAGCAGATTTTGCCTCATTCTTGATTAATTTCTGTTATTTTTCATTTTAGTAGTTCTGTCAGGTACTTTGAATTTTTTATTCCTAATAAAGAAAGACTAGAAAGGTATTTGTGATAGATATGGTGCAGTCCAGCAGTTGAAGTTCATTAATAATTGGAATGTTGCAGAGTATGAAGTAATGAATACTAATTACTCCTTTCATGTCTGACAGCACCCCATGGACCAATACATCAGCCCAGACTTTAATTTGGTTCTAGTAATGGTTTCATCAATAGTACATTAATTCTGTGTTTGAAAAGATGTACAGTTGAACCTGACCCACACAGTAGATACCACTGTCATAAAATGGCCACATACTGACAACAACTGGATAATTACAAATAATTAAATCCACTGAGCTTCAGACAATCCTAATTTTAAGTAAAATATATCTTATCATATCAATCGACAGAAAGCATAGCAAGGGAGATTTATCAACTTGTGTTCCTTGCGAAGCAAATTTACTAGCCTGTTTATTAGAGAACTTGCTGATCTGTGAACCACATCAGAAGAGTACCTCTCCCCTTCCTTCTTTGCAAGATGGTTCTTATGTTGCATTCCTGGATATTCTGCAACACCAGCTCTTGGTTTCTGAATGAAGCCTGCAAAAGAAATTCTCAGCCTTGGAGAACTTCAAATGAATAAATTTATATTTTCCTCAAAACCAGATCACAATAGGGTGAACTAAAGTACTTGTTATCTCTGAAAAGCAGACTTCATGCTTAAGTGCCTTAGTACATATTTAGAAGCCTAACAAATTTTGGGTGTTCATACTTGGATACATTTTTATTTTTAATTTTGGAACTGTAAAGCTGCTCAGTTGTTTCTAATGTGCTTTAGACTGTGGCTGTATGTTCAAAATTGCTTTTAAATGCTCAGATTTTTGTTAAAATATTTCATGATATTTGCTTTGAGAAGGAGGAAAAAAGGAAAAAAATAATAAAGCAATTTAAGAAAATATCAGTTGTAGTACAAAGCTTTATGTAAGCATGACAGCCACAAGTCAAAAAATAAGTAAAATTTGGGTGCAAAGAATTAGCAATGTAGGCAAAAAATATTCAAGATGCAATACTTAGGTTTTTTTGGAGCAGAAAAACCAAGGCATAAAAGTAAACAGGTACCAACTCTATGTGGTGTTGGGTTTTGGCCTTCACCTGCTATAAAAGAAACTGTGGCTTGAAAAGGTTTGGTATGAATGGCCCTTAATATCTGAATTTTTACCTGTGTGTGTCCTATCCTGCTTTCCCAGCACCTCTCTTTTGGGAATCACTGGCTAGGAGCATTACCTATAAGAGATCAGTGTTATTTTGGCTCATAGGAGAGAAGATAGAGGAATAAATTCATTGTTCATAAGGCTCCTATTTGCATTTGAACGAGGTGTTACCCTTGCTGAACTCCTTTGCACAGTCACAAAGAGGTAGTCATGTCTCTTCAGCTGCAAGATTAGGTTATTAAGAGGTTTTTTTTAAGATTTCTTGAAGTTCGATTTATGTGCAAATATAGCTTGTATGAACAAGTTTCCATTCTTATGAGGCATGACTATTATTCATGAAACAGCAAGAAAATTCGCTGTTTCTCCACAGGGAGAAGCTTTCCTTGCCTTGAACATCTTGTCAGCTGTGCACTTCAAGGCAGTGCTTTTCCCACTGAACTAGTTTGACCAACTTGCACAGTTTGCCTACTGAGATTGCCTGGTAACAGCTCTGTTCTACACTTGTTTTCACCTGATTTATTCAGCTTCCTTCTCTACATTACTTGTTGGGGTTTGCAAATCAGTTCCAGAAGCTTTTAATTTTAAACAGCAGGAACTGAATGAAAGCTCCTCTGGAAAATGTGTTTATCCCTCTTTCTTCCCACTGAAAAATATTGTTTCCCCCTACTTTCCGGTCCAAAAATTTATCAGTTATTTCATTCTTGCTGAGCTGATCTAAAACATCTCGCTACAGGAAGCTATCCCACCATTCTACCATGTAGTGTTATGGTCTGTTTTGGAGAACATCTGCCCTGAAAGGGCAAAAAAATGCTTTAATTTTGTGTTGCATGAAAGTGTCCCATAAGAAAAGATGTTGCATAAACTCTCAAGCCATTTCATTATATGAAGTCGTGTTCCTGTATTCAAAATTTCTCACCTTGATGAGTTCCTGTCTTTGAAAGACCTAGGCAGTGTTACCTAAGCCAGAACATACACAAGGGAATAGCAGGTCTTTGTGTCAATCAATCAAGTTTGGCAGGTCAGACAAGATGTTACACATGTCCCAGTCTTCTCATAGCTGTGAGTGCTCATGTTACCTCCTGGAATTTATTTGTTTTTATATTTGCTTTGGCTAAATATAATTTATACTCAAGGCATATACAGGTTTTTTAAAGCTTTTAAAGTCCTTTTTGAATCCCTTAATCTACTTTACTTCAAAATCGATGAGAATTTCAACAGGAAAATAAACTAGTGGGGAACAATCTCTTTTTAATTTACTTTGTTTGTTCTTAAATACCAGGGAGCTGGGACTCACATGAAAGATGCTGTGTCTATTTCTGGGTAGAGTGGTGCTTTAGTTCCATCTGTTCTATCTGCCTCAGGTGAGGGAATAGAACATAATGAAGAAAACATTGCCAAAAGTAGAAGTTGTCTTTAGAAATTCCTTTAGTGACTATTTTTTTATATTCCTTCTATCATGGACTTTCATTATTCATGCCTATTTTGCTGCATTTCTTCATAATCCAGAATTAAACTCTAAACAGATATATTTTACTGAAAAAAAATTAAGTCATCCTACTGGGTTTCCCACCTCTCTGTTTATCATTGTTGCTTATACTCTTGAACAGTGCGAGAGCAATAACAAAACATTTCTTTTTCCCAAATCTGTAATTAACAGAAAATCTACAACAGCTGCAGTAATAAAACCCACCAAGTCATTATGCAGGTTTTGCCTTTCATAGGTGATAATCACAGAAATTGGTTATTTATTGCTTCTGTGAATTGAGAACTCCTAAAGGAAATATTTTAATCCAGAACTCTAAAACTTGTTATATTTCCTCTAGATGTTCTGAAACATAGCATGACTCCCTTAGCAAAGGTTTTTCTCCTGATAAAGCAAACTGAAGAACATGTCTTTTGTCAGATCTCTTGTTTCATCAGTGTGTGTGTGTGTCTTGAAAGCAAAGAAAAATTGTGTTCTCCATGTCAAGCTCCACAGTTTTTTTTCCCTCTGAAGGCTGTGGAGAGACCATGTTGCAGAACTGGACAGTGAATTCATGTCCACCTGAGAGAGGCTGTATAATCTGAAGGACATATGGTCATGTGGCTAAATTATTGCAGTGTTATACAAGCATAAGCCTGGAAAACCCATCTCCAGTAGTTTGCACGGCAGTATTATACAATATATAGATCTGATGTTGAGTTTTGTAGAATCATGGGTTCCCCAGCACTAGACATAGTAGGTTTCCTTAAGGAATTCACTTAAAGTCTATCATAAGCAGCTCTCTTTTCTTCCTTCTCCCTGGTGAAATGCAGAAGGGTCTCAGCACACCATTATGTTTAGCCTATGTCATATAGCTAAGGGCATGTCAGAAGCAGGCAAGGAAGGGTCTTAAGAGCTGAAACTGTGTTCCTGGCTCTGGAAATGCCCTGTGATAGCCTAGAAACAAAGCAATGTTAAAATTTCTACAGAAAGTACTTGTTTTATTCATGTCCTGATGTGACTTTCATAAATCTCATTTAAGTGTTTAGTATCTATGTTAATGCAATCACTTTGAAAATTGAGTTAACAAATGCCAATTTGAATTTTATAAAGAGTTCATGTTCTAAATGTTCTATTAGCCCTTTTTTAAACAGTTTTATTACTAGTATTTGAATCTCCTTTCTTGGCAGAGA
This sequence comes from Geospiza fortis, assembly GCF_000277835.1. Classification (NCBI taxonomy): domain Eukaryota; kingdom Metazoa; phylum Chordata; class Aves; order Passeriformes; family Thraupidae; genus Geospiza; species Geospiza fortis. Next base: position 5,583,453 of record NW_005054333.1, on the reverse strand, counting down.
ACATTTAAAACCATTGCTGTACAGAAAATACTGATTTTAGGCTCGTGTGGCAAGTGAATCCTGAAAAGTGACACACTGTTCACTGGGCAAGTCAATGACAAAGAATTGTGTCACTGGGTCACACCAGACCAGGCTCATGGCACACACTGTAGTCTGCAAGTTATTTTCAATTTTTTTGTTGTCCACAGAAATAAGTGAACTTCATGTTGCCACCCTGCTGGACCTCAAAATGGCACAGAGTGGCAGGGACAGGCTTCACCCCTCACTGAAGATAAGGGATCAGGAAATGGCAGCTCTTCAGTAAAGGATTTCAGTAAATAAAAGGTGAACCTCAGATAACTCATTCTTTCATCCAACAAATAATTAATTCAGAATTAAACATTTAGTAAATTACCTTAAAATCATTAATTTTGTTGTTTCAGTTGCCAGCCATTCCCTCTCCTCTATCCATTTGTTATAAGTACATGTTCCTGCTTAGTTTTTTAGGCTTTATATTTAAGAAAAACTATCTCATTGACATTTATTTGAAAACTTTCCTAAGTTTCTGGTAAGCTATGATGCTAGACATTTATGCCTAAGCCACAGACTCTTCAGTACAGCATTGAATAATCTCCCTGTGTCTGCTATATATACAAATGAAACTACAAGAATTCAGAAATACTCCATGTATTTGTCTTATACTTTTGGTGTGTTCAATCATCCTCATTTTGTTTCTTAAGTTGCAGGCACCTAAAATTTGGTTTGTGTGCATTTGCTATGCTGCTAAGATCATACAGTACACATTGTTTGCAATCTGACATACCTATGAGGTTTCAATTTAGTGAGATTCCCATTCTTGTGCATTTTATTCTTTTCCAGACGCACCAAGATTGAAGACAAAAAATGTGAATTCAAAAAGAATTTTCATCTCATCCTTCACACTGAAGTGGCTAACCCTCACTTACAAGCCACAACTGCAGGCTCAGAACACCTTCATTAATTTCACTGTCACCAGGGACAGGCTGGAAGACCAGCTGTTGCCTGAGGTTTTTAATGCAAGACTCACAAAAAATATAAGGTAAGGACTATATTTTGATTTGTCTGTTGCCTGCTCTGGAATTTTAAGCCAAGAATTAATATGCCTGTTTGAATCCACTGTACTGTAATTGTTAGAAGCCATATTAGGAAGATTTTAAGAGTCTGGAAAGTGTAGAAGGTTCTTTCACTGATTCGTTCAAATCTGCACTCCTAAAGGGCTTGTCTCGACCTAAAGCTCTGCTAGAAATTAAATTTATTGTGATATTATTCCCACACTTCTCTCTACCACTTGGTTTGTTCTGTGCATTGGATTTGATTTACAGAGCAGGTTTAAAGCCCTCTGCAGTGCTTTGTGCTTCAGTGATCTTGAGCCAATAAGTGTAAATAAAATTCCATGCCAGTCTGTACAAGGATATAATGGCACTGTTAGGGCATTTGGTTAATAAATCACAATTTATTCCTGCAAGGATGCAGTTCAGTGGCTGCTGCAGTCACACCAATATATAGTATGAGGAGAAATGCTTTTATAAGTGGTTATAGGAAGGACTTTGGACAGGATGTAATCTATGAGATAAAACATGAATAGAAAATACTTGGGGGTGTGAAATGAATAACAAGAATACCTCCTATTTCTCTAGTGTGTCTTTCCAGTTATCTCACTTAATTAACTAACTTCACCCTCAAAGATTTGCTCCACCTGTTTGATGTACTCCTGCTTCATGCAAGGGCAAACTGGGTCAGGGAGTTTAATTACCCCTTGAAGAACAAAAGCCATATACCTGGGAATGAGATCTGAAAACAGCTGTACATTTACCTCTGCATCTGCACTTTGTTCCACCTGGGACTGCATGCTTACAAGGCCTGTATCACCCAGGGTTTTGGTGTGAATCTGACTGAGGTCTCCCCACAAGACCAGTCAAGCTCTTGCACTGTCAGAAGGTCGGTCCAGCAGAGCAGACCATGACAACATTTTCCCACTCTGTTCGCTGCCAAAGAGAGGTTCTTCACCCTTGTGCTATTCTCTGGTTTTCTCAGCTGCCACATACATTACAAGTTGCCATCCCTGACATGACCACAGTCCTTTTGTGTAGTGTCAAGACAACAGTCCTTCTGTGTAGTGTCAGGAGGAGGGGCACTAGGAGAGAGATAAAGTTCTAGTGCACGACAGCCTAAACCTGCTCACTTTGGGTGCACAGAACCTCAGATCTAGTATACTGGGACAGAAAGTAAACTGGCCTTTCAGAAATTAAATCAAATCAACTGATGTAATGAAACAGAAAATATAACTCACAAGTGCCATAAAACATTATTTCTTGCTGTGGTTGTTTAAACACAGTGGTTTTTTTCCCTCTGTTAGTCAGTCCTGACCAAGAAGCCAGAACAGTTTCATGACTGAGCTCAGGCAGCTGGAGGATGACAGGCTGTCAGCTGCCCAGGGCAGTCTCCTAGACCACAGTGAACTTGTAAAGCAAATCAAATCAGCAAAGTCAACTGCAGCAGAAATACAACACAAGGCAGTAACAATTGAACAGTTTCTAACAACTTAAAGTCACCTGTAAAATGTCTATTCTTATTATTCTATTATTATTATTTTAAGTGTAACATTTCTATGAGCTAGAATAGGAACAGTCAAATTGCTGCCTTTCCAGAAAGGGCTGTCCTCCCCGTATTCATATTTTCATACATATAATATGTAGTTGTCACATGTTTGACTTTTATTTTTTTAGGTGTTTTAATGAGTTCTCATAAAATTAATAAATACCAACATGAAATTTGGACAAATGTATTAATATATGATTGCCATGTTTTCCCAGGTAAACAGGCATATTTCTGCAGAGGACAGTTATTGCCTAATGATTGTCTAAGATAAGAACCTTACTTACTTCAAATATTTGCTACTGCCTGAAAAAAGTCAGTTTTCTAGAGTATATCCATATTCTTTTCTGTATGTATAGGAATATTTTGGTAATTGTGCAGGATAATTATGACACATTAAAAATAAACAGGACTGCTGTCACCATTCAGGTAGCTGAAGCCAAAGAAAATAATGACAAGATGTCATGTCAGGATGACACAACAAGAGAGCATTACAGACTGACAGCTGGAAGAGCATCCGCTCCTTACTCCGGGAGTGTCAGCCTGGGCAGTGTCAACCCCATCTACCAGCTTCCACTGAAGGTAAAAGTGTCTCTCAACTCTTTTTTTCAAAGTGCAAGAAACAGAATTCTGCCTCCAGCAGTGATGCCTGATACATTAGTTATTGCTTGTACCAGATGTTTACATCGGCAGGGCTGCGTGTCAGAGGGAAGAGAACGCGATGTGATCTCCTGCTGGTCTGTACCACAGTGAGTCCCCATGGGTCTCTTTGTTGGCTGCCTCCATTCTGACAGTGCTTTCTGACTGTGCTTGCAAAAGTTTACCTTCCTCTGTTAAGCCATCCCACAGGGCCAGGAAGGAAGACTTTGGACGAATTCTGTGTAAACAATTCCCCGTTGTAAACCTACCAAATAATCGAATGCAGTGAGTAAGGGAGATCACCCACTCTAAAATTACCAGCTAGTTCAAGTGAGAAAGTCTCCATGCTGAGATAAATAAGGAAGCAGAAGAGTATTGCTGTTTGCAGCCCTCACCCCTGGTTTGCTGAAAATTTCCTTTAAAAGCCTCTTTTCAGCCTCTTGCATTTTACACTGCTTGGGTCAGCTCTTTATGGGAGCCTACAGTAGGAAACCAATTATCTTATGGGTAGTAAAGCAAAAAAAGCAAAATTCAAATAAATAAAAATAATTGTACTAACTCTCAGGCCTTCAATGCATCTTGCACAAAGCAATAAAACAGGTTGAAAAATCAGGAGATATTCAGTGTTGTATCTCTAACCTAAAAGAAGCTGTCACATATTGGACCTTTCTTTTCACAAGCCAAGGATTTTTGAAAATTATGAGCTCATTTTCCTGGCCCAAATGGCTTTTCAGGTGAGGAGAAATTTTCATATTGGTGATGATGACATTTACTGGATTTACTGTTTCTCCTCTGGAAGCTCATGCCTGTGCCCAAACCCTGTGGTTGTGTAGTTTCTTATACAGAGTGACTGCGACTTCAGTATCAACAAAAATTGCAGAAGTTCCAGAGATGCTATGATGTAATTATTTTCATTTAAAATGCTGCAATATCTTCATAAAGCTAGTTTCAGGATAAACAGCATGACTTAGCTGCTCGCATTTGGATAATTAGAGTTTAAATTGATCTGCTATATAAGTAAGAAGTAAATAATACATATACAAATCACATTCAGGACATTGCTTTTCCTTTTTATTTTAGTAACTGTATGCCCTAGAAAAAGGGCTCAGGTGTACTGGGAGTCAGAGGTGTCTCTGAAGCAGCTCTGATGACCTTTTTCAATTTTGTGTGCCATCATGATTCTTCTAAGTAGTAAAGAGACAGGACTCCTTGAATTGGATTTCCTTTTTCAGTTCAGAGTTGAACACAAAAGAATCCTGTTGACATTTAAACTACACAGCCATGGAGTATCATTAGAGTAGTTTGGGAAAATTGCTTTTCAGTTCTATATCTTTTTTGTTATTATTTCTGGACACGTGCCTCACCTAGACACTTTCAGATAAAGTCATGCATTCTATCATAATTTTTTTAGTAGAAATAGTGATGTTTTCAAAGTGGAGTTTTCTTCGCTATTTGAGTGCCTTTTTCCTTAAACATCATATACTGTATCTTGTGAGGAAATTCTGTTCTACCATAATTTGTCCACTTCCCTAAAATTAGAATTTTAACTCCCTGCCACTCCTTACTTTAGTAAACGTCCCATAGAGGGTTTCCAGTTTGTCATATCTAGATGTTTAACAGTAAGCAGACAATGGCAATACTAATCAAAGTAAATTCTTACCAATAATATTAATTTTATGTATGCGTACTTGTGTGTATGTATTTAGTATTTTGTTTATGTAATTGTGTATTATTTATGTGATTTAGTATTTTTAGACAAGTCCTGATTCCCTTGGTTGCACCAGGGGTTTTTACATACCTCAAAAACTCTTTTCAGAAACTAGTAATACTGTCCAGGACAGAATGTTGTATGCTCTGAGGTAGGAAATCTGAGGGTTCATTTTTCAGGGAAAGTGTGTGGGAGAGTAATGCCTTGCATGACAAATTCAGATCTTAAGAAGAAAGTAAATAACTTCTAGAACTGGGTAGTCAACCAGAATTTGAGATCCATTACTGTGGTCCTTCACAGCCCGTTCTCCTGATGAAAAGTTTATGAAAATGTAGTGTGGTAAAACATGAGTCACAGCATATTTGAAGAGCTGTGATTGTGATTTCTTTTAGACTGAATATAGATGCCTGAGGAGAATAGTCATTGATAAATAGACATACAGTAAGCTATCCTCTTAACAACTATAAATGTATTTTTCAGTGTTAGTTCTCATTATGGTATTAGAGCTGGTAGGTAACCCCACAGGATGACAATTTTTCAGATATCCCTTTTGAAAGTTCTGTGATGCCAAGAAAGATTCTGTATGTCTTCAGCTGTGAATACTGACACATTGGTTTTCCAGTTGTACTGTTTTTGTCTTTCAGTCCCAAGTGATGGTCCTATAGACCTGTTGCTCCACATCCCATAGTCACCATTTTTACATGACTTGTGAGAATGCAAGCTTAGTCCTAGATATTTATTTGGCCAACTGCCCCAGCTTTACGTGACAGTATTGCTTGCATGTAATGAGGTCCTTTTTATTCAGAAGTTTCTCTCTTCTGTCATATGGTCACTATCCTGCAGGGAAATGGGAAAAATCATTTTCTCTCTTGCTTCCCCACCTGCTTCCCTTCTTGCCTTCAGTTCTCTCTCCTGATGATTTCTCTGATGAAATGACCATCAGTCTCAGATACACTCAAGTCTGAGAATGGTGCAGACCTGAAGTACTTATCAAGGCACATCTTTTGTGCTTAGCAGATGTTTGGTCATGTATAGAAATTGTGTGGAAAAAAATCTCGTTTCAAGGTACATGAAAAGCACAACGATGGATTTAGCAAAACGCTAAGAAGAGAGCAGTCCAACCACTCCTGTGTTTTTCATCCTGTCTTCAGGACTAGACCCACTTGAAAATCATGAGACCCTACATAAGCCTCTTATTTGCTTGTGGTTCAAGGACCACTTAACTGTCTCCCATTAAAGAAACAACAATTGAGCTCAAAAGTGAAATGGGGCATGCAGGGCTAGAAATGTGTATAAACTGATGTATGGTTATATGCTTGTGTGTATGTGCTTCTAGAAGTGTATGTGTAGTTATATTTTCTTTACTGAACAGAACAAAACCTTCTGGATTCATCTGTCATTGGGATGGGATATGCATTACTGTGGGGAAATTGGGCACTGTTTGTTTTCAGCAGAAGATTCAAGTTCCGAAGTTTCTCCCACCCCCACCATATTCATGGCAATGGGGTGGATGAAAAGTGTAAGGCCATAAGCACTACAGTATAAAGAAATTTTTAGAGCATTCCTCTGCTTGCCATAATGCAGGTTTCCTTTGTACTGTTTTCTACCTTTTGACTAGATGAGGGCCAGAGGGCAATTTTCTCCATGCTCATGTAATCTTGTGCCCCCTGTGACTAAATAATGGTCATTATACAAACTATATTCAATTGTATAGAGCTCTGTAGCTTTATATGTAGGATTACTATTCCCCACAGACAATAGTGAGAATACCAGGTTAATACAGCTGTGACCTCACTGTGCTCAATTTAAGCTCAGGCCCCACAAGGTGAGAGGCTTGTGCATTTACCCACTGAACCAATCAGTTAAAAAACTGATGTGATATCTACCACATGTTGCTCCCTTTTTCATGAGGGAATTGCTCTGTACCCCCCATAAGAGTTTCTAAAGCTCAGTAACAATGCTGAGCATCTATCAAAATGTCAAAAGGTTCATTATCTTAAAACCAAGGGAACAGATTTCTGCAGGCTTTTTCGAATACCAGCAATAAGGCCACTGTTGAGAGCTCGCAATTTTGCTTGTTGAAATTGTAAGGGTTTAGTGAAGTGCTTCAGAGGAAGTAATATGCATTGCACAAGTGATAGTGAAATTAATGGGGGCATTATCATTCTTTTTCCTTTCTGCTCTGCTAATTTTCCCATCTCCTCCCCCTCCATCACTCACCCTTCCCCAATTATTTCTATTGCAGGCAAAAAGCTTGGGTGCACTATAGACTCTGGAAGATTTCATAACATGTCTCTAGGACAAAAGCAGAAGATGGTTGCAAAGGAGGCACTCAAGAAAGCTGCCCCACATGGCCATTGGGTTCTTTTCCAAGTGAGTGTCAAACTGCCTTTCTCATGGGGAATACTTCCTCAGCTGGGGGGGATGTTCCCAGAACACAAAATATGTGGTGGATTATATCAAAAGTTCTAAACAATAATAGTTCTAAGCTAATAATCTTGTTCCGTTTGCTTTTGCTTTTGGTTGTAACAGGATAAACATCGTATTAATAGGGTCTATGTCACTTTTTGCTGAACAGTGCACTCTCCCAGGAGGAGCAGGAGAGATAACACAGAAGGCCCTGGTGGGTGGGTAGGACTGCCCTCAGGCACACCCTTCCCCCGCCTAATTAAGAGCTCCTATTCCATTCAGCAGGCCATAATGGAGACTTTAATGAAATGGGTCTGGCTGTCCCTGAGGAAGCTGTATAATTAGTCCTGGAGTGCTGCTTTCCTGAGATAGCAGCCACGGCTTTGGCCAGCTTTGTATGGACCAAGAACCTGCCCTGCAGTGGACAAAGAGATCCGTGGGATGCCCTGGCAAGCCGTGGTTTCCCAGCACAGTAACAGAGTGAACGGGAGCGCAGCAACCATAAATGCCACTGAAAAAAGATGCTCCCTCCCCAGTGTTTTCTGCTCAATAGCCAATGTTTGTAAGTGACAGCCTGTCAGCCCTGAAGCCAAACGACAGTGCATGTTCCAGGCCTTGACATTAAGGTGGTTATGGGAATGGGATGGTTCTCTCCTCTCCTGGTTTAACCTCAGCAGCCTGCTTTGTCTGCCAACCAGGTTGCCTGCAACAAATGAAGAGATGGGTTAGAGTCAGTGTTTTCTGCCAGACGAAACAAAACCACCATGGGATTAATGAGCGGCCCTGGTGTGCTAGGCACTGTGGGGGCATGCACAAACTGCCCCCTTCGTCAGCAATGAAACTGGAAGTGTGCTGAACCATATTTCATGTGAGCGAGCTGATCATGCCAGCCTGAGAACAACCCTGCATAGAAATGTTGTGAAGGGAAGAGTCAAGCTGGTTTTTAGGGAATGTCAGGGTTCTCAGCTGCTCTGGGGGCAGAATGAAAAAATGGGAGATGGCAGAGGCAGTGATGTGCCTGAAGCTTCAGGGATGGATGGGGAACTTCTGAGAAGCTTCTGGTGTTACAGACCTGCTCCATTTTCCAGCCTGTTATGCCTGGTTTTTGAGGGAGGAGAGAGGCAGCAATTTTGCTGTAAAGGTTTTTGATAGTGAAGGATTGTGGGAAGTCTGAAAGGAAACTTCATGAAGATGTTGGGCCAAATGACTCTAAGCTAGCTAGAACTGTTGGGATTTGGATGCACTCAGTGTTTCTCAAGATTTAGTCTTCTGCATTTGGGCCCAAAAACCCTGTAAGCTTATATTTCAAAAAAAATTTGGAGCAAAAAGATGAGATACTTTACTATGGATTTTATTGGAGGCTAGAGAGTATATAATTAAATATTAAAAAGAAAAAAACAAACCAACCTACATCTGCTATTCTGACTGACCTGGGAAATACTTTAAAAATTATTTTGGCTTCAGATCTTGCAAAAGCAGTTGGCACAGTTGTTGGCAAACTGGCAGAAGACAGACTGACTTCAGTTTTTTTGGTGTCAGGTTGCACTCTTATGCCAGTCATAGTTAATATCTCAAATTCAGATATCTGATACATTGAATGTTTATTTTGTTATTATATTAAGGCTTTAATCACTTCCACTTTGCATTCAATGGATGCAGCCTATATGACAATTCAGGTGCTGCCAGAATGCAATCACGTCATGTGATATGAAAGTCTCCCTCTCTTTCCATTCCTCTATTCCTTTTTCCACGTGGTGAGGGACAGTTTGGGAATATCTCCCCAGCAGACCTCATGATAAAGTGATGCAGCAGCCAGGGTGTGAGTGACGTGTTGTGTTCTTTGGCTGTAATTCCTCCTGCGCTGCATGGAGATTGCCAGCACAATCAGGAGGTTCTGGCACATCAGTGAAGGGCCAAAGAAAAGCTCGTGGATGAGCTGCAATTTGGGTTGAAATGTTAGTACTGTAACAAAGAAATGTGGAGTGTGGGCTGATGGTGTGTTTAAAACATCTTTAGCCCAGCCACATTTTAAATCTTTCTCAATATTCCTGTTTTTCACCAGGAGGTGCTTTGGAGGCAGATACTTTTCCATTATCACGCTCTTCTCTGATCTATCAGTGTCTTTCCACTGTTTTCATGTATTTAGAACTTTAAAGACAGCTACACTCTGAAGCAGTCTAAGACGTATTTCCTAAGGAGCAGGATAGCTGGAACCATTTTTCTGTCTAGCACTACTGTCTTGCTCCTGGTATGTCTTGAAAATGTTTTGTCCTAGGTCCCAGTTCTACAGAGAATTAATGAGAGTCCAGATGTCTTCTGAGCTATGCTTTTCTTTGTATGTGATAACACCCACAGATCACTTAAACCTGAGTTTATAATATTTTCATTAGCTTCAGAATCAAATCTTAAAAGCTAATGGTGAAACCTCAATACATACCAAGAAATGACAATGACTTAACTGTTACCCCATTAAAAAGTCACGATGACAATGCCTTAAGGAAAACAAATTTATTTAGTTTTGTAAAATAATCATATTGGCTGTTCTTCAATGGAATATTCATCTAAGTAGCTGAGTGGTTCAAAACCTTGGACAAACTCCTTGAGCAATACAATATGTCATCCTGATTTCTGCATCTTTATCAGTGCTAAGCCAGCTCCAACCACAGAAGAGTGCATAATTCCCCAAGGAATACTAGAAATTCAATTAAAATTACCCCCTATAAGGATGCTGGCTAATTTTCATGCCGCTCTTTATAGTTTTGACCAGGTAAAAGTAAGCTATTTTTTCCCTTTTATTTGCTTTAATTACTCCTTCCCCTGTGGGGACAAGTGGTAGCATTGATGACCATTCTGTGGGAGGCCAAGACTTGGGGCTGTTGTGATTCCAAACTAACCCAACAGCTGCAGGGTGCCAGCCCTCTGTGCCCTGCACCACCTCTGTGTTTCCCATCAGTGTTGGGCAGGAGGAAAGATGTGGCAATAACACAAACATTTGTACTGTTCAATATAGACATGCACAGGTATGCATACAAAGACAGAAAGAGCATTTATTGCACCAGCTTTAGCCAGTGGTGCACTTACGGAAAAAAAACTATACATGCTCTAAAGCCAGAGCTCTTTCATTCAATGGTACTCACACATTTTGCTCTGCTCTAAGTTTGCCTAAATGCATGGTCATGACCATTCTCCCACAGAGTGGATTTACATACCTGGGTGTTCAGGCAATGGCTCAGTACCCTCTGTATGGGTTCCTGCAGTCAGGCATAAAGAAAGGAATTAAAAAGTAAGGATTGTGTGCTGTTTGTTTTGTCTTTTGCTCTTTCCC
>NW_005054333.1:5567414-5572743 GCF_000277835.1 Geospiza fortis | reverse complement strand
CCTGTGTAAAGTTCTTCTTGGTGGGTGGAAAGAAGAAGGAGGAGAAAGAAGACATGAGAATGTGTAGAACAGGCACGTCACAGGTAGTGTGCAGTCTCCTTCCCTCCAGATCCCTGGTTATCCCTGTGTGCTACCCCAGGAACTTGCAGAAAGATCTTCAAGCCCACTGTGAGTCAGCTTCCCTGCAGCAGTGGCAGTGCTGGAGCAGTCAGCTTGTTCTCATCAGCAAAGCAGGCCATGATGAAGGCAGCTGTAACTGCACATTTCGCCTTCCAGCAGGGTATTCTCATGGAGCTGGTGGAGCACAGCACACGTGAGGGCAGAGCTGGGATGTGAAAAGGGTAAGAGCTCCTTCAGAAAGAAATACTAGCCAATGCCAGGGGGAAAATAAAAGAAAAAAAAGGAGAAAAGAAATTAAAAAAAAAAAGTTGTGTCAGAGCTACAAATGGATTGATTTTGATGGTGTGGAATGATTTGGAAAGATATTTGTGAGAAAAGAAGAATAACTGCAGTTTTGTGGCTGAGCAGCTCACTATTAATACAGCATTTTGTTATTTTTTCCATTTTTTATAACTTACTGTTATAATACTTTTAATGGGAAGCTGAAAAATTTAGACTAAGTTTTTAATAAAGGTGGTTCATATACATTGTTGTCCTGCTTCAGTCTGTGTTTAGTGAAAGAATACATATGTATATATTTGAAATAACCAATTTCTAAGCTTTACACTTTAGAGAACTCTCTTTTCTCACCCACTATTCTCAGCCATAGGTGTTTGTGGCTTACCACAAATTCCTGTGCAGACACTGTCTTTAATATATTTCTGGTTAAGGGGTTGGGTTTTTTTTAAATTACAATAAGAAAATCAAAGTATGCCTAATCCAGATGGAATAGATGTCATGGGTTTGCGGTTTTATTCAGGGTAGAAACTTGTGTTGTATTTTTTCATGGTCGAACTCAGTATTCTGATTGAAGGAAGTTTTTTTGTCAGACATAAAATCTTTCACCTTTGCCCAGATTCTACTACATGTTGTTCAGCTCAGGATGATCTATTTCCTTTTGAAAGACAAGAGTTGATCCCTCTGATGTTCCCTCCACACATCGTTATTTTCAAGGGTAACAAAATTAATTTTGTTATGTTTATTACTTCTTAAGCTAAAAGATAAAATATAGAAAAATGTCAGAGACATAAGGATTAATTTCTGCAGGTTTTACAGGAAAATGACGAATAATTTAAAAACCAGATGAATCCCTGTGCTGAATATCATCTTGCTGAAATTCTCTATTAACACGATAAATAATGGAGGCAAAACCAAAAATATTAAACTTCAATTTCAAACATGACTCTTTGGTAAATGGTGTAAAATTTCAAGGAGTTTGAAGGCTTTCTAATAAATGTTAAACTAGTAAATTTTCTGCTTGGGATAAAGTCTGTGGATGACTTAGCTAAGAAGCTATAGCGGTTATCTGAGTAATATTTATAGACTTCTAGGTAAAGACTCTGTTTTTCTTGGTTTCAGTAGCAAACCAAACAGTTCTCCTTTCCTAAGGGACATTTGGGAACTAAAATGTCACTATCAACAATTTTGCATCTGGGAATTACTGAAAAAAATACTGTGTAATAGCCTCTGATTCTTTAGAAACCTGTTTCTCACTCTGCTTCCAGCTCCAGCCTTGTGAGTGCTCCCTTTTGGCAGCCGAGGCTGGCACAGCTCTCAGCAACACTCCCTGTTGCTAGTGCAGAAGTTGCTCCTTTTTTTTTGACAGGGGTCCCCTGACCTGCATGCCAGAGAAGGGGAGTTTAAAAGCATCCATTTTCCTCTGTGCAATTTTCACACTTCTGTTCCTGGGAGACTGAAGTTTGGCCCTCGGGGCTGGAATGGAAGGTTCCAGATCAGCACCTGAGATCTCAGTCTGCGTCGCCATCCTCAGCGTCTTGTGGGCTCAGAGGCCCACAAGAAGGTAGGAAGTGGTCAGGTAACCACACATCAAGGTAATTTCCACTCAGTCATATGTTTATACTGAATAAGGAGGATACTTCCTTCCCTGAATCTGTTATTTAAGTAGCTGGCATTATGTGATACTGCTGGTGAGTATGAAAATAAACCATATCAAAGGGGGTTGTGGGTTTTTTTCTGGCAGTGGATGGTTGAACTTTGTAATGTAGGTAAAACCAGTTCCACATCAGTAGCTAAGGGGAAAAAAATGTCCTTCATTATGTTAACAAAAACAGGGGTTTACATGTGCATATATGCCAAATTCATTAGGCAGGTAATGAAGCATTTGCACAAATGTAATTACAAACAGCAATTCTGACAGTTCATAACACTGCATTAATAATCACTACAATTAGTTCTGATGATGGAAGCAATTTACAGCACGTCACATGTATAAATAATGGTGCATTTCCTGAATGTGTCATTATTATGTATTAAGGATGCCACCTTGTTGTGACTTTCTCTGTAATGTTCCCCTTGAGTCAAAGTTAAGGATACGAGAGTGATTTTTTTTTTTCTGAGCTACCACATATTTCAGACTTGTATAGTTTAAATACCGAGTTGAGGTCATTTGTGTAAGTTCTGTATGTGAAAATGTGAAATGTCTAAATAAAAGACAGTAATTATTTGTTACTGAATGATATAGGATATTATTGAATAGATCCTCCCATTTGAGTAATCTAAATAAATTTCAGAGATATTTATAAAGAAATAAAAGAGACAGAAATGTCACCCCTTGATGATATGGTTTTCTCCCTATCTCCCAGCTTGTATTTACTCAGAGAAATTAATTTTGTTTTTGTCTTCATACCCCTACTAGTCTTTATTTAGTTAGTAGGACATCAAGCTGTTTTTCCTTTTTGTGGTACTTGGTGTCATAGTGAAATAATTGCTTAATTTTATTATGATGATTTAATAATGCTTCCCATTTAGAAAACAAGTCTATGAAATCAGCTTATTCCAACCCTTAGTTTTCTTTGCTAATAAATCTTGCTGCTTTAAGCTGTTCTTTTCAAACCACAATTCATAAGCTGGATAATTCATTTTGCTAATTAATGAGAGGGAGTATTCTGATGGCAGGGAATACCAGAAAGGTCTGTAAGAGCAAGAATTATTTCTCTCCTCTTGGTAATACTGCTTATTGGCCTTTCTCATTGTACTGCTTAGTGATTCGTTACCCTGTGGTTTCACAAGGATTTTTTTTAACGTAGATATTGGAGAGAGAAATAAGACAGCAGAGACGGCAGGTTTTTTAAAATGCCAGTTCCTATGTATATATGCATGTCTGTGACCTTGTGCATATATATATCTATATATATATATATATAAATATATATAAAAATCATATGTATATAATTTATTGTCCTTTGGGAAGAACTTCCTGAAGGCAATTAAGCATTGACCAGAAAGCATAAACTGGGCAACTTGAGCTAACTCATCAGCCAGTGGAAATTGCCACTACTCTGTTATAACTGCCACCAGTTTATAGTGTTTTCCCAAGAATATTTAATCTTGTATCTCAGTTTTTCCTGCTTCTAAGACAAACTCCAACACACCAATTTGCAATAGTTAAGGTCTCTTCATGTGAAGTACAGAATGCCTGGTCCTGCCTCATTGTCCCACTCATGCCCTCCACCTTCTGATCCCCACACACGTGTTCAAGGACTTGTCACTGGATGTTGTTGTGGGGGGAAGTAGATTCTGTCCTCCCCATTATCCACCCACCCAGCAATGGCTCTGGGGTTTTTTTGGGTACAACAGACCAGTTTTGTATAGAGTACAATGGCAATTATGTGAACCTGACAGCCCAAAATATTTCTAATGCAAACTCCGCAGCTTTCTCACACTCGCAAAAATGACCCTTTTATATCACCAGCTTTGATTATCCCCGTATAATCAATGTCCCACAAGTGTGCAGCTGAATGAGCTTGTACTGCATTAGAATATTGATATACTCTTCCAAAAGACAAAGGAAAAAGCAATTTCTTGAGATAAATATATATGAAATTAGAAAAACGTTAAATGAGTTTTTGTTGCTGACAAAGAGAAAAGCAGGTTTATTCTGACTACAAGAACGTTCCATTCTAAATCCAAGTTGCTGGCATTTTTCACAGGGATTCTCTGTTCAGCCTTCTCATCACAAGCATGCAGAACTGCATATTATATTCCAGTGGCTTTTTTTTAAATTTTTTTTTTCATTTGTTCTTTGAACCAGTTTAAAATAAAGATGGATTAGCATTTCACATAATCAAATTGCTGCATACAAGTTTATGTAGCAAGCAGGCTGGAATAGCTGCAGCTATTTCACTTGTTCTGTTCTGTCACATCATGTAATATTTAAAGCCTGTAATTAAGTTTTTACTCGAACTGTTGGGAGGCAAATACTGCCCCCAAGGGCATAAAGGTTCCTGTCTGCAAAGGTTTCATCACAAACTGGCATATTTTGCAAACCAAAGGGGAGCAAAAAGAAGCTTCAAATGCTGTGAAGCCAAATAAAAGAGAAAGACAGTGGTTGCTTGAATAAAATGTTTTACCACCCTTAACCACATGCTTTCTCTGTGGCATTATGACTAGAATTCTACAATAAACTTAATGCTTATATGATGGCGCAGTAATGGGATTAATATTACTTCAATTTTTACCAAAGTTTTTGAATACTTCCAAATTTCAAATAATGTAGAATTTCAGTAACTAAACATTCCCTGGTGAGGAGATATAAAAGACTGCAATCAGATACAGGTTTTTTATTTCTCCTCCAAGAAAGGCACAGTAGGTTACCTTCCTGTCACTCATGAGGATTATGTTTTTAAAGATCTGTATGGGAAAATATATGCATTTGTTGATGAAGTTATGTTCTCTCATATAATGTAGCGTTTTGAAAATGTGGTTTTCTCTAAAGTTTTTTTATAAGGGCTAAGGTAGGAAACATAAAGCTTGGATAATGCATTTTATACCACTACTGAATTTTAGTCACAAATTTGCTATTTTTTGCTCAGATACCTCTCATTGGATTGAAATAAATCTGGTTTTAATATTATTTGCTGAAAAAACTAAACCCAGCAATGCAAATGTATAACCATGAAGCTTTCTGAAAGGAATTAGTTGGATTTCTTTTATGTCTCTTAATAGTGTTTATTCAGAACAGCTTTGATTTTTCCTTTAAGCAGCTGACTTGTTTTATTCAGTGAGGCATTCCGCTCCTCAGGTGGGTTCCACAGGAACCCTTGGTGAGATCATGTAAGGTGGCCACATCACGGGTGCCTGGGACCGCAGGCTCTGCTGGATCTGTCTGCAAGAATTCCTCAGCCCAGTCCCGGTGAGAACCTTCATATGT
>NW_005054333.1:5554148-5567370 GCF_000277835.1 Geospiza fortis | reverse complement strand
CTCATTGTCTCATCCATCCTGCAGCAAGGTCTTGTCTGGCTGTGGGGGAATCAATTTTGTCAATGATTTATCCTGAGCAGATTTTGGCTGAAAGGGTTTGTGAGTTGTCCTACTGCTTGTCTACTTTTCCAAGTACAATTAATTGGGAACTTGAATTCAGTACTTTGTAACACTGCTTGTACAGCGAGCTTAATGACATTGGAAACACTTAGGTCTCCATTTTCCTAGGAAAATTATTTTAAGGTGCTTCCATTTGGAAAGTTTTGGGTAGGCATGGGAAAGTATCTCTTATGGAACCGCACTTTAACCAATGTAACTGATAAACTCACCAGTTTCAAAAGTCCAGAATGGCACTATCCTCAGAACTCAAACTTACTCTTTGCACATTTTCTTCCTCTGAAAATAATGGAAATGTTATACATTTCCTTGCATCTCACTCTTTCTAAAATAGGAAAAATAGCTTGTAAGACTGTTTCTAATTTTCCACTACCCTCTCACACATCTGTTTCTGTAGCTTTGTCAGGTTATCACCAGCTGACATATACTGAATTATTCAAATTTCATTATTGAGTTTTCATCCTGGACAGCAGTGTATGTGGAACATCCATGACTCCAAAGGGCCACATTGCCAAAGTTGCTTCTAATCAGCAGCAAATGCTAAAATTTTTGAGGCTACAAAAAGAAAATGTTGCTTTAAGTTTAGTTCTAAGAAGTTTTGCCTGGAAACTGCTTTAATCTGTTTCCATATACACAAATAACAAATGTGGATGTTTATACAGGGGTGTGTATATATATGTACATACATATACAATAAAGATATATATTATATGTATTATATAGTATGTACTTTTTAATATGTATATAAATATTTAAAACGCTGTCTGCTTCTCCTCAGCTGCTGAGGAGGCCACTTTGGAGAACTGATTGTATACAATTTGCTAAAAACAGCCAAGAGATTTTTCAAGCGCCCTTTCTAGACTTGTTGTTTTTCATTGTCCAAAGGTAAAAAGCTCATTTATGAGGGAAAAAAAAAAAAAATTATCATGTTAGGGTGAACAGGCCATTTGTGGAGCCAGGATAAGCTGGGAAAAGTGCCCCTTTCACCCCTGGCAGTGGGTTGAAGCCTGCCTTTCGGCAGTGAGCGAGAGGAGCGGGCTGGTGTCTCCCTGGTCCCGAAGAAACAGAATTTCATATGTCAAAGAGCCACACTCAGATGAAGGCAATTGGAAGTAACTGCTCAGAAGAAGATGCCCAAGAGTAAGTTGCCATGGAGATGGAAAGGCTAAACACCACTGTGCTCCTGACCTCCAAAGAGGTTGATTTCTCCACATGACAGCTGAGGTCGTGGGGGCATGGTGGGAAGCTCATCCTGCTGGCTCCAGCTCTGCCTCTAGCCTATGGATAAGTAAAGAATTACTGCTTTACTACTTTAGGTAGTCCATTAACCTTCACAAGCCTGAACTTTCATTCAAATAATTGCAAAATAAGTATAGGTGGTGAAACCTGAACAGAATCACTGCTATTTGTATGCCCTTTGGAAAGTTTAGGGACCCAACTCTTAGTGTGGATCCACTGGCATTTTAATCAGTGAGAATTCTTTCTTAGTTTCTTGCTGTAATTGGAAAAAGTAAAGTCCAGAATTACCAGCAAAACCAGAAAATCATTCAGTGACTAGCAGCCAAATGAATGGATGGTCCTTCATCAGCAGTGGGGCTTTGTATTCACTGGGGAGATTACCTTCTCTTTTTAACTTCTTGCTTTATGATGAGCTCTTTTAGCTACAAATTCATTCCACAGGGTCCATTAGAATAACCCACTGTGTGTCAGCTTTGATAGACCTCACCCAGGAACAGCCATAAAGACAGAAGGGCGGCAAGCTCCTGCTTCATACCCCAGTAACCCACAGCCTCCCTCTGTGCACATGACTCCCACAGATGCAGTAAAACCTGATTTAAGTGCCAGCAGAGAGAGACTGGTAAGTACAGATTGTCTGACAGAATTGATCTTCCACTCGAGGTAAATAACAGGGCTTTTTTCAAAACCTCAGCACTACTTCAAAGTGGCATCTTAAGATACAGCTTATTGTGGGTGAGGTTAGTGGTGCAAGTTCAGGCACAGGTAAATGGCTGGTTGCAGAACCAAAATGACTTCAGAAATAAGTGCTTACTGGTGTTATTTTGAGCAGTAGCTTGTTGTAGACTGTTCTAAATGCCAGAAGCTGTTAAATGTTATTGTGATTTTGTGAAGTGGACCCTGCATTAGGAAGAAATAGCTTTTGTGAAAAGTACCATTTAGAGCTAGAAATATTTTTCAGCAAAAACAACTTCAAGCCTCTTTTAAATTGCAGGCAGCTTTATGACAATAAGTTCAGAGAAATTCTTTGAATTCAGTGAAGTTCTTACAGCACAGGAGATGGGGAAGTCTAGAAAAATAAATTTGACAGCTACAGCTTTTATTCTTATTTTATTTATTACTTTTTATTTTATTTAGCCCACCGGGCGTATATCTCACCCAAGTCCTGTCTACATAAATCTTGATCTGCTCCAAAGTCCCAAGTCTTATCTTAAATATCCTGACAGAGTTAGGGTCTTCCTGCTCTATAGGAACAGTGCAGTTAACAGTACTTGGCTCAATACTGAGTTGATTAAGACCTTAATTTTTAATCCTGTTAAAATTATCACCACTGTCTATCTCACTGAGGCCAAAGCAGCAGTACAAAACCCCATGCAACACTCCTGCACTTGGAGAGATGCAGTGAAGTAACAAAATGGCATAAGAATCCTTGCTTGGCTGCTGAGGTGATGCAGACTTGCAGTACTTAAAATACGCTCACCTGAGTAGTGACAGACCTTAAAATACATGCAAAGCATCCTCATGAAGTAAGAAGCAACCCCACAGAAAATGGAAGTGTCCAGAAATTATGCAAATAGTAACTATGCTGGGAATCCTTTGGTAACCCTGTTCCCTTGTATGAGAACATGAAGCTGTCATGTCTAAAAAACTTCAAATAAATTCCTGAAACTTTGTAGCTACAGAAGAATGTTTCCTGGTGTCAGCATTACCACTAAAGTTATTGATTCTTTTCCTACAGCTTGGAGGGGAACTTGGCACCATGTTTCTGGGCCTCTCCAAATCTGGATTATGATTGATACCATGAATACATAGATGAAATACTTCCATCTGAAAGCCCTGTACTGTATGGACTGCACCCCAATGCTGAGATGGGATTCTTGTCAACATCAGATAATCTCTTCAAAACTCCTTTGGAAAAGCAAGCCATATCTCCATGGGAGAGGGACCAGGACAGTCTGCAGTGAAAGAGGTGAAGTTCTTCATCCAATGTGTTGTCAGTTCTTTTAATGACAGGTGGAATACACATCTTGCTGTGTTATTTCAGCAATAGACTTAATTTTGGGGGCTCGAAGATTGGCGGGGGGAGGGGGGAGAACGCATCAAATTAGAAAAGGTCAAATGAGTGTTAATAGTTGCGACAATGCATCAGCCTGGCCAAGAGGTAATGCACTAGGAAGACATTTGGACCAATTTCTTTTTCACATTGAATTTATTTGGGGTGCGAAACAAGGTATGGATCTATGCCACTTTTTTTGGTTTGTTTTATTTTGTATACTTTTTATAAACAAGTACAGCAAAAATAACTTACTAGAAAAAAGGCATGGTTGGTTGAATTGGTGAGTCTAGTCTTGACCTCTGTCTTTTGTTCCCATCTCCTGCATGATAAAACTCCTTAGGGTAGCTTTCCTATGCCTTCCCACTTGTGCCAAGCATAGGAAGTCCCTCCTAGCCTGCACTCCTGACTTTTTCTGCTGCATTCACAGCCCAGCCTAGCAGTGGTGTGCAGGATTTCCATGCCAGGAAGAGCAGCCTAAGCACATGCTCTCTCACTGCTTCCCTTCCTGGAAACTTGTTCTGAGCAGGAGCCTTGTGTCTGTTCCAAGACTTCCCTTGCAAGCAGTAAAGGAAGAGGAGGTTTTCAGGCAGTTTTAGTTTTTGGGTAGTCTGAAGAGGTGAGTCCTGGCCAAGGAGGGTGTCTCACCATCTCTTAGCCTCAGCACCTCACCACAGAACCTGGAGTCTAGCAGAACAATAACATTCATACTGATAAACTATCAGATGCTGGGTTAAAAGGACCAACCCTAATACCAGGATAAGCTTTGTCACTTCATATGGAGTTGGATGGGACATTGCAGTTCTGTTCATAGTCAAGTTATGTCAGACACACAGATACATTAGTATAGCCAAACTCCTTCCAGAAAAATTTAAAAGGATGGGTTTTAAGCATGGAACATCACTGGTGTTTAAGAGATAAAATTAATAAAGGAGCAGGGAAGTAAAATGTAATCACAAATCTTAGCTAGTTCTGTTTTCAGATTTTGCCATCTTCTGCATCCTCCTTTCTGAGTGTAGGTCTGAGAAGCTATGTCCAGATGCCCCCAAGCCTGGCACATGATGAGACTGAGCCTTCAGTTCCTTATCCTTACCAGAGTTAATTAAGGTCCCCTATGACTGCCACTCTGGTTCTGCATTTCTCCATCCCTTTATTTCCTCCCTTTCCTCTGAGCACTCTTTTTTTAAAATCTTTTTTTTTTTCCTCTTATCACTATCAGATCATGGAGGTTTTGCAGGAGGAAATGTGACAGCTCTGCATGCAAGTAGCCAAACACTGCTTCATCTCCTGGTGGGAGCTTGTGCTTTTTATGCTCAGTCCCCCTCCACTTCAGGGAGTCTGGACCATAACATATGGCATTCATCATTAAGTCTGCCAAAGCTAGGGCTGAAACAGAGGCTGAGCTGCATTAATGCTGTGATTTCAATTCCTGCTTATTAGCACTGTTATGAATTGTTCTTCATTTATGTTCTGTCTCAGTTCCAGAGCAAGCCTGCGGCGAGAGAGGCTCCTTCTGGGGGTGAGGCATGTCTGTGCCTGTGCTGTGTTTTGCCTAATGCCAGAGACAGCAAGGACTGTGGGTGGTGGAGGGGGTGATGGAAGCTATTAGGTACTAGAGAAATACAAACTACTGACTGAAAAATCAAGGCACACTTGACTGAAAATCAAGACAATTCCAGGGTGTATCCTAGTAACAGCAGTCATCCCAAGTCCAGGACAACGCATTAGTAGGCTTCAAGGGTCAACGTTACCTGAAAATGTAAAGCTAAATAGAAGCTGCTAAGTGTTAATTGGTTTGCAGTCATTCCTTTCAATACTGTTGCCAAGAAGACAGCAAAGGTGATGGAGGGAGCATCTCTGTTTTTTATCTAAGAAAATGAGATATTTGTGCTCTTCTGAAGAAATCAGACACTTGAAAGTAGAAGAGTCAGAAAGAGTTGATTTGCTGGGACTTCTATTGCATCTGTTGTATTGTCCTGAAGAGGTTAAGAATGTCCTGGGTGATATTCTGGAAATGTTTTCTGAGAAACTTAACATAGCAGAAATCATGCAGGAAGACTATTGCCTGGAGACCCTATGCTCTTGTTTGCCTCAAAGAATAAGGTGATGAACCTTTCCCTTTCAGAGATGCATAGGTCTTCTAAACAGCTGGACCTCGGTGTGAAGGCAAATTACTTATTTCAGGGATTTTTGTGGCTCTTTTGGAAATGAAAGAATAGTTATTCTTTATGTTTGCCTTTTATTTTTCTCCAAAGGGGGAGCTGATGTTTTCTGCTTACATGGACATGCCACAATATACACAATATACACTTTTCTGTGATGTTGTGCCAGACACATGGACTAAACCAGCATATCCATCCACACACAGCTCTGTCCACTGGTAAGTACCCCACAGTGACAGGGTTTAGCTACTATGCAGCTATTCCAGTGATTTAAGCCCAGCAGCCTTGTTCCATTCTTATTTCTTCCAAATTTCGTCCTAATGAAAGTCAGTTTTCTCTTGAAGTGGGTTTTGTAGAAACACCAAACACTTTGCTAAAGCAAAGGCTCTGTTACCTCCCTTTGTCCCAAGTACCAGACGTGCTCAGCATCCTGTGGGATTCCTTTCTGCTAGCCTGCCACCAGCAGTGGTTAGACATGGATGAAACAGGCATTGTTTCTGGAAATTCTTCTGATACCTCATGGCAATGTATGCTGCATTATGCCATTATTCAGAACCTCTGTCAGAATCCCTTATGTTCCTGATTTTTGCACTTTGCTCTGGCTTATTGGAAGTTTAAATATGAATTTTAAATACCAATGAAGATGCTAGCAATTTGCATTTAAGAAGGCATCAGCTCTTAGCAAATTCTGGCAGCTTCTCATGGTAATGTTCAGGTTTCTCCCCAAGACAGCAAATTTAACAGGACTGAGCATACTCACATTCTCTGCTGCCAGCAACCCATCCCATACTGATCACCTTCTACAACAGATTTCAGACATACTTACATGAGGGAAACAACAAATTCCACTGAAACAATCACCTTAGACTTGCATAAGCTTACATTTCTGGTGACTTCAGCAATGTACTTTAGACAAAAGGACTCTACACTTGAAATCTGTAGTTTTTTTTGTCTAAAAAGGCAGTTCACACATAGTTAAGGCAGGAGCTACTGATGCTTCTCTTTTAGCATTGCTGATTTTCTCATGAGGTGCCAAGAACTTGACATCTGGACACAGGACTTAGTGCTGCCAGCCGTGGTGAGGTTTTCTGGCTTGTCCCATCCTCTGCTTTCTGACAGGTCAGCAGTGATGGGTGTAGGGCACTAAGCAAATGGTTTCAATATCAGACATTTCATCTACTGGTGTTAGCTGTGTTTGTGATGCTGCTTGGAGAGCTAATCACAGCTTAAATAAAAAGATTAAAATCACCTTAACATTAAAATAATCCTTTCCTGAAAGCAAGGGGAACAATCCAAACTTGTCTTCAGGCTACTCAGAAGTGTGAGGACAAAGCAGCTAAGGAAATAAGAGCTTGATTGTATAGTTAAAAAGAGGTTTAAGAGTGCAAGTTTTTCTACCATTGTTATTTAACTAATTCCGTGCATATATCATGGTACCAATCTGTTTTCTTCTATAAAAGAATTATGAGGCTAAGGAGAAAAATAAATCAAGCCTCCCAATCTTCTTTGTGTAGTTGTTGCCTCAGTAGGGGATGGAAAACTTTCACCAGTGTAGTGAATAAAGCAGTACATCTCATTTCTTGTCACAATCACAGAACATTAGCTCAGTCTGTTAGAGCATGGTGCTAGTAACACCAAGGTTTGTGGGTTCAAACTCCACACGGATCATTCATTTAGGAGTTGGACTTGATGACTCTTGTTGGTCCCTTCCCTCAGAATATTCTGTGAATTTGCGAATGTATGTTTGCATTTATTCTGAACACCACAGGAGTGCTTGGTAACAGTGTAACTCAAATTCTGCATGGTCACCAATGGCACTGAGCTAAATGCTTCACTTGGCTAGCAGAAATGTGGCCAGGAGCTCCTCACAGGACACGGGCGGGCCTGCCATAATTCTCTGGAGAAGGGCAGACCCCACACAGTCTCAGGCTTGAGCATGATGGCTCAAGAGGTTGACAGTTCTAACATCAAACTTACTGTCTGGATATAGAATTACTGAAAGCACTTTTTTTTTTTTTTATAAAGCTGTAATGCAGAGCAGGAACAACTGGCCTTTGGATAAGGTGTGCCCAATTGCAGATATAACCAAAAAGACCAAGGAGGAGTGAGACCACCCAGCAAGAGAAGGAGACTATATCTGTATGCCTTCTGTGCAAGGTAAGAAATGAACTTAAATTGCTTGATCTCCTAGTTCAGGGACTCTTTTAGGCAGTGAAGTTGCATAAAGAGTTGCACTAAAGCATTGTGACCCTATGACCAGCACCAAGAAGCTTAGGCACGATGCTAGATTGCTGGCACTTGTCACTGTGGCTTTAAATTTCATACCAGCTTGGTGTTCTAATCATTAAATACACTTCCTGCATTTAAATAACTGTTATGTATGTCTGAACAAGGTCTGCATTGTAGTAAAGCAGCAGCTCTAATCCAACTGAGGTTCAGAAGCTTAAAGACTATTCCAGAAACTATAAATTTCACAAAAATGAACTTCTAGACATTTTTTGCAGCTCTCAGAGGTGCAGAATAGGGTTAGTAGTTAGAACATGTTGGCAACCTGGATCAAGTAATCTACACAACTGCAATTAAAAAAAAGAAAACCACAACCTAACCCCCACAAAAAAACATCAACCAACCTACCAACAAAACCCCCAAACCCCCAAACAAACATAAAACCTCACAAAAATTGTCTTTATCCTGTTTTTTTCTTCTACCTTGACTGAAAGTTGCCAATTCTAAATAAACAGTAGAAAGAATTATGAATGTTTTATTTGCTGGGTCATAATGCTTATAAAGCTTTTGGGGAGACATACCAAGAATAAAGGGAAGTACTTGAGAACACCTGTATTGTGGGTCCCTTCCAACTCAGAATACTCAGATTCTGTGATTAGCATGAGGTATAATTAGGTGGGCAAAGTGTAAGAATTAAGAGATATTCTTTTCATCTGGACTTTTAAGCAATCAGTTATTGCAGTAGCTGTAGTAGGGTTGTAGGCTGTCCCTGAATGGAAACCATGTTCACTTTTTGAGCTGCAACTCATCTTTTAACAACCTTCACAAGATAAACATTGTATTTTGTTCTCTTTAATCTGTATCTTCCTGAGACTGAAGCATTTAGTTCAGGAACAACAATTCTGGCCTGCTGTCAACATGAGATTTTAGTTTTAACTGAGAAAAGCTGTCAACAAAGCTACAGCTCATTAGAGAAAGGTGAGTGACTCCCAGTGGCAATCAGAGAAACACCATCCTTACTCTTCACCAGACCTGAATATAATAAAAAGAAAGCCACTCTTTTGGAAAGGAGTTGCTACTACAGCAGGTAAACCCCAAGAGGAAAGTTAGGGTGGGGGAATGGAGCAATACAAAGGATGTCATTTGAATGCTGCTTTTTGAAATGGGGGCATCAACTTTTTAGAGGTTTTTTTTAGCCATCTGTCAGTCCAAGGGCAATACAGTTCATTCCTCCTCTGGAGATGAGGAAAGCATCAAGGAACCTTGTGTGTGCAGTTTGGGCTTGTGTTGGTGTTTACATATATAAAATTTCCTATCACTACAGTCTCTGTTTTTAGTAAAAGGGCTTGTTAATGAATCCACAAGTACAGTCCAGACAGATGCTATGGACTCATCTCTGAATTCAAACAAAGCACAGCAGGCCAACAAAACCTCAATCTAAATCAACCAAATGTCAAGTCCACGCTACATCTGTGTGTTCAAATGTAGCCTTAACTATTTAGCAACTGTTTAAGCACAAATGATTCTGGTCTTGCACTACAGAACAGCATGTAAAGCAGGTGCTACTATTACTGCAGGCACCACACAGGACAGGCCAGGAGCAGAAACATGGTTCAGGAGCTGACTTCAGCAATGCCAGACATTTTTTAAAGGCTATTCCAGTGGATCAATGGGAAAACAAGAATGTTTATGAATGTCCAGCTTATAAAAGCAAAAGCAGGAGGACAACTTGTGTTTTGACTTTCAAGCTGAAAATCAAGTCAGGTAAATGGGTTCTGGCAGAAATAGCGTCACTCCTGTCAGTTTCACACTAAGCTTTCAATAAAACATGCTGCTTTCTCAGTCTCCCTGTTACTAAAAAGAGAGATTTTTCACAGTCAGCTAGAGCAAATCTAGAGCATAAGTGTCACATTAAGGATTGTGTTTTTGTCTCACAAAAACACAATCCTTAATGTAACGCTTACGTGGTCTATGTTGTTATTTCCTCACCCATCAATGTTGTGCTCATGTGTTTCTCCACATATTGATTATTGATCTCAAAGCACCATTACACTTGCTACGGGAAAGTAAATGGGAAACATCAGCATCAGAGTGTAGTTTGAATCACAAAACAGTCTTCTTTAGATCAGTCTTTATTCTCTCTACATAAAAAGAAATGTGTATATTACAAGATTTTAACATACTTTAACATGCAATACAAATATCTTGCATTTAAATGAAGTTGTTTGAAAGCCTGGTTGTACAAATGAAAAAATATCTAAGTATGAACTGTAAGTAAAAAAAATTAACTCTGAACTCTCATATAGACCAGTTACAACAGGCGTGTAGATGCTTCAGGCAGCAGGTGCCTTACACAAAAACTGCTGGTGAGAAGTTTTGTTGGATTTTTTTACTGGGATATTTTTAAATTCTTTTTAAACACTCTTCTACTTTCATGTTCCGGTGAATAATTGCACTTTGGAATAAAACTTTCAAAAACCATCCTCACACTGATTGATTGCATCACCTTTGGCGCTGGAATATAATGGCATTCAGATGAAAGTATCTTTTCCTTCTCTGCAAGGACAAGTTCTATAAACTACAGGTGGTGAAACAGGTTCAGAAAGCAGAGCTGGAAAAATGGATCTTTATGGTCAAGCTGGTAGACAAGGGTGTTTTGTTTCTTTGAAGACGGGGTGCTTTGAAGGTAGTTGTTAAACACCCTTTCTGCAAACTTGCACAATTATATAATTAAAAATATTGCTCATTTTGACCAAGCTCTCCATCCTGTGGTTGTGTAGCTCTATTAAAAATTAACCACTCAAGGTTCAAGAGTGCCTTTTCACTTGGAATATAGGTCTGTGCATGTAGATTTCTCTACCAAAACATTTTCCTGAGAGACCTTTTGCATAAGACCATATCAATCAACAAGTTTCCAATAAAGAAATGAATATGCTATATACTACAATTCTATTTTATGTAAAACATAGTCATAAACTTCTGAAGTCAAACTGTTAACATATTAAGCAGTTTCAGGCATGGCTTGAGTTCAGTGCTCTCAATTGTCATCCGCCAGTTGTTTTTGTAAACTAGAAGATAAGAGAAAACAGTGTTAGTGCTTTTTAGGAAACTCAGCTTATCCATAAAATTTCCATTGCTGAAGATGATAATTTCCAAAACAGCACTTCTATACACTTCAGCCAACCAACAGGGATTTCAAAATAGGCAGAAGTCTTTCCATTTTTTTATCAAATTAGTTGCTTACACAGACAATATACATCACTTCAAATAAGCTGATTTCAGCCAAGGAAAAAATCTGAAATCCAAGAAACTTCTTTTGCACAGGCACAGAATTTGCCCCAGGGCACAAGAAGCCAAATGTTATTTAAAGGGCTGTAACAGTTTAAAAAAGAATGACCAGAGGGCAGAGCTCCCACCTTTCCAGGTACTCCTTGACATTGTTGTAGCCATAGAACTTGGCCAGGTGGATGAGCATGCCGGTGGCACAGCGCCCGTCCCGCCGGCGGCAGTAGCTGCAGTTGCACACCCCACGACAAGGAGGACAGATCCAGGCCTGCAGGGGGGTGAGCGTGGGAGAGGGGGAAAAGCAAGTTATGAAAAATGTTATACTGGCCTTCCTGTTGCTCAGAGAAATGTGAGTATGGCTTCCCCACCATGTGATTGTTCAGGACAAGGTTTTACAAGCCTCTATCAGCCAGCCAACCTTACTAACATTTTCCATATTCTGCAGGATTAGAGAAATTATTAAGTGCTTGAATACTTCTTACTCTGAAGCCTCAAGTTTTCTGATGTGCTTAGTATTAATTTTCAAATAGAATGAAGTAATCTGTAATGCCTAACATTCATTCCATGCTAGGCTGACTGTAGTCAACTCCCTAGAAAGAGATGGGTATCCACTGTGACAAGTTCCTTTGCCTATCTCTGCCTGCTGGTACATGACAATTCCTGGGACTGAATTAACCAGCTGGTACATGAAGTCAGGCACCCCCAAGCTGCCCAGCAGCTGCATATAAAAGCACACGTGCTAATAGAGCAGTCACTGCCACATTGGGCTAGCACATCAAGGCCATTAGTTAGTACTACAGATCTGCTCTTGGCAAAAAGGTTTGAACCCCGTTACCATAAGCATATTCTTAGCATCACAGATTAGTAACAAGACTGTATTCATTACACTTTCATTGCAGATTCAAGAATGATACTTACTGGATCAAGCAGAGCTGACTTCACATCTTCCCCGTATCGATTTCGAAGACAGGGTCCACAGAACTGCCCCCTGACGCCTCCGCAGCCCTGCTTGCGACAGATTGTCTTTGTATCGGTTGTCTTCTGCCGACACTGGTGGCAAGTACTACCCTAAAGGTGGAATGGAAGAGAAAAACATTCATATGAAGGACATCTGAAATGCCCATTGATGAGCTTCTAATAATAATAAGCACAAACTTCAAACCAAAGTAAAATTAAACAATGAAGAGGAAGTTCTGTTACTATGATAAATCATATAACGCTGCTAGGAATTTTACAGAGACAGTGCCAAGTTTCAGTTGCATTGGAAGTCTCAAATTGCATGAACCTCATAATCATAGTTCTGATCCTTTCTTCTCTCTAGGAAAAACCCAAAACTATTGAGAAAATTATCTTGTGACTCATCCCTGCCAATACCATGAAGCCTGACATACATGGTAAGATGATCTTTATGATAATCAATAGCCAAATCCAGTGAAAGCCAGGAAGGAGGACTTCCATTAAGAACACTGGACACTACACAATCTGTACAGAAATGTCACTTCCAGAGGTACAAAGAACAGCAGGGATCACTATTATTTAACACAACATTTTTATCAGTGAGAAACACAAAAAGGATGCCAACTCTTACCAGTGGCAAGCAATAGCTATAGCAAATTTGACTTAATAGCTCTGTGGCACAAAACCACTTTTCAGAGGCAAAAAGCCAGTGGGGAGTATCAACCACCACAGCCAAGCCCAGAAAAGTCTGGCAAAGCTTTCAAAGCTGTACTTGTGTGACATGATGATGAGCTGAACTCCCCAGAGTCTCAGGAAAGGGCACCTTTTAGCAAACCCCAGTGAAATAGTGAGAGACTTTCAAGCACAGAGACACACTGAAGAATATGGCAACCACTTACAAGAACTTTGTCATAGATTTTGTCTCTAACAGTGATTGCAATGTTGTCCAAGTCCTCCTCAGTTATGTCTTCTACCGGGCGATGAGACGAATACTTGGATGATCTCCTTCTTTTGCGAACTCCACAATCCCCCTGCTAAACAAACTCATCTCAATACCTTTTGTCTGATGTCATGAAGCCTCTGTCACCACACTTGGTGACAAATTCCTTCATTTACAATGAGTATGCAGTCCATAGCTGGCAAACTACAGGCTGATGCACCACTGGAAGAACAGGGAATAGTTTCC
>NW_005054333.1:5539353-5554138 GCF_000277835.1 Geospiza fortis | reverse complement strand
TTTCCCTCCTTTTCCCTCCATAATCTTTGCTCTACTACACTTTTCATTCATTTTATTTAATTCATTTCCTTTATTACTACTTCTATTTGCACAAATCCTTCACATGTTTTACTGCTGACTTTTCTTTGCATTCCCTCTCCTCCTCCACTGTAACTCTTCATACTCTATTTCTTCGCTCTCAAAATCAAGAACTGTGATCATCTGCCTTCCCAGGCTTTCATCCTTCAATCTCCTTCTATGTCCTCTAGTTGCTTTCTCCAATGACAATCTCTAATGTCCTGCAAAAAAAAAAACTCTACTGAAGTTTTAGGTTAGTCCTGCCAATCCCAGCCCTTTCTTATTAACCTGTTATTTGGAAGAAAGTACTCCACTCACCATTAAGTGATGTTTTTTATCTCCCAAATAATCATTCTCTTTGACCCCTATCCATGAACAAATCTCATCAGATTTTTAGCCTTCCCCATACCTGTCTCTGAAAACCTCATTTGTCCTTCACTCTAGATCAGTTCTGTTCTGTCCAAAACAGTCATTTACCAGCCCAGGTTCTTATTTGGTGCTACTCCTCTTCTTCTAATAACCAAGTTCCCTCTATAATGCTTTAACTATGCCCAGCACTTGTTCCTACAAGCAGACCTGGGATCCAGCCTGTAAGGATTCAAAGTTAAAGGGTGTTCCTCATAAGGGCTATAAAGAAAATATAAGCAAGACAAAGGACCACCATAGGCTAGAGGAGGAAAAAAATGTATTTTTAAGAATAGGAAAGAGTAAAATCTGCAACTTTTTCAATTACTAGTCTATATATTAACAGTTTGCTGGTGCAGATTCCCTTAATTCGTTCTCAGTTCAGCCATATAACTCCCATCTTCCTTCTGCTATTTCCAGAGGAGGATTTTTGCCCTTTTTTTTCTGAGTCTGGTAACAGAGTAGATTTGCTTTGCCACCTCCACCACCCCGCTGCCTTGCCACTCCAAGGTTTTGTACATTACGGGCTCTAGTAATTTTCAGATGAAGAATTAATAACAGACCAGAAGTTAACTGCCTTGTTATGCCTGAGTAACCCTGGTCACATATAGAGCCCACTTAACAGGTAAAAGATGAGAAGACAGAAAGGCCTGGAAATAACTTCTTCTGTAGCTAATCCCAACCAAAGACTTTCAATAACTTTGCATAGGATGCGATGTCTGATCTAAGTGCTGGCCAACAATTTAAATGTTTCCTAGTTCCTGACTACTGGAAATATAAAAATCTGGCAAATACCACACTCAGTCTCTTCAAGAGGTTTTGTTGTCTGTAGCTACAGATGTGTTCTGCAAATTTGACAGCTGACACAGTAAATTTTTCCAAGGCAAATTTTTCTGGTGGACGAGCAGTCCTGGTTGGGTTCATTCGGCGTGTTATCTGGCCTTCAGAGAATGTCCTCCTTGGGGTTTTCTTCTGTTTCTACAAAGAGAAGAAAATTCCAGTAACTGTCTTTTCAGCTATGTTTGTAGTGTTAAACACTAGAAACAACCTGAAAATATCTGTACCACACTTGTACTACCATGAATTGATCTACTGTTCTCCTCTTCCTTACTTGTTAAGCCAAACCCCACCACCAAATATACTCCCTACACACTATACCTTTTTGCTACTTTTAAATCACAGCTTAATGTCAAATTCCGTTCCAATTATTATGACAGAACTATACCAAGATTTAACACATGGCATGTTAGGGTGGAAGCCAGTTCTCACTGCTCTTTGGTAGCTAAATATTCTGATTTTCCCACAATCTGAATATACAATCGAGGAACATTGAGGAATACACAGTTTGAGGAACAAGCTGAATTCTCATTAATTTTCTTTTAAACTTTTTTAACTGAAAGGGTATTAAGAAGCTGCTTCCTTTAGTTCAAGATTCCTAATTTTGGAGATTGTTGGGAGGCACAAGATACCCTCTTCACACTGTCACACCTCCCAATTATTGTGTGATTGAATTCATGCAACAGAAGTCCTGCATGGACATCTAGCAAAGACATGGCCCTTCAAGGTTTCTTCAAATCTTTTCAGTTTATAATATACATGGAAAAATGCTACTCTACAGAGAAAGCTGCTAAGCTCAGTTTCTCAGCTGCTTAAAGCTGAGAAAAATCAATTGAAATAACTACTGTATAATTTCTGTTTGTGTTGAATGGTTCAACTTCATGAGCACAGTTCTATTGGGAAGGGTGGATTTTAGAAGAAAAGCCTACAAGAGGGAAATTAACAGAATCTAAATCCAAAGCAAAGCAACTACTCTCCCTTATTCCCACGTACTCAGACATTTGTCTAAGATGTCAAATAGTATTTCTGGAGCAAAAAGGATGAAGTAGCATCTTATCTTGGTCTTTCTCTTTCTTCATAAATTATCTTAAAAAATTTATTTCCTCACGTAATCTCTGTCACTTCACGAACCATA
The DNA here is from genome assembly GCF_000277835.1 of Geospiza fortis. Classification (NCBI taxonomy): domain Eukaryota; kingdom Metazoa; phylum Chordata; class Aves; order Passeriformes; family Thraupidae; genus Geospiza; species Geospiza fortis. The sequence goes on along the minus strand of NW_005054333.1, from coordinate 5,551,704 downwards.
GTAAATTTATACAAATGAAGTGACCAAACCCAAAGAAAACCAGAACAAACTTGCTGAAAGTTTCTAATGAAACACATTAAGTCCAACATCTAAGTCTAACAAAAATTACTGTCATCACCAACCAGTACTGGGAACTTACTGCAGGAGTCGAGGAGGGTGTTTTCACTGGGAACAGGTCCGGTATGGAATTCAGTTCTGCCAGCAGCTGGGCAAGCTGAAATCAAGTAATATCACATTGAAAACTCACTGCAACTTACAAAACAAGCAACACCACCTACCATCCATTCCTCACATGCACTTCAAATTACAGCTAAACATGTGCAAGGAACCTTTATGGAAGCACTTAAATAAACTGGAGCTCATAAAAGGGGTTTATTTACTCTGCCATAAGCAAACAATACTAATTTTATAGCTCCCACTAATTCTTACTGGGAATTAGAACTAGCCAGATTTACATAGTGTCTTGTCAAAACAGCACCAAAGGAGTGCATTACAACACAGCAATGACTGATAACAAGAAATTAAGTTCATATGATAAGAGGGAGAAAAAAAGACAGGGTGCCAAAGACAGTAAGATGTTCCCAGTGAGCTTTTACTGACTGCAGACACATCTGTGCTCTCTGCCAGAGAGCTCTGCAGCCCCTTAAGCAGTGCAGACACTGGGTACACACTCATTGCAAAGTTAGAGAGCAACTAAACCCCACTGGCAGTTTCCCCAACGCATGCATGTTCTGATCATGTACAGCATCAGAAGTACTTTAGCAGGATGATGATTTCTTGCACCGTGCACAAGATGTCTTGGAAGTACATTTCCACATAAGCAGTGGCTGATAGGTACAAAAAAGGCACTGACCTGTTCTGGAATCCCAGAATGAGGCTAACTTCTGAAAAGCCACAGGTAGTGGGGATGAGCCAAGCTGCTAGCTGTCTGAGATTGCCACAGCCATCAAGACATTAAAAGCTGAATACAGTATTTCTCAGTAAATACTTCAGTGTGGCATTTATTAAGAGCTATTTAATGCGATTACAGTACTGCTCCTAGGATGCCAGTGAATTTCACAGTGGTTGAACTGCAAGGAAGAGTGGAAGGTGAGAAGGACCAAGGAGCAGCAAGACCAACACAACAGCAGTGGGAACACATGACAGATTAGAAGTGCAGGTACAAAGCTGAAGCAAGTTTTTACACGGGAGCTGCAGGCCCACGCCAAGAGGTATTGCTTGAACCCCAAGACTGCTTGGAAGCTGCAACTTTCCCTGAAACACAGTAAATCTGAAGGAGCTACTAAAGACTGAACATCAGTTTGGATTACATAGCAGGATGATAATTAAAGAGAGCTGGTGGCATGTTGGATAATAGAGGAAAAAGCATTCGTAAATGATCAGTTGCACTTTTCCAGACCTACAAACACATACACACATGTTCAGCAGTTATATAGTAAAGCAATACTGTAAAAATCACATCCCACACAGCTGAGAAATTACATTTCTCATCCTCAGCAGCTTTTAGCTGGCTTTCCAATCAGGAACTGCAGCAGATCTGTCACACACAAACAAAAAGTAGAAACACTATTGTGCAAACGACACCATAAACCACCTGAAAGGACCAGCTGGTTTTCTGACATGTTCTGAAGGCTGCAAAACTTGGTCATTTATAACTTTGTTCATATCCACATTAAAAATTCTTAGTTCTACTCTGGTTTTAAACTTGACCAGGCTAGTCCCTACTTGAGGTTATTTTAGGGGTAAATGTCTGAGTGCTGAGGGTCCTCCAGGATTTTCCCAGGTAGAAAAATTCACTGTAACATTTTCCCAAAGTTCCAGCACAGCATCAGCAGGGACCCTAAAATTCAAGTATGCTAAAGCTAAGTAACTGGATGTAAATGTCAGAGAAAAAAACATTGCTCTTAAGTCTTACCATGGCTTTATTTTCTTTAATATTTATGGCTCTCTTAAGCAGTGCACTGGAACTTTCCTCCTGTGTTTCTTTAATGTCTTCTTCAGACTCTGAAGCAGAGCCCTCTACTTTGTCCGAACGCTTGAGGCTTATTTCTTTGGAAAGAGGTGTGAGGGATTCACTGTCCTTTAGAGCTAAATCAGACGAAGCCTGTTCAGGCATTTTTTTCTCAGATGACTTCCTGGTGGGAAACTGTAAAGCAACACGAAGGCCAAAGCTTCTTCTCTTGGGGGAAACCTTCTTCTTCATCTCTTCCTTCTCGTCTTTCTCATTACCCAACAAATTATGGTGTTCTTCATCACTCAAGTCTGACTCCACCATCTGGAAGTAAGAAAAATCCCATGTTACATTATTGGCTCTGACATTAGAGAGTTAATTTTTAAATCACTAGTTCTAGACAGCAGTCTTTCCAGCCAAAGGCACCACCATAAATTCACCTAAATTAACATCTTTTTACAAGCTCACAGTACGCAACATATGCCTGTGCAGAGATCAACAAAACATCTACATATTAGTGCTGTCTGGGATACAGACATGACTGCCTCCAGAGGAACAATCTTGCCCAGTACCATCTACAAGCAGTGGAAGTAGTTCTCATTTCTAATATGTGATGCTACATTAAATAAAGCATTCTCTCTCTCTTTTAGGAAAACATGTTTTAATTCAGCATGAAAAAAGAGCATCATAGTGTATCAGAAAAACTCCTACAAGAACATGAAGTTTACACAGAAGAGACAGAAAAAAAAGAAGTCAACATATACATTCACATGTAGGTGTGACTGCCTTTACCAGAACTTCTTTCTTGCTCACATGTACCTCGCTTGAAGCGAAGCCCTCAAACACTTCTGTTTCAGAGTCAGTGTCCTCAGTGAAAATCCTCCGCAGCTCTTCGGTGAGGTATCTGGACTGAAACTGGAGCCCCTGCAAAAACACCACTCAGGAGCTGTGGGAGGCAGTCAGATACAGAGTATTCACACTGCCACAATAAACAGGCTTTGAGGGTCAAAGCAGTGCCAACTAAATAGCACACTGTGAAAGCACTTTGCAGGCAAAGCCTGTCAAAAGAAACAAACAACAAGAAGACAACATTCCGTTTCAATATTGAGTTGTTTTAACATTGCAAGATTCTTTTTCCTCATTTTGAGGACAGGGCTTTAACTGAGCTACTTCTTGTGGGGGAAACTTTTGCCTTCACTTCTTCCCTTCTTCATTACTTCATTAAAAATAAACCATTAGTTTTCTTGTATGTAAATTATCATGTTGTTTTATGTATATTCTTCTGTTTTATGTATTTTCTTCAACAGGCCTTGAATAGAAGAAAATACAAATGAGAGATGGGGTCTGCTCCTCATGTTATTACACCATCACTGAACTGACTGATACCAACACAAATGATCAGAGCTTTAAACAGCCTGACCAATATCCTTCCACCTTTCAACTTCTCAGCTCACTGATTTTTTGGTGCAGTTTATCATTCCCTTATGTTCTAGGGTAGACAGCTCCTCAATTTCAGCCTATAGACCAGGAAGTAAAAAGACCTCATTAAAACATTCTTCATGGTATGTACGTTACATCCCAATTAAACACAAGGCTTTTACTAAATAGAAGTGTATTTCCATACTTCCAACAAGAACTAGTAGAAAACCATTTAATCAACCTGTTCCTGCTAATCTCTTGAGAGACTTGTTCCTGGTAGGAATATAATCCATGTTCACATCACACCTGCCTCTTGAAAGTCAGCAACATGTAAGTTTATTTCCCCAATTTTCCTCCGTTACTTCTTCCTCCCACACAAGAAACAAAAATTACCTTTAATACAATGCATTTGCTAAATATCTTTATTCTTCCTTTCAATTCCCTCCCCTCCCTGACTTTAATTACACATTTCTTTATTTTAAGATAATATCTGGTGAAAAAAAGATACAATAGATGAGTGGAAAAACTTAGAGGGGAATGGGAGGGGGGAGCCACTGCAAATGCTGTTTCTTTACACTTAAACATCTACAAATTATTATGGGTAATTGTAATGAGTTTTCTCTGAGGAAAATTACTTTATTCTTTTGTTGATAGCTGCAGTGCAGCTGCTTGAGAAAGGAATGAACACAATAGGGAAGTTACTTTAAAGTTAAATTGCACTTCTTGGAGGAAACTGAAGATTTTATGTATTCTGTGGTTTTATGAAATTCCACAATGAAGGTTGATGGGGGAAATACGCTATTTGTTAGCTAAAGTAACTAAAAATAACAAACCTACAACTATGCTGTTCATCTATGAAGAACAGTCTACACCGGGTAAAATACACGCCAGGGATACCTATTGTGGGAGCAATTGTGGGACCTCACAGAAGCGCAGAGATGATCAGAGCAGGACTGCAGAAAGCCCTGAGGAAAAGCAGGCACACAGAGGTCACTACTTTCGAACTCATTTGCACCTCAGCATCCAAGGGAACACCTGATGCACTAATAGCCCATTTACCACCCCAGCAGGGCAGCTACCTGATGCAGGGCTCTGATGTGCAAGGACTGCAGATTATGCTGCAGTTGGATGGAACTCAGGGTATTTTTATTGTACCATTTAGTGGTAAAGAAATTAAATTCAATACTGATCAAGATTTAAAATAATTCTCATCCCAAGGGAAACACAGGAATGATAAGGAAGGTTGCAATGCAAGCTATAAATCTGGAACAAGTCTCACTGGGATTCTCAGCAATGCATGTTAAACTAACTATCCATCTCTTCCACAGCATTTTTCATCAGAGGATTTTAAACTGCTTTGCAGAAGAGATCATTATCATAAACTCTATTTCACAAGTTGGGAAATCAAGGGAGGAAAAAGTAGTCTAAAGCAGAAGCTCCCACACAAGGTTTCCCCTCCACCACCAATACCTGTCCCCACTGAACCTTCTTGATAGTCCGCATAAAAACACAAATTCAAGAGCAAGCTACCACCTGGTTTGCTGAAGCCGACAGTACCGCTCTCTAGCAACAAGATTACAAACTAACTTAGAGCCCTTTAATTACATTTTAGACTATCTTTATCCACAACACAGACCGTGGCTCTACCCCCAAAAGGTCTCCACACTCTCCTGGGGTCAATTGCCTATAAAGGCTGAGAAACAGTACATACTTGTAACAAGCCTTATTCTGTCTCTTTCTTTGGCTAACACTAATCATCTTCCTTGTCATCAGCACCTCTTAACCAGGCACTGACCTGATGAACTAGGAAAATAAAAGAAAAAAATTTCATTTATCTCATTAATGAAACAGAGGGACCTTTGCAAGAGCACAAATGACAAAGGTACCATATAACACATTAGCCCATGACTATCAAGCATGTAAGTATATGTTTCCAAAAGACTAAAAACTAAATTTTTTGTCACACAAGACAAATTCACAAAGCTGTGAATTCAGCTGGTATCTCCAGCTACCAGAGAAGAAAAAATATCAAATGATTGTGCTAATCCAAGCCACTCCATCAAGAGAGCAAAGACTCTGCACTACTGCAGCGGGAGCTGATGCTTTCTCTGGATTACCACTATCAAGACATAATTTTAATGCAGAGACAGCATGGAGATATTTTGGAAGAAATACTTTGAAGTCTACATACTCACAAATGCCCATCTAATAACCAGCCACATCTTTCCAGGATGGTAATTCCCTTTTTCCTGTTTGCTACACTTACCTAATTCATTTAAACTCATCTTCCAATGAAACACATTTTCTTTTTTATATTATGAAGGAGTTTTCAATAGCAACCACTAAACCCTAAATACTAAGTTTGTTTACATTTAAGTTTAATATGGGCACTGTAAATTACAGGTTAAGGTTAGAGTTATAATTCACACAGTTTTGACATAGGCTCAGAGTATTACTGCATCCCAAGAGAATAACTGGACTATGGCAACCTGTTCCTACCTCTTTTCCAGACTCCAGGGAATCAAAACTAGCACAGTTGTTCTCTGACAAGAAGCTCTGTTCGGAAGCATCATCTTGGAATCCTGGAAAATCTTCACTGTCACTGGGGGTATTAAAAATGTTTGCCACATCCTTGGGTACCTGCTTCTGATTCAAAACAAGACACAAAATACGAGTCACACACACCAACTTAACAGGAAAACTCAAATTTACAACCATACAACTTATGTTTATATTCCTATGCAAACACGAGTCTGTAGCACAAAATATCTATGTGTAAATTGTACCTTATTTAGCTAAACTCCAGGAAAAGTCTGTATAGACTGTTTTAATACCTGAATACAGACTCAGGATCTGGGACTGGGAGGGGATGCAATACACAGGGTGTTCAGCTCCACAGGAAAGTACTTCAGAGACATAAAAATACATGTGTGCCTCATCTTTGCAAGCAGGAGCTCAGGACACTCTTACCCATGGGGAAACCCACCACCCCTCCTGCTCTTCCCAGAGCAATGATGGCTCAGAGGTGAAGAACACAACCTCAAACACAACACAATGCTAAACTACAAAGGAACCTGACCTTTAGATCCCACAGTACCATTATGGATTTTAGCAGACACTTGGCTAACTCCTAAAACAAAACCAAGGCAACTCGTTCTCCTCTTGGTCAGTACTGTCACAGAGCTTCTCCTGTGATACTTGCTAAGAGAGTGAAAATGTGCTAACCAAGAACATTTCTCCTCTGCTAAAAGCCCATTTGTGGCCCGCCAGGAGAGGGGGGAGCACAGCCAAGGGCAGGCAGGAGCCTTCCTGAGGTGACCACGGTCACAGCTTCAGCATTCAAGAAGTCCAGTCCCAGCCTAGGAGACTCATAACACCACCTCCAACCATTCCACTGGGCCACACACTTCACAGGAAACACTCTGGATAAGGCTCTGCACGTGCCAGGACAGTAAGAAAGTTCCCATGTGGGCTGCTTTAGGATCTGGTGTGTGTAAGGATGGCATGAATAAGTCAAGCCTTAAAATCAAGGAAGAAGGCATTTTGCCAAGTTTCAGAACACATTTTCACATATCCAAGTATCACCTATAAAACCATTCTGCCAGTCACACAAACGCTCTGGGAGAAAAGCATATGCATTCCTCACCAGCATCCAGACACTCATCCCCCACATCCCCCAGACCATATACACAGCTCACACACACCACTCCAACCTGAAACAAGCCTCTCTGCTCTTTGCTAAAGCCACACTCTCATTAACTCTCGGGAACATGAGATCAATGATTGCCTGGTCAGAGGCCAATTCCTCATCTCAAAGAGCTGTTTTCCAGCCCTGAATATCCACCAGTACATCTCAGAGATGAGGTTCAGAACTGAGAGCAGACTGCCCTTTTCTACTGTCATAGAAAACCAAGGTTGCTCATACAGGGCATATAATGATGATATCTTTTTTTTCAAAGTTTACTTGTGGCAAGGCAAGTGACCCAAAGGAAGCTCATTTCTCCAGAAGTAATGTAGCTGCAAAAGTTCCATTTCCATTAAAACAGCAAGCAGTACCTTCACCAAAGCATCACTCTCTGAAATAAGCTACAGTAAAGGGTGAACATGGGCCTAATTTTATTCTTGTTCTGACCTTATACAGCTGATGTAGGCTGATGCAAAACCAACTTACTGTTGCTGGAGCAAGAGTAGAATTCACTTCTGAAAAACTGACCCTCTCAGGCCTGTAATAGCATGATCCAAACTACAGTTGCTAGAGTCATGCTGTCCATATCCAAACCCCTTTGGATATTCCCTCACTCCTACCTCCTACAGTGAACATCCAGAACCCACTCCCGTTGCTGGGGCAGAATTTACTTAGTACAGAGCAGTGCTAAAAATGAAGGATTGTGCATTTTAATGGAAAAACATACGAGGAGCTGAGAGTCTTCCTGCTATGAATAAATTGCTTCCAGGAGCCACTGTATTAGTTCTTGTGCTAATCTACAGCTGAGTTAGCCACTGCTGTGATTACTGTATGCCTGATTTCTTCTTCTTCATGTATTGCTTCTGCATCTGCACCAGAGGAGTCATTATTTACTGATTTTGAACAACAACAAAAAAATTCTTTCCCAGTAGGAGAATTAATTTTTTTGCATTCCCAAATTCTATGGTACTGGTACTGATTTAAGTAACTTACTGTAGAGCTCCAAGGATTTTTAGTTTGTGACTTGCTCCCCACAGCCTGAGTAGGAAGAATCTCAGTTTGGTCACTGATGAGTCCCTGTTTTACCAGAAGGGCTTACATTAATAACAGACAACTGACAAGGTGGACATACTCCAGAAGTTTAGAAAGGGAAACCTCAGGGTGAATCTTGATTAGCGGAATTATTAGAATCTATTTCTGCACCTGAAATTGTAAGCCAAATTTATTTCCAAGAAAAGTTCACTGACATAAAAGACAAGCTTGCAGCAAACATCTCTGTCATGATGGGTTCATTCACTGTCATTTATTGCGCAGTCCTGGAAGCCACAGACATTTCCATCTTCAACTTTCAATTAAAATACATTCTGAAACTGATTTACAATCAGCATCAGAGCCTAGGATTTTCACTCTTGTCAACAAATTATTACACACCAAGAAATAAAATACATATTTGTCTAAACAGAAATGTCAAAATGTTAATTTATTTAAAACATCTGTAAAACACAGGCACTCCAGCAGAGGATCTTTACACCACTAAACCCCTAAAAAAGTCATGAAGGCAGAGATGTGATGAACATTGCAAGCTTGCTCAGGGAAAATATTTCAACATGAATAGACCACAATGGACTGCTGAAACGCTACAAGTGTGAGAAATACTGTCTTTTAAATATACCTGTTACAAAGGCTAAATAGCAAAAGCCTAGTAAAAGGTGGAAATAATTCACAGCTGCTGAAAAAGTCAGTCTTATTTCTGGTAGGAAGTTTTATATCTATTGAACTCATTTATTTTCGCACATAAAATACACTTAGTTGTTGAAAACCCCTACAAGGTACTATTCAAAAGTATCAGCAAACCTTCCCTGCTACAGATGGCACACGATCCAACAACTGCCAGAATAACAAATCATATGTTTCTGCAGAAGTTGTCCAAAGCTCAAGACATCCACAACTCTCAGGTTTTCCTTCTCTAAATTAGACAAAATACCACCAGTATACCCAGGAGCACCCTGGGATGTGTTGGGCTGCATGGAGACCCCATTCCCACAGAACCAGGGGCAAACAGCTGGTATGTGCCTGTGGAGGCTGGCAGGTCTGTCACCAAGGGCACAGGGTGACAGAGCCTGGTAGCATTGTCAAAGCTATTTCCATCACAAGAGCTAATGAAAAATAAAGTACCCAAGGTACTTTATTGGGAGTCACAAGAACATTTTTCCAAGCACTATCCCCATGAATTCCACCTTGTTAGTCAATGAAAAATGAAAAGCCCGAGGTGAGCTGTTTTGCCATCTACATCAACAGGAAGAATTTTCATGTTCCAATTGAAAAGGCAACTTTCCTGACACCAAAGCCAGAAAAGATGCAACTTGTCCTGTAGGCTGTGAGAACACTTGCCTGCATGCAAACCCGTGGATTTGGTAGGAAGCAAGTTATTTCTACACTACTTACTAATATGTTTAATTTTTTAAGAGTTATTTGCACACATCACAATCCCCGCCTGAACACTAGCGCATTCTTCTCCAGTGGTGTTGTATCACGAGAACCTACAGCACAAGAAAGCAGGGCTAGATGTAGTTCTCCATTTTTGCTCCTACCATGGGGAAAAAAATCAATTGGGCTGTGTTCCCTTAATTCAATTTAGCACAATGTATGGGCATTCCTACTCAAAGCAGAGGACACACAAGTTCAGTCACATTCAAACTCAGTCAGACTGAAATAACCAAAGTTTAATTCCAAGCAGATACTCACACAAACCAAACCTGTGCAAAGTCACACCTTCAGCACATACTGGAAAGCCTCTTGACTTGTCCCAGGTTCAGTCCAGAAGCCAACCTAAGGCACACCACCCAAGGGCACCGCATTTGGCTCACATCTCAAAGAAACAACCGAACAGGGAAGCACTCCAAGGCTGACAATTGTGGGCAGCAGTACAAGTATAGAGGGGCCCAGCCAGAATGTCAGTAGGTGCCAGACCAATAAACCAGAACTATGCAGAAGTCAAGATCCTGGTTTTTCCACTGGAGTCACAAAGGCGAACAGCACTCTAAAAGCTTAATTTTAAGCATCATACAAATGTGTGAAAGACGTGGAAAGCACAGAGATACAAAGCCCCAAACTGCAGTGCAAAAGAATTACACAGACTGGATGCATGGTCAAAAAGACTGTCAACCACACAATCAGCCAAAGACTCCTGGGCATCAACAAAATCTAGGAAGGCAAGAAAGATTGCGGATAACCTCCAGGATTTCTCAACATCACTAAAGCACAAGAAGCTGAAATCCCCTGGACAGTGAAGTATATTCCTGGCATAAGCAGTAGGAGATGGCAAGGCAAGCGAGTGTTCTGAAAGAAGAAGGAACAACTGATAGAACGAGTAGTCATCACCCACTTTCATGATCTTTGCAGGAATAATTTGATTCTAAAGTAAAGACGGATTATGCCTGAGCCTTTAATCTGTCACAGCAACAACTCCTGGGACTTTGAGGGTGCCTCCTCAAAAGGTTCTGGCAATTTTCACACCAGTAAACCTACTGCTCCATGAAAATTTGGTAAATTGCGCTGTTTTCAGAACAGCCAGCCAAATACAGTCTCTATATTGCCTTATCTAGACTGATAATAAGCGAATGTCCATAAAGCTACTTTATCCTAAAATAAGGAATGCCCAAGTATCATAACCACATGGCAAATCATTTAAAATGTCACCTTCCATAGGCAGTACCTTCCTGCAAACTATTTCCTACTCTTCAAAAATGCTGATAGTACTGTGAGTATCAGCATGCCAGCATATGAACACAATCCAAACACTATCAACTGCTACTATTTCTTTGTACCATCTTATCTCTCACCAATCCTAAGAGTTGTAACAACTATTTCTGAATTTATTCTGCATAATTCAAGAGCGTCCCATGGTGATGCCAAATTACTCTCCAAGCCCTGGTATTTCAAGGAAAACACTTTTGTACAATACCGTGATGCACGCTCACTTTGTGCCTGGTCTGCTCAAGTCTAGGATTTGAGTTCAGGCCTTGTGGGTGCAAACACTTAGCCACAGCCAGTGCCCCTTAAACAAGCTCTGTGTACTGAAACTGCTGTGCCAGGACCTGCCAAATCAGACCCCGGGACAGGAAACGGAGCTGCAGGTCTTGCGATTCAAAACAGTTTTGTACTGCTGATGTCTTCAGCAATTGTTTTCAAACTGGGGCATGTACTCACAAGCCCATCTGCCTGTCAGCGGTGACAATCTGTGACTTCAGAGGCAAAGAAACCTTCACCACCACATCCTTCTGGCCCAGCCAGGACTGAACTCACTGCTCACCAATGTATCACAAAGACAAGGCAGAGCCAGCAGAAGGTTGTGCTCAGACAGAAATAAACTCCCATGAGAAACAGGAAAGCACCAAGAACAGACACGGTCCTTCTGCTCTTTGCTGAGCCTTGAAAGAAACATGATGTGCAGCATTTAGCCGTGTAACAGAAAAGGAACTAGTAGACAGTAAGTCTTGTGTTGCAGCACCCGAGGTGAGAACTGAGTGCCATTTGTGTCTATAGTCAAACAGGGCTATCCCAAATTGTTTTACAGCGCCCTTATCTTCACACTGCCAACGGAGGGCCTGAGGTCATACAGAGGTGGAAAGTCTTTGTGAAGACACAGGTTCTAATAAATACTCCAGCGGCTCTATTACACTCCAGTTCCACAGAAACCCCTGTAAAGCTCTAACTTTTCATCAGCAAGAGTTGAATGAGATGTTGAACTTCTCCTTGCTCCTTCCCACCACCTGAGAAGCTCAGCATGACTTGAAGAGAGTCAATTTAGACTACATATAAGGAGAATGGTAAAACACTGGAACAGCTTGTCTAAAGAGCTGGTAGATGCTCCACCCCTGAAAACATTCAAGGTCAGGTTGGATGGCTCTGAGCAATCAGATCTAGTTTAAGATGGCAACACTCCTTCAAGGAGGTTGACTAGATGAGGTCCCTTCCAATCCAAAGTATTCTGATTCTATAGCAATACCACCTCCGAAGATTCGAACCACACAATCAGCCTGATGCACCCAAGCATGCGCCCCCAGGCTTGGACCAGACCACAGCGGACGCAAGCATGCCTCTCAGGCCACTCAAATATGCGCCAGCCTTTGCATCGCGGCCTTCCAAAAGAAAAAAAAAAGAAAAAAAAAAGGGGACAAAAAGGCCAGAATTAAAAATAAATAAATGTATTGGCTATTTCTAAAGTGGTATCCCCAGGCTCACAACTAATTAATTGTCAGTGATCCACTCCAGCCTTTATTAGAGCCGCTACAAG
>NW_005054333.1:5528702-5533896 GCF_000277835.1 Geospiza fortis | reverse complement strand
GGGGGGGGGGGGGAGCCGCACGGCAGAGGCGGGAAAGCGGGTAGAGGGACGGGGCACCCTGCGTGGCCTGCCTCGGGATGGACCCGGGCTGCTCGGATGTCGCTGCGGATCTCCTGGGCACCCAGCATGGTCCGCTCTTTCCTGCACGCTTTTCGCTAGGCGGCAGCTGTTCGTCTGAAAGGGGCAGGCTTTGGAAGGAAATAGGCTTTCATCCTCCAAGTAACTTAAAATGTTTATTTACGCATACAGGCGGGAAAGGTAAACCCCCTTTCGAATCAAAATCTTAAGGTCCAATCATTAGTTCAGCACTGCACGTTCACCACTAAGCCAAGTTCCCAAGTGCCACATCCATATGATTTCTAAGCACTTTGAGGGATGGTGATTCCATCACTTCTCTGGGTAGCCTGTTCCAATGGCTGATCACCCTTTAAGTAAAGAAACCTTCCCTGGCAAAATCTCAGGCCATTTCCTTTTTCCTATCGCTTGTTCCTTGGGAGAAGAGACCGGCCCCTATCTCCTTTCAGACAGTTGTAGTTCTCTATTAAGGTGTCCCCCTGAGCCATCTTTTCTCCAGGATAAACAACACCAGCTCCCTCAGCCGCTCCTCATCAAACCTGTGCTCCAGGTCCTTCACTAGACCCTTCACCAACATAACTGCCTTTCTCTGGACATTCTCCAGCACCTCAATGTCTTTCTTGTAGTGAGGAGCCCAAAACTGAAAACAGAACTGGAGGTGTGACCTCACCAGTGCCAAGTACAGGCAGACTTTAAATGCATTCCCCAGCTTCCCAAGTCAAGAGCCTTTAACTTCACTGTGAAAGGGATGGGAAGCAGAACTGGTTCCTTGAAACAGCAAGTCAACAGTTCAAATTTCAAAATATCATGAATGTGGGAAAATAAATCTAATCAGAAAAATGTAATTGGAAAAAAAGGGAATATATCAAATTTTAAAGCACTTTTCCTCCACACAAGTTCCCATTTAATCATATTTTCCACTGTGCAGCTAGTAGAAAGAAAGATGAACACAAAACCAGGCAAAATATTTTTTCTAGTTTCCTCCTCTGAATAACCTGTATTCCTCAATTAAGTAGCTTAATTTTTATTAAGAATTTAACAACATTTTATGTGTCCCTTTTTAATCAAGGGGATTGTTACTCGATTAGGTACTTTGTGTTATGATTACCCAGTAATTCAGTGAGAAAAGCTACCCTTTGAGCAGAGAGGTGTTCCCAAAGTTGTCTGATGGGTGGGGTGGAAGTCTGTCCCACTGGTACTGTGCCAGCTGTTCATCATCCATCTCAAAAGGATGGGCTCTGTAGGTGGCTCAGAGGGAATGAGCTCTCTTGGAATCTGCAGTGAAGCACCTCAGTGTTTGCAGTACTGTAAAATAAAAGTGTGCCTTTGCCATCCTCCTTATGGGATTTGAGAAAACAGGAGAGTAATTGATGACTATATCTGAACTGGGGGATCTCAGTATAAGGTCTCAGGGTATGTTTCACAGCCAGGTTTCTGTCTGGTGTCTTCCACAAGCCCTCCAGTCTGGATAGCTGAAATAGAACAGCAAGAAATTGACTTGCACATGTAATCTGGCTGAAATAAACCCGTAATAACTACCTTTATAGTTTTTGAATCGATAAAAGCAAATCAGAACAACCAACTGTGTTACTCTGTAGCTTACCTTCAAACACAATTGTGAATTGTCATGCTAAAAATAAATTCAGATTGTTTTGACTATTTCAGTACCTTCTGGATGACAGAGATGTAAAAGCGTTATGTATTTTGTCATTTATGGGAGTGCTTCAAAATGCAGTCTGCCTACTCTGATGAGTTCCCAGGTCTGACTAGGTATTTTAAACACTCCACTGTAAATATTGTCTTAAAATAAAAGTTAGAGAAAAGTAACATTTTTTTTGAAAGTGAAGGACAGATGAGATGAGTTCTTCCCCTCTCTCTGAGGGGAAGAGCCTCTCCATGCAGCATTGCATCTGATCCTCAGTATAACACATGGCAGACTACCCATTTAAGTACTTACAAGCCTTTATATTCCATCCATATGGAAGGTATTTGTTAAGAGAGAATGTGAGGGAAGTCGTTACATGCAAACAAAGAAGCATTTAGCCAAAGCAGGCCATTTAAACACTGGTTTGCATTGCAATATCCACTATTGAGGCACCTGCAGTTGTCACTCAGGGTGCAGAAATAAGAAGCTTTGGGCATGAGGTGGGGAGGAGGGAATTCAGTCGAAGACAAAATGTGGGAATTATGTATAATATCAGCAAAATTGAAATGCAGACTTCTTAAAATACAAAAGAATCTCTTGTGCAATACATTCCTGAAAAGCTTGTATATTATGTGATCCTGGGCTTGGTTCTTTCCCTTGTCCCCAACAGTCTATGTTATCAGGCACTTCAGTTTGTTAAAAGCTGTCAAGATGCTATCTTGGAATGCAAACAACAGATTTGAAATGGCTGTGTTGACTGTCCTGTGCTAAATTAGAGTGAATAAAATTGAATTCTCTTACAATAGAGATGTGCAGCTATTATGCTGTTACAAATACATTATGAACTGTCTGATATCTTCAGCTATTTTATGCAATTTGTTGCTTTGGCTTTGTTTCTCTTCTTTTTCCCCTAACTTTCCACTTCATTTTGTATTTTCATAATCATTCTCCTTCTCAGCACTTCAAGCCTTTCTTGTCAATTCTTGTTCTTTATGTTGCCTTATTATAAGTGTGGGGGTTTTTAAATTTTTTTTTAGTTTAATTTTTCTGTGGCTGTAGCTCAAATAGTTCTCAGTGTGGATTTTCCATCACTGAATTCGTGTCCATTTTCTTTACCTCTTGTCATATTATTTCAAAGTTCTTTTTTCTAACCCACAATCATTTTTGTTTTATTACCTTGTCAGTAGGATCTCATCATTTGCTCAGACGAGGTTTAGCTGAATTCCTGGTACTCTTCAACTTCAGCCTTACATACTAAGCCTGAATTATTTCGCAATGACTGGATCCAGAA
The DNA here is from genome assembly GCF_000277835.1 of Geospiza fortis. NCBI lineage: Eukaryota > Metazoa > Chordata > Aves > Passeriformes > Thraupidae > Geospiza > Geospiza fortis. The sequence goes on along the minus strand of NW_005054333.1, from coordinate 5,530,885 downwards.
TAGTTTCTGACGTTGCTTATCATCTCATGAGAGCGTTGCTGATAATGTCTCAGTACAACTCTTTGGACTCAAAACTATACAATGAAACTCATAACAATGAGCTCTGTCTTGGGCTCAGTATGACTATTATAATCAGACTAAAGTTTCCAAACAGAACAAATGTGTCCTGAAGGAATTATGAACTACTCAAAATATGTATCAGGTATAGCAGATCCATGAGTTTATGGGATGCTCAGTAACAACATGATGCACTGTAAAATTACAGGACAGCACCACCACCTCTCTAAAGTGGCCGTGTACACAGAAAATTTTTTTCCTATGAAACAAATTTGAAGTTTCAAATTAAAAATACCACTCTAGTTTATAATTTTGGACTTTACCACTGTGAATTAACCAAGCTGGATGAACACCAAAATGAATCCTTGCTCCTGAACTCTGCTTTGACTGCTCCCTCTAACAGTCTCTAATTTGGGGGCCATTGTAATCAAAACTGGGGGCTTTACTCCCATATTCCTGCCACCATGCTTCTCTGAGACCTGTCAAGCATTTTAAGTAGCATGCACTTTCCCACACTTCTCAATGAATGCTGACATACCTAACTTAAAAGGATTACTTTCTGCTGAGAGGAATTGTAATCTTCTTTTCCTGCTCTGCAAATCCTCTAGTAAGTGAAAAAGAAAGGCCAAGATCTGTTCTGCTGTGCAGGGCAAATCACCATTGCAGAAGGCATAGAATAGAACAACAAATCTAAGATTTACTTGTGGTCACGCTTGTCCAGGAGCTGTGTCCCTGACTATTAACTCATTGGCATCTTCCATCACTATTTCTGGTGCTTTGATACTTTCTGGGTTAGTTTCTAACAGCTGTATGAATATACACACAATTGCTACCATGAATGGTGTTCAGGACAAAACACTCCTCTCAAAGATGTCTACAAAAAGGTAGAGCCAGAGAATTGCCTTAACTTGAACCCAATATTATGTATTCTGTTAACAAAACCCAGAAACATACTTTAACTTATATACAAAAACTACTGTTTTTTCAAACTGCTTAAGGTCAATTTGCAGAATATTTTCAAAAGCTGGCACAGAGGACTGTGTTGGTGGTGAAGGTTTGTGCTCCAGCAGTGGGTTGTGGGTGGTATCTGACAGAACAACAAAAGCACAAATGTTCCTGCTACCTTGATTTCCACCCAGTGATCTCAAAACCTTTCCTAACACATGGTGGTTGTTGCAACAAATTGGCTTGTGGGTGAGGCTGAGGGCTTGGGTGATCTTACACTACCAACTGAAAATGAAGCCACAGGTTATTCTTTACAGTAGTCACCTGAATGCTGTCTAAGAGAGCCTTCCCCATGCTCTCCCATCATTCCCTTAAAATTCCTGCAAAACTTGGTGGGGGGGGGGAAGTTTGCCAGTAAAGCTTGCATTGCTGAAAATTTAATTTTGTTGTTTCATATTGCAAAGCAATATTTTGTTGCCAGTCATTCACAAAGTAGATGAACCAGGATTAGAGTCCACTCCCCCTTTCCATTCACTTATTTGGCAGCCAGCTATACTCACAATGTAGATGAACATCAGCTTCAGGCTTCCTCCCATGTGTTTTTCTTTCCATTACTATACTGCAGCAAAAAAATCAGATTCCAAATTGATGAGATCTTTGACATACTTTTCTTGATCTAATCCTGAAAATCATAGGTCCAGGTGAACAGACATGTCCTTGGATAATTCATCCTAAAATTCTGCATTGATTATTGGAGATGTCTGTCATGTGTGTTTTATTAATTCTTAGTTGTATTTCAGCCCTCTCTGATGGATGACTGCTTCCAAACTGCCAGTGAGGGGGCTGTGTCAGTTGTAGCTAATTCCTCCTTGGGTAAATTCTGCAGCGTCAGCAGGGCTGGAACATTTCAGTTGGACATGGGAAATGCCCTGCTCTCCCCTACATTCTCAGCCATTCACGTGGGACAAATGAGTTTTATTGTTTCAGAGAAATGAGCTTTGGATTTTTCCTTCAGAGGAAATGGGGTTTTTTGTATCCTATGAGCTAGGATTATCTGACCTTTCTCCTCTTGCTTTCTGTGGTTTAAAAAAAGGCTAGGAACATATGACAAAGACCCATTTAATCCACATCTCTAGTTATTCACTTCCCAATTTTTTCTCCTTTGTCATCTTTTTAGTTTC
>NW_005054333.1:5473317-5528685 GCF_000277835.1 Geospiza fortis | reverse complement strand
TTCCAGGTTCACCAAAGTTTGCCTAGCATAAAATTCCTCAAAAAATTGTCCAATTGCCAATTCACTCTGGCATCAGAGGCTGGGAGAGCCTCTGCTCTTACTTCTCATACCCAACAAAGTCTTTGCATCAAAGCTATTCTTTTGCATGAAAGTTCATTCTTTATTGCTTTATTGCTGCTATTTTCATTGCCTTTGCAAAGTTCACTTTCAATTTCAAATATATTAGTCAGTATTTGAGTATTGACTCAATATATTGAGTCAGTATTAATCACTATTGAGTTTTGCAAGTATTGTTATCAACTTATGCAAGAATTTCTTCAACTCAGTTACAACCTGACTCAATGGGTTTTTCTCCTGGACTTCTGGATCTCCCTTAGAAATCACCTGCATGGTTCAAAATGTGAGTTGAAAGCACAGGAAAATACAGCTTGTGTAATTTAGAAGCTGAAAATGAAAATACTGGGCTATGTATTTCTTCGGTTCAGTGCACTTTATTTAGAATGCACTTAAACACCATTTTCTGCAATAAAACAGGAAAAAGAAAAACCAGACTATTTGATTCTGCATGGTTCCTCTTCATACATCGCATCTATTTCTTTATCCAGAGTTCACTTTCTTTTAGCTTGCATTCAGGCCACGTGTCCTCACCGCCTCCTGCCTATGAAACCACTGGAGTACTGTGTTCAAATTCCTGGGAAACCCTTCTCTTTTTCCCTCTAAGATAATTTTTGCACTGGTGTTTCATATGGCAAACACTTTGGCAGGTGGCCTTTATTGTGTTAACTCATTTAATCCATAAAAGGCTTAATGACTTCTTTTGCATAGCATGCCCAGAATCTGGCTAGTGCACCCAGCAGCTTCAACCTGTATTAGACACATTTCTTAGCAGCAAACAGTGTATTTCAGCACCACATATGGTGTCACTTGCCATATGGGTTTGATTGTGAATACCTCATCTCTACTCTAGTACTGAAAATATAGTTTATGTATAAATATAGTACTGAAAGGAGAAAGGAAGAATTTATTTGCTGTCTACATGGTTTCAATTTCAGGTGAAGGGAGCTGTGTCTCTATTCTGTAATCTACCCCTTTCTTTCACCTGAGAGTTCACACAGGAAAAATATGTAAAATCTGCAAGCAGTAATGTACTATTATTAATGGCACTGCACATTGATTAAATAACATCATAAACAGGTGTATCATTCATGTGTGGAGCCACAATGGTAGAGGATGTGAAGACAAAGCACAATGCACTATGAGCTAAAAGTGTCAGGATTTGCCTTTCTGTGACCGAGAGTGTCGTGCCACCTGGGTTCTTCCAGCCAAATTATGTGTCTTACTTCTTTCCACAGCTATTAAACTGGAAGTGGAATGAACTTATTACCAGGACTTGCTAATAGTACTAAATATTTGCAACAGAAGGAGAAGAAGCCAAGACCACAAGCCAGACTGGACTGGATAAAATGCAAACAGAAGCCACAACTGAGCCAAAGCAGAATGGGTCTGAAGGTGGAGAGAACTGGAAGACAAAAACACAGAGGCAGAGAATAAGCTCCTTCTGCTTTTTCTTCTTTTCCACTCTGATAGCCAAAACAAAACATCTTCTGGGATAGCTAAATAGGATTCAAGCCTAGTCCTGACCATTCTGCCTTGCTGTCACCACCAGCCAGAAACTCACAGTAGAGGCTGCACTGCCCTGTCCCAGACAGGGTGACGTGAGACAAGAGATTCCCAGGATCCCCAGCTCCCCTGCCAGTGGGAGAAAAGGGTAACCCTACTGACAGCCATGGCACTCTACTGTCTCAGGTCTCAGATGATTTGCTCTTCCCCATTTGCCTGTGTTTTATATTCTGGTAGCTGGGCTATGCCTTGACAAATGCCTCTGTGTGTGAGAGATAGTCTCTTAAAAAAATTGTTTTATTTTTGGCTCACATTCAATTCTAACATCTGAGAATAAGATGACTATCCTTAGTATTAAGGACTTCTTTTCAAAAAGCTCCTGAATTAATTTACACAGAACACAAAGTGATACTTATGCTGAGGCACCGTCTCCTCGTAGCCCAGTCTTGTGGTAACAGCCTTGTTTCTCCAGTTCTTCTGGACATAGTCTAATATCTCAAGGTGCACTCACAGCCGGCTGGCATTGGTCTAGAAGAAACCAGTATCATTAACACTTTCCCCTTTTTGTCTTATAGACTGGACAGAATTGTCAAATGATAATCTGGCATCACCACACACTGGCTGAGGGCATCATAAAACCTTCAGCCAGATGTGGCTTCACTACCAAACTGAATAGCCAAGGAGCTGTAGCAATCTGTCCAGGCATCTTTTACTTCTGTTCCTTTCCAGCTGAGTCTGTTAGAACTGTGTGTGCCAAAACAACCTACTCACACAGCTCCAGAAGTCCCACATACTTATGCAAAATGTCTAAGGTCACTGCCAGGCATCCCGTGTCTGGCTGAGGGTGCAGTGTGTGACTGTGGTGTGATGGGCTTTCCCATCAACAAGGAGAGTTGCCAAGGTCTCCAGCTCAACAAGGAACCGTACACCCTCCCTCAGGAAGAGCTATCTGGAGGCACACCCCTGAAAAAGGATTTGTCACTATCTTTGTGCTTTATCTCTGGAGAGAATGAGACCTGTGCCAGTGCTCAGTGGCTAGTGGACAGGACTGCCTGTGTTGGATCTGTCTATGTTTTGTCACTGGCTGGAGCACAAATTGCAAATACAGAGCTGCACATTGCCCCAGCGGAGTTAGCTTATTTGAATTAACTTTTCCTCCTGGGCTTTATCTGTTCTTCATCTTCTAAAGGAGCAGATAACCCTTCTCACAATGGATGGAAGAAGTTATCAAGAAATAGTGTATTTCATCAGAAATGCAGTGTTTGGGAAGTAGGTGTTCTGTTCCCTGTTTTATAGTCAACTGTTTTATACTCCTTGTAACATGCTGAATGAACTCTATCATAAAAGGATTTTCAATATTGTCTTCCTAGAATAGTTTCAAAACCTCACAGCTTTCATGAGGACTGCCTGCCTCCCAGAAACATGCTAGAGAATTTTATCCTTTGCATTTAAAAGTTGTACAAGTCAATAGAATTTGTATTCTACTACAGAAAACTTGGAAAATATTGTCTACTATGCAAATTAATTTAAATGCAGATTAAATCCAGTTCACAGGGTTGTTGATGCTTCCAGTGATCACTTCAAATCTATTTAAAGTGAAATTAAAAAGTTATTTTAAAAACACATCAAAGTTCTTTGTAATTCTGACAGTACTTTAGGATTAAGTTTTAAAAGGTACTAACAGCAGTGAGTGCATTAAGCTCAATCCCTTGCAAAAGCCTATATGGTAACTTATCAGTACCTGGTGCTGGATTCCAGGGAAATATGTAGATGCAATACTCACTAAGCGGGAAATCTAGGTAGAGTCACAGTTTCAAGAGATGTCCTGATTACATCTGTGCTCCCAAACCACCATGATTTCCTTTTTGGGGCAAGGAGAGGTTACGTGGCCCAAAGGGAATAATTTGATGAGTCTACCGTGCTGCATCTGACTTTCTTTCAGTCTTGAGCCCTAGGTACCTAACCTGAGACACAGCTGCTGTTCATGCTGCTGACTTTACTGTCAGGCAGAATCTTACTGAAAAAATTGTGTTTGCATTCTTTGACCAAAACAATGGAGCACGGTGGAATTCTACACCTTGTCTTACAAAGCACAAAACTGAACTCACTGTAATTATCTCTGTTGCAAAAACATTTTCCTAGTCAGTTGTGTTGCACTGTGGCTCAAGGAAGTCAAGAATGTAAAAACAGAGTCTAGTGTAGGAATAGCCCCTCTTCTTTCCTTTTATTTTTTGGTATTGATAACTAGAACTATCTTCTCCATTGTATCAGTACAAAGACTCTCCAGATCAGGCCCTACCTTTAATAAAAGTAATCTATTACTCCAAAGACTTATGGGCATATCTATTAGAGAGAGTTAGGTTTATGCTACCATACAATTAGGAAAGTACTCTATATTTAAGGTCTTTCTGTCACTTGTTAAGATAGATCTCCTTTTTTTCTGTTGCTGTTATTGTTGCAGGAGTGAACTCATTATAAATAAAGCTTGCTCCATGCTTCCAAGGAGAGCAGGGTAGTAATTAAGCAAATTGCACACACTTCTGCCTGCCCTTACCAAAAGTAGAGCTCAAAACAATTGGTAAGGGAGAGACCATATTTCCCACAAACATACAGAATCTCAGTCCTAGGACTCCCTTTGCATGTTCTAGCCTCTTTCCTTCCTTGTGGCTCCTGCTAAGTAGCTGTCACCCAGTTTTCAAAAAGAACACGTCCCCTTCTCCAGAAGACATGCTGCAATCTGCAAGATTTGCAGGTTCAGGACAAGTCATGACCTCTGTTATGCTCCTAAAGCTGCCCCCTGTAGGAACAAAGACTGGTTGGTCAGAACAGGAGAAGCCTTTTGATCCTGCCTATCCTTTTTGCAACATAAATAATGCTCAGCTGTCCCCAGTAATCACTGCCCTGTATGTACACCCTTTAAACTGATTGTATTTCTGAGCAATTCATAAAGCAGCAGTACTGATGGAATCTAGTATAGAGAGGAATGGGCTGGAAGTCCAAACAGAGTTTGAGAGATGTTAAAACACAAGCAAAAACCTGAAAAGAACAGTTATGTACCCTTGGTGGATGGTATGTTCATTACATATTTCAGGTTAGTTACAGAGCTTTGCCTGATGGTGACAAAACCTCCTACATGTTTAAACAGAACTTCACAAAATAAGGCCTCAGGGCAATTGGCAACACTGTTAACAGCCATATATCCAGCTTAAATGACAGAACTTGGAGAGATGGATCGCTGCGCTTGGATTTCGTTCGGGAAGCTCCAGTTACAAAGTGGCAAATCAGTCACCAAATCCACTAAAACCCTCAGGACAGCAGACGAACCCTTTGTTCACAGGCCACAGCAAACAGCAATGAGAGCCTGAAATTTTTCCCTAGGGAAGCATGCCACAAAAAGGGTGGTAATGCCTGCTGGCTGATCTCCAGGACAGGCTCTGTACCTACTCTGCTCCAAGAAAGCAAGGACCCAGGCTGAGGAATAAATACTTAACTGCCTTTGTGGAACTCAAACTCTTGGCTGCCATTAAATATTTATTCTCAAATGCTACCTCCCTTGGAAACAGGCAGGAACACAAAGGAAGACCACTTCCCTGTAGCCACATAGAGAATGCAAGCATAGGGACAGGTTTGCATGAGCACTAACTCTCTGCCTTACCCTTCTTTCCTTATGCAGTTTTGGTCTGATTCCAGTTTGGCTTGCTTTCTTTGCACACCTGGCAGGACACTCTCTCCCTTGGCAGAATGTGAAGGAAGTGGTGGCTGGCTGTTTTTACCTTCCTCTCTTCACTGATCACCTTCTTTCCTGCAGTAACTCATCAGCCCAGTGACCCTTTCCCTTCTCTCATTGGTTCTTGACAGCAATTCTCCTTCCATCATCTGAAATGTAACAGCTGGACTGGGAAGGTAGGACTTGGTGAGAGGTGTTCTCACATCCCAGCAAAGACAAGGGGGTGACAGCGATAGCAGAAGTCCTGTATCTCCTCAAAATGCCTTGGCACCAGCAAAATTGTGATTTGAGGTTGTCAGTGCTCATGGGACAACCTGTCAGAAAGGAAGATTTCTTCAAGATAACTCAGGGCCTGTACTGCATACATTTTCCCTCTGGCCTTTGCAGAGCTAAGATTCTTCTACTACTAAACCTGCTATTTTTACAGCAAAATTTGTTGAGCAGTGAGGGCACAAGGTGGTCTCACATGGCAAAGAATGTCATGGCTGCCTAAGATGTTTGGAACAGTCCAAAGTAGCATGGGTTCCAGCTCTGCCAGAGCAGAGGAACTCAGCTCTGTGTGTGCACCTGACAAATGAAGCAAAAGATTATTTGTAGCAGGATGTTGAACAGACTAGGAGGAATTAAGATCTGAATTGGCCTAAACAACCATGTGTTGCCAAAAGTGAAGTTTCACAAGTATTTTGACAGAGATCTTTCAAGAGTTTGACTCACTGTCTCTTGAGTTCCTAGATTCTAGCCACTATCTTCCTCCTCCTGCACATTTCTCTCTGAGTTTCACTAGTTTGTTGAAGAGTACGACTTATTTCCAGGAATAGTGATGTTTTATACGGTTTTGAGACCAGAAGAAAGGATGGTGCATTGCAGTCACAGCCACCAGTTGTTTTGCATCTCAAGAGTTAAACATTTTGTAAGCTGCTTCCCTGACTGGAGGCCAGGTAGGAAGAATACCTTCAGGGCATTTATTAGCATGCTGTATCTCCAGCACTATTAACCATACAAATGTTTTACTGTGAAAAAAACAGACCAGTCACCCTGAAAACAGTCCTGTACCTGCACCTTAATGCCTCTACTTTGTACTGAAACATGACTTATGGACAAATATGAATAAAATGTATTTGCTTGTTCAGTCTAGCAGGCAACCTTCAGCCAAGCCAATAAACTACATTTTTTTTAAAAGCCTTTTGCTTCCTGTAGAATGCTGCTTTGTTTGCCATCATTGTTTGGCAAATAGGAAAGGGCTTATCTCTCTTCCCAGAAACTAGTGTGGCTATAGAAGAGCTCCAGAAACTTGTCAGTCTTTACTAAGAAAAAAATATTGGTTTAACAGCCCTTGTCAGGAAATTATCTGAACCTGCAGAAAGAGAGAAGGTGTAAAAATTAGTTCACTGGGCTATGCCATTCTTTTTTGATTATTAGGTCAGTTCCAATTCGAGGCTCTTATCAGGTATATTTTCAAAGGCAAACTACAGTAACCTTTAACATTAGAGCCTTCCAATATTAGATATTTCATGATTAGCTGCAAAATTAGCATTTAGCCCTCCAGTGCAAAATGTACCATATTTTTGTTTTATTAATTTGTAATTAAAATTTAAGCAACTATGCTTGGTTTCTAGCAGATGGAGGCAAAGGCATAGCTTTGACCCTAGTTACAGTTTTGTTTAACCCCCTCCAGAGAAACATAGTTACTGTGCATTAATATACAGCCTTTCACCGCCAGACCTGTTAGTGTACATTATGGACTAATAATAATAATTATATTGTCAAACAATTCAAACTGTGTAACAATACAAGCTCCTCTGAAATGTGAAGCACTATAGGTAATGAAACCTACTTTTCTTTATACAGTCAGCTCAAACCTCTTTTTGAGCAATCTGGTGTTAAATAAATAATGGGCCTCGCTGCCCCCTCCTCCAGGAGGAACCACAGGAGGGAGCAGAGTAGGAGGAAATCTCCAGGAGATTTTGCCTTGTGCATAAGCTTTTGTCGAGGGTGGAGTTGCTCATGCCCTCTCCTCCCATGCATTTGAATGGGGGTGTAAAAAGACACTTCACTGGCAGATTTTGGTGAGCATCTCAGGCTGGCCTGAACCGGGGCTCTTTTAGGCATGCCAAGTTTGTGGTTCACTGGGTGTGCAAAAAGGACAGTCCTGAAGCACAGCATCACTACCACAGCAATATGTGTTCCTCTTTAGGGGGGCTATGGAGGTTGATGGCTGTGCAGTACATTCTTTTGAGCCATGGCCAAAGCTCTGTGGTAGGACGGGGACCGGTTTCGACTTCATTGTTAGTAATTGCCCATTCCTAGAGCATAGTTTTCAAGTTCTGCATGCCACGGATTGACTAGGTGACTTTTCCTAACTAGCACCTTTTGTTTTGTTAATTTAGTCCCCCACTGTAAACTAGAGGTGTGAGAGCATTTAAAAGTCAAAGTCTCCTGCAACTTCAGTGCGGTAGAAACTGAAGGAATCTGGCAGATGTTTTCCTAAATCCAACCACATGCTTGTGCAGACTTAGCGCTAAGAGCCGAAGCCACGGGGTGCAGTGCAGCACTGGCATGAAGGTGAGAGCTTTCGAGAGGCTTTGTTGGTGGCTTTTCATTTCCCTCCTTCGGCCCAGAAGCTGTTTCCCCACAGATGAGGCTGAAGTAGCTACAGCTCCTTACAGCTCCCGAGAGTCACCAGAGCCCATGGGGAGGACGCTATGGAAAGCTGACACCGGCAGCAGATAGTGCTGGGGGTTATCTGGAAGATATCATAGAGCGGGAGATAATCCTCCTCACACCTTTTCCAGTGACCTATGTCAGATGAAAACCTGCTCTTCCAGGTCAAGGCCCCGTGGCACAAATCTCAACTACTTTTCCCTATAAACCCTCCCTCTCCGGTACACCCAAATAAAGGTGCCCTCATCCGTTTCTTGGCTGCTGCCGCTGGTTTGTGCTTCACCGCTTACGTCCTCAGAGTTACCTGGACAAAAGGTCCCGGGAGCAGGGACGAGACAAGGCACACGGACGCCGCTCGCCCGCCCTCAGCGGAGGCCGCCCGGGCCGGGCCGGGGCCGCGGCAATGGCGCCACCTGACGGAGCAGGGCATATGTCAGCCTACGGGTGAGAACCCGGCCCGAATCTTCACTGGAATTTCCATAGGGAAGCCGAGGTGCCCATGTGAATCCACGGATCGGGATACCTCTGCGGCGTGCTGGTGCGGCTCCCTGCGCTTTGCTGGAACGGGCCCTGTGAAGCTGAGAGGAGAGCGAACCGCTGGAGCCTAATTCATCACGCTGAAGTCCTGCCTGAACCATCCCAGTGGGACCGATAGAAGAGTCCCGTGTACCTGGGCTCTGGCCCCTGAACTGCTTCTCCCCCCTCTCCGTTACCTGTTGCCGCAGCAATGCTGCCCAGAAGGGATAGGAAACCTTCCCGGGGTGCTCAAACTAGGCAAACTTTCACTCTGCTCTTCCCTGCACTAACCAGATGGAGCAATGATTAATACTAAGGCAAGAAAATAACCGGGATCTAAAACATTCCTAAAGGGAAAAAAAAAAAAAGAAAAAAAAAAAAAAAGAGAGAAACACAAAAAACCAAAAACAACCAAAAAAAAAAAACCCAAAACAACAAAAAACCCCTGAAGAGACCAATTAGTTCATTCTGTTTGTCCCCCGGGAGTCAAAAAAACAACGGTGAACAGCAATTTGTCCTGTAGCACACTACTGTACTGTGTGCATCCAGATTCTCCTCCTACTTAGATTGATATAAAACAAGAAACCAGTGGAGTTACACAGGTATAAAAGTGGCATTATCAGTTCCTGGGTCTCTTTAAATATTACCGAACCCTACTGCTGATTCTTCTTTGTTTGCCTGTTAGAAATGATTGTTTAAAAGGCACATGCATTTATCCACAGCACACTGTATCAGGCAAAGGGGTTCTTTTATTGGTTCTGATCTTTCTTTTTACTCTTATTATTTCTCTGAAGAAAAGGTGGGATTATTACCTCAATCTAGGCAGCTGGCCTGCTGAGGCTCCCTTTGCTACATCAGGGGTTTCTCTTTTTACTAATCCTCTCTTTATGGATAATCTTTCTCTACCTTCTAATGACCTTCAGCTAAGGAATGTATTTTGTTATTACTACCTGTTGTTTAGAAATTCCTTTTATTTGGTGTGGGTGTTGCTAATTGTTTGCTAATGAAAACCTTACTACAATCAATATGGTCAGGATTGTGCTGGTCTTCACATCAATTAACCCTTTCTTCCTATCTGTTCTGATTTAGATTTTCCTCATGCACTTTTCAGATTTTAAATATCAAGAATGATTTTATTTTTTGAGGTCCAAGGCACAGGGCTTTGTGCACTGATAGGTAGCATAGGGAACTTTTATTTCCCATGAAAGATTTTAAAAGCTGCAAGTTGTCATTTTGTAATCTGCAAAATGTTTGTATGTGCAAATGCAGGGATGTCTAAGGTGAATGCTGGAACAAAATGTGTTGGAAGATCTACAGTTTAAGACAAGGAATGAAGATCATCCTGTTTTACATAAATGTGGATAATGTCAAGGCAGGGAAGACTGTACACTCTTAAAGACTCCTCATGTTCCTCTATCATACATGCTTTTTAGATATGATATGTATCCCCGTTACACACAGAGAATGAAAATAAGTCCTGCTTATTGGAGACTTCACAGTTTAAAAAGATCAACAGCATTAGGAAGACAAAGAGAACAGCTGTGCAACACAACAAAAATACAAAGCTTGTCGGTTACCATTCCCTGCTTTCCCTTCATTTCATTCCCTCAGCCTGACCTTTTATCTCACTACATGCCTTACAGCCGCCTTATCAAGAGGAATAATGGATTCAGGGAGGTGATGCCCCAGCCCACGCTGCCAAAACCATAGGATCTCTGAATCTAAGGTGTATACAGAGACTGGGGCCTTTAGGAAGAAAGTGCAATGCGGGATGCATCTCCTTGGGCAGAGGTGCCAGAGAAGCTCACACCCACACACACACACTTTGAGAAAAAGATGAAGTTTCAGTGGCATAAAGTGGAACCCACCAGTGTCACCATCCCTCTCCTCCCTAGGAAGGTGGAGGTGAGGTAACCAACAGCTAACATGGGTCCAGATGCAAGCAGTGCCCTGTTTGGGGAAAGCAGCAGCTGAAGTCCCAACCCTTCAGCCTGGGAAACCCAGGGGTCTCTTTCTGATGAGGGATTCATAAATCTGACTCTTGACTCTGCTGAGGGTAGTTGCAGCTCATCTGAGACTACACTTCATTCCACTCCAACAAGCCTTGGAGTGGCTTTTTGAATTGATTTTACCTCAAATGAGAATTAAAAAAAAAAAAAAAAAAAAACAAAAAACTGATCCAGAATGCTCTGAATACTTCCAGTTAGATTACCATAGCTCAGAAGAGTCCTTAGCTTTGTGCTTTGTGTGTCACATACTGCATTAGATAATGGAACGTGATGAAGAATTCAGCACTGTAAGTGACCAAAGGAAAACCAGGAATATTACACTATTGATGCAGGTAGCATCTGGGACAAGCAAGGAAGAAATATTGAAAAAGGAGAGGGAAAGAAAGAGCCATATCATAAAGGTCTAGACAGCTTCTGTTTCCTTGCTTCAGTATCATTGCTATTGCTGAATGCAAATGTGCTTTAACTCTTTTTCATTAGTGTCTAGGCCTTTCTGATTTTCTCTGACAGGCAATGCATTGTGTTATATCACCAGGATGTTATTCAGCTGATCTTTCCTTAATAAAAATATAAATGTCTTTATTTTTTTTTCCAGTCACCATTGTCAGTTCTGCAGGGTGCCAGAGAATCATGCTGCTGTGTGCGACTAATGGCACTCAACCAGTCTTAAGTAATTACATTATACATCTGTTCATTGATGCTCAAAGCAAAACCAGGTTGGCTTCAAACCTGGCTTCAGTTGAGACTCAGTTATTTGAGCAACCAATAAGCAGAAGGAGGAAAAAGAATGGTAGGAGGACTGAGGCTAATTAGGAATCAGTCTAAGCATCCCAGAGAGCAGCATGTCAGCTTGCTTGGGTATGGATACTGCTACCTCTCTGTGAAAGTGTGGCAGCTTGGGTGATGCCCTCATCCTTTCCTACACAGCTCATGCTTTTTGGCTCAGGTAGAGGCACATCATGAGCAGCAGTCCAGGACCTGCTGAGGTGCATACCCTCTGCACTGACCCCAGGCTGAAGGCCGTTCTCAGAAGCAGGACTGAATAGTGGTGACAGACTGGTGACAGACATGTGGCTTCAGCCCAGCTGGTGCTGAGGCTACATTGAGCTGCCCTGCCAGGCTCAGGCACTGCCAAAGCTTCTTACCTTGGGCTTGATGCCACACAGCTGCAGGTGACTACTGGCTTCAGCAGTAGCACCATGGCATTTGCATAGCAGTTTCAGACATAGGCTGATGGGTCTGGTTGGACCTAGGCTGGATTTCCCTAAAGTTATCATAAGCATTTCTGCACCCATGAGTAAGCTATTGCAAACTAAAAGGAATAAAAAGTGTAGGTCAGGCATGCATTAGTTAGCATGAATAAAAATCATTTGGAGTCAGAAGGGCTTTTAAAATCAGGGTAGAAATTTTCTTTCATCTTTCTCTCCTCACCGTGGAAAGCATATCTCTCACTTTTCTGTCATTTAGCTCTTCATTACTGGGGACAGAGTCTTCTCCTGCCTTTGACTCAGCATCTCAGCACAGTTTTAGGGTAAGCTTTGACAACCAGACAGCAATCAGTACTGCTGGCATGCTCTGAGACCAGACATCCTGTTTCAGTTGAACAGCTTCTGAGAGCAGAGGGCTTCAAAGGACTCCTGGGTTTTTTTCCTTAAGCTCAGGCCTCTTTACCCTGCTCAGCTGCAGCCAGAGCATGTCTGACAGACACCTGGAGCTATGAAAACTCAGTGAAGAGTGATCAGCTCATCTTTTTGATGCATAGCAGTGTTGTGATACAAGGGAAAGGCAGCTCAGGGTAATGGTAGGGAGAAAACAGTGGTGTAGAGAGCCAGAGGCAAAAGGCCAGCTAAAGGCTTGGGATTTGGTTTTGTCCAACAAAATCATTAGTTCAGGACTGGCTTGCAAATACTCTTGTATTACCAAAACTGTTTGCTTGGATGGGAAATCTGGCATGTGAAACTTCTCTCCTTGCACCAGAAAAGCTGTGGACATTCACAGTTACCTCACCTCACCTCACCAGCTATAGTTATGTGCATACATCAGCGTTCTTGCATTAGAAATGAGTTGTTGATTTTTACCAGGATCTTTCTGGCAAAAGCTTACCTAGTTTATAGGTATGGTATATTCTCCTTCAATCACATTATATTACCACAAATTGCATAACTCCTCAAACATAGACTCCTCAAATCACATCACGTTACCACAAATTTCTTTTAGCTTAAGACAGTTCTGTGTCCCTTATTATAACCAAAGCTGCTGCTTTAGCAGAAGGTGGTTTGATATCCTTCTTGCTCAGAGAATATGGCCAAAATATTTTCTTTGGATGCTCTCACAGCACAGTTGCCTGGATTTAACTTACATTCTTTTTTATGACTGATGGTATAGAGCAGCTTGTACCGTACTCTACATTTTACCAGGCCTAAATTCTATCTGAAGTTTCTGCAAGTCCACCAATGTCCCAGAAAGTATAATCCATTTCTTAAAGCATGACTTACCTGAGACATATGATCAGTGAATTTCGTGATGCTTCAGCCCATGTGGGTGCCCAAAGTCTGTGGTTTGCATGTTCTTACAAAGATCCCCTATGTAAGAACCCCTTACTCAAGGACATTTCTATGAAGTTTGAAACCTCAGTGTGACAAATGACTGTTATATGCCTTTACTTGTTCTTTTTAAACCTCACTCAACAACTTTACAGTTCAACATTTTGTGTTGGTCCTTAGGAGGTCCTTACATGGTTTTACACCTGAGACTGAGAAAGATTTGTCCCACTCTCTGTTCTGCAAACTTCAGCCTTATAGAAAAACTGTCATTTGGATCTCAAGAGTTGCCAGAGAGAGTCCTGACCGTTGGAGTGACATTCGGGATAAGAAGTGCCTTGAAAATGAAACTCCATGACCTTGAATTTGACTTGGGCAGAGCCCTTCAGAACAGGAGGATGCAGAGGCACTTAGGATGTTGGCAAGGGGGTGCTGGCAGTCCTTTGTGTTAGGGCAACATTTCATATGGAGCAATTCACTGCTCCAGCCATGCTGGCAGCATCACTGAGTTGTCTACCTTGAGGATCACCTATTTTTTAAAGTGCCTTTAAAATTTTTCTTAATTTTTTTCTCATGTAGGAAGAATGTGGCAGAAGGCTCTCTATATTTTGGGATCTGTTGCTGTAGCCAGTATAGTGGTGTGTACTCTAGAGGAACTATCCTAATTCATGAAGGACTGTGTTTTTCCATGAGGTCATCTGGTTTCAATTTTGCTGAATTATCACTATTTACTTGTTGTCAAAAAGGTCAACCCTGTTTTGAAAACAAGCATCAATGAAGCTTTGTTTTACAATGCAAGACTTTTAATATACTAATATTTTCTTTCAGTGTGAGCACCTGAATATCCAGTAGGCCTCAAAAGGTAAAAATAAAAAAATACAAATAAATTAATAATAAAAGAAAATTTAAAAAAAGAAATACAGAAAAAGTCAAATTCATCCTGATGTCATCTGTGATTCCTTTCTTTCTCATTATATGAGGGTAAAATGCATAATGAAGTAATCCTCAGATTCCAAAAGGCTAAATATAGAAGAAATCCTTATCAATGTGTATTTGCCTAGCTGGGTTGTTTCGTGTCTCTTTGGTTTGCCTTGGAAGCATCAAATCCCCACTAGGGTTGGTGGAGGTGATCTTTTATGACACTATGTGTTTTTCTTCCTGTCAACAATGGATTGATAGTTTTAGAGATCTCATTAGTATGGTAGTACAAAATCAGAGCTCCAGCCTTAGATGTAGGAGGTGTGGTTCAAGCTCCAGTTTTGCCTGATTGAAATCAACCCTGACATTGAAAACAGGGACCATGTTACTAGCCCCCTGCCTTGTCTATTAAACCTGAAAACACTTGGGCAAGTCCTACTGTACTGGGCATCTCTGTGTCCCAGGCTAGCTGGGACAGCAAGGTCACAAATTGTGGGAATAAGTCAGCCTAAGCAGCCATTTCATCAAACCTGTTAGAAGATTGATACACACAGCATTATGCTTGTATGTGCATCCACAACATAAAGGTGACATTAATTACAGGTCTCAATGTATTTTTCAAGCAGTAACAGAATGAAGGTGGAAATGCATCCATAAAATGGGATTTCCAGCAACTTTGGCTATATATATGAAGAAAAAAAAAAGCTGACTTTGACTGCAGGAAATAAAATGTAGCTAATTTAAAATATCTTTTTAATAGCATTACTGGCTCTCATACATTAACACAAGGGCATCTGAATGAGGAGATTGTGTTTCCCATAATAGTATTTTTTCTGTCATAAAATGCTTTTTTTATCCTTCTCCACTCCTGGAGTAAATGAGTGATGTGGAGACACATGACTGGCTTGTTGAAATCAGCCGCTTTGCAGCACTAGGACCAGATGCCCATGCAATAGAGTGCCAAAGCAGAGTGCTGGCGTCCTTCACAGCTTGGACAAATGTCCAGGTCTAATGAGTCCATGGCAGCCCTGTCTGCAGAGAGTTCAGAGGCACAGTCACGGTAGACAGAGAATAGACAGACAGCTGCACCCAGCAGTAAAGCCTGGGGTGGCAAATTTGGGTGGCTGCTCTATATCGTGCAACCATTTTTCTGGTAAAAGTGTGGGAAACTTTGTAAGTGTTCTGGAAAAAAGCAGAGTTTTGACCCTCTCACTGATGGTGAAAATGAGCCCACAAAAGAAAAAAAATCAAAAGTAGCAATATGCCTACAGTTGTAGTGGTGACAGCAAAGTTATAATATGTCACTTGTGTGTGTTCCATTGATTTGCATGTTGTCTTTCTGGGGATTTCAGTGTTTACTCCACAACAGAAAATTGCTTCATGTGGTATCACAATAGCTTAATGTTACTGCACTGCAAAACATCTATTTAAACAAAAAAATAAACCTTTGCCCTCCTTTCTGCGTAGAAAAGATTGAAGCTGTGAGTAAATTAAACAGACATTTTTCAAGCAGAAAGAAAATACTAGAGCTCAAAAGATACTTTGTTTCTAAATTCATGGCTTTTAAGCCAAGTACATTATTTTTGGTGGCTGAGAAATACTTTTTGAACATTTGATGACAAAACTTGTATTCAGAGTCAGGAAGAGATGAAGTTTAAAATCTCTGTTGATAAGAGGAAAAGTACCAGCAAACTCTCAACTCTGGACATGAGGAGAGCTGACTTCAGGCTGCTCAGGGAATTAGTAAGTTCCCCTGGGAGTGCTGGGGTCCATCAGTACTGGTCACTTTTTAAACATTACCTCCTAAGGGCACAGGAGGAAATGATTCCCAAATGTCAGAAGTCAAGCAGGTGAGACAAAAGGCTGGCTTGGCTGAACAGGAATCTTCTCTTGGAAAAAGGTAAGAAAGAAAGGTGTATGCCCAGTGGAAGGAAGGTCAGTTGACACGAAAAGAATACAGAAATGCTGCTTGCCATTGTAGGGAGAAAATTAATATGGCCAAACCCAACTGGGGTTGAAGCTGGACAGAACTGTGAGGGACAATAAAAAGATTTTTTTCAAATATATTAATGGCAATAGGCAATGTAAATATAGCAGTACAGGATGAGGATGGTCACCTCACAAACGGGGACATGAACAAGGTAGAGATATTTAATGCATTCTTTGCCTCTGTCTTCAGCATTCTTGGTTTCTTAACTTTATGAGATGTACCTGGGTGGCTAAACTGTGGAGGACCATAGGGGCTAAGGACAACAAGGACTGGGTTGCAGCAGGCAGAAAAGAATAGGAAAAGAGGTGAAAGCAGCAACTCTATCTTTCTAATGTATTGAAAAGACCTGCATGCTAAAGGTCAGGCCTCACAGAAGTAGGAAAGGCTATGAAGATGAACATTGTTGGAAGGCCTCTTTGGCACAAACATTTGTCTACCACCTATAAACTGCGAGAAGAAAGCTAAATTGCAGCTGAGATCAGTTACAATGACTGATTATAATACAGAGCAAACTATTTCTAGCAACAAAAGCCCTAGGCATATTAATTCATTCAGCTCATTGCATTGTGTGTAATTCTTGCTTACACTTGCTGTCATGAAATAGAGTTAAAATTTACAATCTTATTCATGTGGGAAGATATTTTTATATATGCTATTTTGTTAGCCATTTTACTTCCTAATAATTAATCAACTCCCCAAAGAAGTATGATGTTGGGGAGTGTGGATTTATTTGTGTTACTAAGCTATTCTAGCCGAGTATTTCTGTGTGGTAGCAGCTCTGTTATAATATGGCCCACTTGTTTTATGACAAGTTACAATTTTCTTGTAATGTTAGCTGCAATTCATCTCAATAATTATGCCAAATTAAGTACTCATGCACATATAGAAATAAACATTAAATATATTCAAATAAAGTGAGGAACATAATTTAATCTCTCTCAAGCTAGAGTGGGGATTGCTTAGCAATCCTTAACTCAGCCATCTAAACTTGGCTGAAGAGTCCCAGGGCTTTCAGCATTCTGGGATGGGGTGGGAGTACATGCTGTGGGTCACTGACTTGGTGGTCACTGATTTCTGCCACCTTCTAGCAAACCTGTAGCCCTTCTGGCTTTCAGTGGGTTCAAGCTCTGCCCTTATCCAGGCCTGCTGGGCCTGGGGCTGACCTGGAGCATCACTGCTCACGTGGCTGAAGGTCTCCTTGATCTTCACATCCAGAAGCCAGGAGGTGTTATGATCATGCTTCTGCTTGGGGAAGCTGCCTCTCCATTGCTGATGAGGCAGGTCTGGGGAGAGCCTTGTGCTGAAGCCCAGGATTTGCTGCAATTCCTGTCCTGCTCAGCTGAGCACTTGAACTAGAACTTGTGAAAAATAATCAGAAAAGCAGTGGCATTGCTAGGGACTGACCTCTGCTTCTTGGTAGACTACACTTTCTCAGCCACAAGTCCATCCTCATCTACTGTTTCCACTCTGTAGTAAAACTCCTGAGGGAGGCTGTTGGTACCATGTGGACAGGAGAAGATGTTACAGGGGCTGTATATTTATTTGCCCCGCATACAGGCTACATCACTGCTACAAAAAATTGATTGCAGAGGGAAGACAATGACTTACTTTTAGCCAGCAGAGTTTTGGACAGAGTCCTGTTGCCTTCCCTTTGTGACGCAGTGATACACAGTGAAAGCTATTTGACTGGGAGAAAGGGTGGTGAGTAACCTGAGAAGGAAGCAGGAGGGGAAAATGTTGTCCTATTGCTTTGCAAAGTTGCTTACCCTTCCAAATAGGAACTAATAAAAAAGTCTGGAGTTAATTATTGAATCCACTGTAAAATCCTTTATAAATGGGGTGCATGTGCAATCTGGTTTTCTCTCTCTTTCACAATTGTTGAAAAGACCTGTATTGAGGATTACGTTCATGATGGCATCTCTTTAAACATCCATCACGAAGCATGACTCCGCAGGGGGTTACACTCAAACCATGCACAGTCTTTGGAAAGTCTTCCTCTTACCCCCAGGTGGAGGAAGTTGGTAAGGGAAATGCACCTCACCTTCTGCAGGTATGCTGTGAACCTTTCTAATGAGCTGCATGTTTTTCTTTTCTCCTTTGAACAGACGTTTCCCTAGAAACCATTTTTCTAGTCATTAAAGTCACTGATCATAGGTAGATTTAGCTAGTACTACTGAAAATGCTTTAATGGCCTCAAAACATAATGACACGTTGTGTGCCACTGTTAATGGAAAAAAACAGTGACAGAAAGGAAATAAGATAAAGACCACTGGAAAAGCAAAGTACATGGAGATAGAGATTTTCAAAGATGTCTTGCTTTATGTAGGCTTCCACTGTAAGAATTATCTAGCTGGCCAGTGCTGCCTCTGTCCCTAGCATTAATTGGAGTCATAAACCCAAGTATACACATGGCCACATTCACAGCAAAGCTGCACTGTCCCATAGCTTTGACTGGGATTACACTATTGTCCCAAGAACTGCAGAGCTGAATGCATGGCACAACGCTCTTTCTATGACACAACACTTTCTTCTACCTGTAACTACAGACCAAATAAAGTAGGGACTTCAGGATAAAAAAGATTTTATATTCACTTACTTTTCCAGAAAAACAAATCTAGCCAAGTGTCTTTCTGCAGTGTCTTTTTGTCATTGCCCAGCAAGTTAAACAAGTGTTGGCTTCCTCTATTTCCTTGCATGGAAACCAAACCACTGCCCAGATGCAAAGTAGCCTATGCTGCACCACCAATTATATAAAAATATTTACTTGATCATGTACTAGGCATTTTTTTTCTCTAATGTAGAAGAGGTAGGGCTATAAAATACGTATCCTATTTTACTTTTTAAGCAATCATATAATTTGGATATATTTTGTCATTTAAGAACAGCAACACCATCCAAGATAAAGCCTTGATTGACTTCAGTGCCATGAATGAATGGGACATTTGAGATTCCTCCATCTTGTCAGTCCAAATCTGGACTGCCTTACTTGATTTACTCATTGTCACCTACCAGGAAGAGATCAGCAACTATGTTTAATGTCTGTGAATTCTTCTTCACTGCCTGATTTTTTTCTGTAAATCCATTTTCTGTATGATCCCAAAGATTAGTAGTAACATCCTTAAGAAACAGCCAGTTGCTTGGAGTGAGACTTGGTCATAAGACATGGAGAGGTCCATGCACTCACACCTTTGCCTACCCATGCTCTCTTGTCACAAGCTTCACTAAATTAGGTTGAGAGTCAGACTGATTCAACACTATAGCCAGAGCAAACTCCCACTAAATTCAATTTTCTCTCACTGCCATTCAAAAGTTTTAGTGCACAAGGGAGTTTGATACTAGTTGAGGCAATGGCTTAATGTACTCTATTACTTATTTATTCCACCCACCCTTTGCAACTTTTTTGGCTGTTTACCCAAATAAAGGCATAATCTTAATTAAGACTGAATTAGGGGCAGAATGAATTCCTGCAGGCTATTACACAGTGTGTGATATAAAGCAGCAAATAAACAAGCATGCTACACACTATGTCTGTAATTACTGTGCTCAGCTGTATAGTGTAGGTGAATTGGCATTGACTTCCCCATGTCTGCTCTCTGCAGCATCCTGGCTTCCTCTGCTGCACTGTAGGATCTGGAAATCCTTCCTGAGGTGGGTGACTCGTTTCAGGGGACTTTGATGAACATCAATTCAGTTGAAAGATCTGTCTCCCTCATGACTACTGGGTGAGAGCTGGGCAATGGGCTGGAGCCAGCCACCAACCAGCTGGGAGGAGAGCCTGGCCTGCCCAACAGGGACAGCAGCTGGCAGGAGAACATATGGCACTGGTACATCTCTGAACCCCACATCAGGGCTCAGGGTGTCTCTTAGGAGTGCAGGTTCACCTACAGATGCTACTGGTGTAACTGGTTTTGTTGCTGACAGATGGCAACTCCTTCACTTTTGCAGTTTGTGTGCTCATGCAGAGATGCTGTGAGACCAATAATACCCCCTGGGAGAGAATATTTTTCCATTTCACATCACTGTAGGAAGCAATGCAATTGTTCATTTGGTCTTGACTTTTTTTTCAGTGTGGCATGCGCAGCACATATTTCAATTGTAGAAGTTTCTGGTGTCTAATTTCATATACTGCATAGGTGAAAAGAACTCGTGGATATGTTACTATACAGATATACTGAAATATGTAGTTATAGCACCTTGTTGTCTTTAAGCAAGTAGTCAAGTAGTTTTGGGCCCTGAATTCTATTTTCAAGATTGATCCTATTAGCTGCTGTATCTCCAAATTTAAGAATTCCTAACCAAGCTCTCAGATCCCTCATTTTTATTTACTGAATTTGATAATTTTGCTTGCCAATCTGAATTTGACTTAAAATTGAAGATATCTATATCTTGTAGGTGTTCAATAGAAAGGAGCTCAGAAATGGTTTTAATCAGTTGTTTATATTTGCAGTAAGATAGATTATTTGCTTTCAAAAATAATTAAATATATTGCAAAAGTTCAGTTAAAGAATCTACTATAGTTTGATTTTTTTTCTTTAATGATAACACTGTCCTGAAATACTCCGTGCTTCTTAAATGCAGTTGGGTATTGGAAAATACCCAGAAATTCATATTTCCTCAAGAAATTCAGAATGTGTTTCAAATGCAAACCAAAATAAACAAAACCATTAGGTCACAAGCCTTTGCCATGAGTCAGTTGTGAATTATTCTGGTCTTTGGAGACCATGTGCAAACTCTCCTTCTCCGAAAAATAGATGACAAATCAAGCTTCCCACCAGTAGCTAAACAGGTATGTATTGTTATGCTTCACCAATCAGAATAAATTGATCATTTCCAACATATTTGGAAATTGTGATTGCTCAGTTCACATGAGATATTGAAGTTTACTGTTTTTGTTAAAATTTTCTCATTTCTTCAAGCTTTGCTCAATTATTTTCATCCTTGGTGTTTGTTGATGCCCATCATATTGAAATACCAAAAAATGGGTGTCCAAATACTTTTTCAAATACTGTAATTAACCCTACATTCACATCAAATATAGTTGGCAAGCCATCTGTTAGAAGACATATCATGTTTGATGTAACAATATCAATTTCAAATTGTCACTTGCACTATTACTTTGAGGCATTTTCTCCCTTTGCTGTCCTCAGAAGTTTTCACATCTTTACTAATTCTTTCACTTCAGTGCAATTTTCAGGTGTTTCCATCTAGTCAAATGGAAGAAAACTCACTTTCTGGTGATTTAATTCATCAGTCATGTCTCATTCTTTATATTTCTGCTGTATATGTTTATGTAACCAAAGTCTCTGGGTAAGGAGAGAGTTGTTGCACGTTGTTTCTTTCATGTAATTACTGTCAGATTTGTTTTTCCATAGTGATCCACGCAGGCTGCCTGTTGACAGCAAGCTGAAACAGCACTGATTTTTGCAGAGCTCCACCAGTGAGGTGGTGCAGTGGCAGGTATGTAAGTACATAGACAGACAGACAGACAGACAGACAGACAGATAGATAGATAGACAGACAGACTCACCAATAGATAAACAATATGGTTATGAGGGATAGATATGTAATATAACTAAACAAGGAGGTAAAGTAAATTAATTTCATGTAAGGGATTAGTTAATTTGTTTTTCTTCTTCCACTTTGGCATCTGATATGAAAGTTAAAAACAGAAAGAAAGTCAAAATTTATCCTGAATTTCTCACTAACAAAATTTACATAATCCACGTAATTTCAAATATTTTAGCAACACCTGCATAATGTGCTTTCTGAATCAATATCAGTATGTAGCTGCACAAGCCAGCTACATGACAGCAGAATAAAGGCTTTTTTTCTCTGATATTTGGTTACTTTAAAATGATCTTAGTGAGGAGGAGGGAGGGACATTTTCTGTCAATAAACTCTTAAAGGTGAGAATTTAGGCAGCTACAGAAGAAAGTCTTGTTAAATCAGAATAGTTCTGAATTATGAGTGAGAGTTAAGGAGTTTAATGACTGCTTGCCTCCTTGCAAGGTTTGCTTTCCTGCTAGGCTGACTCACAACAGCAATCCACCAGGAAGGCTGCTGCCTTGGGGACAATTACAATGAAACCATGGGACTCCTACAAACAATTTACTCTGTCGGAAAATCCCCTCTTGGAACTACTATTCTTTCCTGGAATCTTGCTTGACTTTTCATTGCCGCAGCAGGAGCAACCTTTTTCCTCTCAATTCCTTCACTTTTCCGCCTGTGAAAATGGAGAGACTGGCTGCAGAGGAGGCTGTGGATGCTCTCGCTCTGTAGCACCGAGAGGATTACCATCCTTACTTTTCTGCCACTATGCCAATTTAGTTTTCACCATGGTGGATGTGTAGGGGAAGTCCTGGAGACATTGTAGAGAAAAGAAAGGGAAACTAATTCAGCTGAAAAAATGCAGGATTTGGACTGTGAAAATAGATTACCTTTGCTTGGATCAAACTTTTTATTTTCCTCTCACTTAAATAAATCAAAAATTCACCTGACTGTAAACATTCCTTTCACCTCTTCACAAAATTCTTTGTGTGCTCCTAAAAGAAAAGAAAGACTATATTCACAAAAGAAATTAGTGAGTGGCTGTGACCTCTACACTGATATGGTCAAAGGAAGAACATCAATGATGAGTGTTTTATCAGACTCAGAGAATTTCCTTCAGCTATCTGAAAGACTAGTCCAGCATCCCAGACAAATCTGGCATTTCTTCCTGTTTTGGTTCCAGCCATATGGATGGACAGCCACACTCTGCTAGACAACCCTTCTTCATCTCCCAGCTTTTTCTTATCCTTTCTTTAGCTTCCTGAGCTAATAAGAGACACAATTAATGGCCACTATGGCTTTGTTGACTACCTGAGTCCTCTGGATGGTACTGGATAGACATGTGGGCTCCAAGAGCAGAGTCACTCAGTTGCCTCCCAACACCATGATCACAAACAGTTTGTGCCATGTAAGTTCTCTAGTGAACTGCTTACTGACCAGACTGCGCCAATCTTAAAGACTTTCCTATGCTATCACAGATTTATAGAACTGTTTGGGTTGGGAGAGACCTTAAGGATCATTTGTTCCAAGCCCCTGACATGAGCAAGGATACCTTCCACTAGACCAGGTTACTCAGAGCCCCATCCAGCCTGGCCTTGAGCTCTGACAGGAATGGAGCCTCCACAATTTCTCTGGGCAATCTTATGGAGTTGTGGAGGGAATAGCTTCGGTGACGCTGACATTCATCCAGTGCCTGGTGGACTCCCTGAGTTACCCACAGTACGATATATCCATGTAGCTATAAAATTTTGCTGGATATAGAAATAATGTCTGTAATGATTTCATATTGTATAGTACTTTCAATGGTCAAGAGGTTTATTAAAATACCTGATTTTTTTTTTAATATTTGAATTACAAGAGTAGAGAATATGGAATAGCTGCAAAATACTCTAATGCTTTTAGCTGAAGGCAAAAGTGGCTCATAAAAAATCAAAATGTGGCAGGAAGCACTGACAGCCTTGCAATTTGAGCATTATACAGGAATGTCAGCAGCAGCAGCAGCATAATTGCTTTTTTCTAGTTTTTGTTTGGTCCCCATGCTGGCTCATAGTGTTAATCTCCATATGACTTTTTTGTTTCTGAAATCAAATAAATAAAAGAAAAACAAGGTTCTGAAGGTACACACTGGTTTTACTTGTGTAAATGCAAGAGGGGGATGGAATACGGAGTGAAATGTAATATTAAAGTTGGTCTGAAGCTATTTTGCTTCTACTTGGTGTTAGGGGAAAATACTATCATTCATAGTTCCTTGGTTAAAAAAGTAAAAGAAGTTAAACAGAAATATTTTGAAATTTGTTGAGCATTAAATACCATTAGACTTGGAAGATGAGGGTGGTGTGCTGACTTACTTTGAATTAAATTCAGATGTATGTGCAAATAAATTTTGAAACAAAAATATAAAAATAGTTTTCTTTGAACTTTCTTTTTCTCCATGACTTCTTCCCCCCACCACCTTTATTTTCCCTAGGGGGAGATTTGCAGGTAGCTTTGGTTGATTCTTACATGAATTTTGGTGACCAGAAAAAGTGATGGAGCAAGCCAGACAGTTCTCTCATGAGGATTTCAACGATGCTCTGTAAATTCTCCAATGTTTCTTTTGCTTTAATTTTTTAAATAAACTGGGGTTTTTTTAAAGGAACTCTGCCACCAAAGATATTCTCATTTCAATGAGTAAATAAATCAACTATGAACACATTTCTTAAATATGAATGATTATCCATAGGCAGCTGTCAATGTGAGGCTGTTGCCATCAATTCGGATGCAGAGACTGCACTTCACCATCTGAATGCATGGAACTCGCAAACCCAATATGAGCCAGCATCTATTAAATATTTTATAACTTCCACAATTTTAACATTTGGGTTAAACAACTGTTCAGTTACCCAGACTTTATAGAGTTCACCTTGCAGTACTTATGAATACTTGTCTCAAAGACAGATTTTCAACACTATTGTAAATTCTTCATTAAATCTGAATAGCTGAACTTTTCTTGTCTCAATGCTGTTCTGGTCAGATGCTGCTCCACTGCCTTTTGGAGATCAAACCAATAATAAGCACATGTGCAGAGACACCTCAAAAAATGAGAGGCCTAGGCGATCACCAACCACATGAAGTTCAACAAGAGAAGGATCCTCCTGGAGAAGAGGAGACAGAGGGGAGACCTCTGTCTCTCCTTGTGAGGGGAAGAGGGGGCAGATGCTGATCTCTTCTCCGTGGTGACCAGCAACAACGAATGGCCCAAAGTTGTGTCAGGGGAGGTTAGGTTGAATATCAGGAAAAGGTTTTTCACCCAGAAGGAGGTTGGGAAATAGAACAGACTCCCCAGGGAAGTGGTCACAGCACCAACCTGACAGAGTTCAAGAAGTGTTTGGACAGCACTCTCAAGCACACAGTGTGACTCTTGGGGATGGTGCTGTGCAGGGCCAGGAGTTGGTCCTAATGATCCTTGTGGGTCCTTTCCAACTCAGCTAATTCCATGATTCTGTGTTTCTATGAACTAGTGACTGTAGCCATCTTTCACATGAGGTCACTTGGCTTAAGGCTGCAGCACCTTCCCATTGGAGAACAGATTGGTGGATTGCCAGAACACAGAGCAATTCAGAGCACATAGGCGTAGTGAATTTGAACTGAATAGAACAGATAAATACTTTAAGTCTTCAAACAAGGGGGTTACACAAGACCCAGTGAAATTTTTTCACTCAAAGTTGATAATGCCATTATCAATTGCTGATGAAATTTACTTCCTCGGATATAAAGGTTTTCACTTTAGGGTGAATAGAGTCCTACTAGAAGAACAGTTCAGCCTCATCTCCTCCCATGTAGATGCAACATAGCAAACCCTGCAGCTCTGGTACTCTGGGGTTGGTGAACTCAGACCACTTCTATCCCAGCATCATAAAGAATCCTTCATTTCTGAAAAACCAGAGGATATGCTTAATGAAGTAGAGGACGCAAACTGACAAGAGTGTTGGAAATGGGTGGAGAGGAACCAGCAGATCGCAGGCAGAGTTGGCAGGCAAGGTGGCTGGCCATTAGCCAGAGGGAAATAGAGTGGAGCTGAGTGTTGGCTGTGGCCAGCTGGTGAAAGCAAAAATGAAGCACAGGGAAGTACTAAAATCACAGGCTCAGGGAAGACAGGATTTGATATAGAAACTCAAGTTACTCTTGAAGCAATAAACCTTAAAAAAATAATCAACCCTGCCAGCACTGTACGTTATGGTAAGTGGGTGAGACATAGAAAATCCCTTGGCCTCCAAGGCCTGTAAGAAACTCCAGAGAAGTGAAAGCTCTTCCAGGAACAAAGACCAGACATAAAACAAGTGAGAAAAAACAGAATGCTTTTACAGAAGGACTCAGGGCCTGAATTTTCCTGGCTTGCCTTTCATCATCAATTAGAAAATGTAAATTTTAAGTTCTTCTGAACAAATAGCAATGTGCATTGGTATAAACAGCCATGCACTCAAGAAATGATTGCATTTTCCTTTTGAATTCCAAGTTCCAGTCCCTCCCACCCTACCATGTTTTCGCTCAGTAGCTTGCTACCAAAATCACTAAAAATGGCATACATAAAAATTTCAGATTTTCCAGTATTTTTGTGCAATGTGAAGTTCTGCTAATCCTGGCAGAAGCCTTGCCTAGCTAAGAATGAGAATATTTCACAACCATTAATACTTCCGTACTTCTCCTTTGGGGATCATATTCTCCTGACTAGTAGAAACCCCTTATTTAACTTTATAAAAACTCACCTCTTGTCGATTCCTGATATTTCACTGGAAGAATCCACATGCTCCAATCATGGTTTTACTGGTTTGCAGAGAGGGGATGGCAGGGTGTGTGTATGTGTGTGTGTGTCTGTGCATGTGTGTATGCATGAAACAAAATGGATTATGAATTTTAAAATTGCCAATTATGTTGCATCACACAGCTCAGAGCACTGGCACAATGATGAACCCCAATCCAGATTTTTCAGCTTAAATGGCTTTACATTCAAGCAAGCAAATTAACCATAAAATAAAGGGGGGGGGTTTACAAAATATCCCAAGAAAGAATAAACTGCAGATAATAAGCACCAATCTGGTGTTGAATGCTGCCCAAGATACCAATTGTTTTAAGTCACGACAAAGACAGCTGAATGCTCATCTTGTGGGTATAGAGCATGGATGATTGCTTGCCATGAGTATCTTCTCTCACAAATAACAGTTTTTTCGCTCTTAATTTTCTGCTAAATTGGAAGCTAACTGCTTCCCACATTGTCATCGGAGCACCTGCAGCTGTGCTGGATTTCTGCGCACCATTTCTTTTAGGTAAAACAGCACTCCACTTCCTTGGGCTCATCATTATGTTTATGTCTTCCTTTCATTGCGCTGCCGCACTAATGATTCAGGCAGGCTGGTCAGTCATTAAGTGACAAGCAAATGATACCATATGCAACGTGTGACTAATCGGTCTGAACAAATGAAATCACAGACTTGCTTTTCCCATCATTCATTTCACAAACAGTAGCAATGTGGTGCACAGCAGGTAGTTCAGTTAAAACCAGCCTTGTAAAACAAATTTCCCGCAGCCATTTAAGTGCACTGTGATAGATTCAATGCTTTAGCAACCAGATGATGCCCAGGGGAACGAGGGATGGTTTGGGCGAAGGGAAGTAGGGAGGAGGAGAAATGCTCTGTACATACATTACAGTAATTGAAGGTTTAGTTACCTTATTGGTTTGGGTACTTTGTTTGTATGGATCACAGAAATGACTACTGGATTACCAAACCCAAAACATACATAATATACCCAGTACTTGTCAAGACAGAATACACAGCTCTTTAACTAAAAGTTCCCCAAAGATGCATATTTCATGCACATCTAAGCAAAATTATCTCTGATAGCTATAGTGGGAAGACATACATATGCAAAAGTAGAACTTACATATTTTTTTCTCTGTGCCCAAAATGCCTTTCGCTGATTTTAATGAGATACTTTTTTCAGCAACACCACCATTAAAATATTTAATATTGAATGTATTTAACATTTACATTAAAAAAATATATAAAAATTAACCCCAGTAAGGCCAAATGTACAAAAATAATGCCATCTGTTATCATTAAAATTTTGCTAATATTAAATTAAGGCCCTAAGCAGCTAATGCCATTTCCTAAGTGACTAGATGAACTGGGGTTTTTTTGGTGTGATTATATGCCAGTTCAGAGTTAGAATACTGTCCATATCTCACTAAGAAGGTAACAAAAAATAATTTAGAGCTTCATATATGAACTTCTTCAGCACGTACATGAAGAGCTGTCTGTCCTAAGTATGTTCCTCCCATCATTTACTCAAAACTACTTTTCAGAGCTGAAGAAACCCCAAGAATAAAAATAACTCAAACCAATCTATTTTTTTAAGGCAAATAAACCAAGAAAATCCAAGAGCATGGTAAAAGGTAGAATATAGATACATTTACTTAAATCAAGGCTTTGAGGGGTTACAGTCATAATTAATGAGAAGACACAAGATGAATTTCTTTAGTTGCTCATGTACCATTGACAGAAGCCTAGATAAGAAAGAACAGGACTCATTCATCTTCCAGCATATATGTCACTCCACAGGTATTTCTTAAACCTTGTGGAAATATTTGCATAATTAGAATGCAAAGCCAATTCTTTACGAGGATCGAACAGTCAGAGGGTATCCCCTTTCGACCTTCTTTGTCAAAGTAGCTTTGTGGGTTTCTGAGTCACTGACAGTCCAGAGGCTGAGGAGGAGGAATGCTCACAGATCTATCCTCCAACAGTGAAAACACACAGGGGAGCAGGTGGCAGTTTTCGCACTTCACAGTGGATGACCACCTTCCGCAGCATCCTTCTGAGACAAACAAGAGTGCAAAGTTGAGCTCATGGAGACAGAGCACTTGGGTGGTTTGTGGAACAGGGGCAAGCAAGGAATATACACATTTGTATTTATAAATCTGGAATCAAACATGCAGCATGTCTTTATGAATAGGGATATGGTCCAGCAAAACAATAACTTACAGTAAAAACTTGGAGTCCTGGTGGGCAGTGGAAATGTAGATGTCTTTGCAGCATACTACCATTGGTAAAAGGCTAATGTGACCTGTTCTTTCCTATTCCAAGAAAGAGCTGTCACAGAGCTGTAGAGATGTTAGATTTTCTTGTCTTACTGACACACTACCTACAACTCTCTTACAGTTTAAGACCCATGTTGATTGAATGATCAAACAAGTGCCCTGCAGTCAAAGCTGCCATAGAGCACAATCTACATATTCACAGAGCAGATAAAAACCTAAGGTGTTCCTTAATAAGCTGTGTAAATCTCTATAGGAGAACTATAAGAACAGCCAGAACAGATCAAAACAAACATCAGTTCAGACAAATATCACCTCTCCAAAGGTACCAGACATGGACATCTGGAAAAGAGGTTATGAGAACAGAGCAAATTTATACTTCTCTCTATAGTCTCCTTCCCCAAACCCATTTTCAGTTCAGGGATTTTTTAGTGTCTCATGTTTTTATGCATTTAACAATCAGACATGGATTTCTCTCTCATGAATATGTTCAATATCCTGTAGCAACAAAGTAGCAAAGAAATAATAAGGTATAAAAGCTGGAAATGCAAGCTCAGCATATTTAGGGTATGGATTTTGCAGTTGGAAAAACTAAAAATTGCAATGTTGTAATGAGATTTGTGGACCACTAATGTATCTTAAATCAATTTGACAAATATCTGCAAAAACTTACTCTGCTTTAAAGGGCTGTTCAGGCAATCACCCTCTATGACCTCAGAAGTCCCCATGTGAGCTAAAGATGCTCTGCCTTGGTTCTATTTATTGATGTCACTCTAGTTCTACACTTTCCACATGGTATCTAGCTAGTGCTGCAGTTTGTAAAGATGCCTTTCAGGAGTCAAACATTTCTGCAACAGTTGTTTATGGTTTTTGTTTGTTTGTTTTCCCAGAGTTGCTGTTCATTGTTTAAGTCATTGCAAGAGGGAGGAATTATACCCATTGCCTGTTTCTAACACATTTTTTCTTTATCATGCCCAGAAGCTTTTGACACAGGATGTCTCATTCAGATCCTTTTTCTTCAGAGAAAATAAAGGCATGAATATCCCAATTGCAACAAATATGGGATTTCATAGAGGGCCACATGCCATCCAATATAATTTAGTGCTTACCTGCATATATGTTTGTCCACTTATTTATTGCTATCTAGTACAGATTGCAAGTTGTAGGACACAATGATGTACCTTTTACAAATCTTGCATCTCTGAAGAACCTTTTGAATCTTCTACAGAATAGAAAGTGATAAAACAGGACAACACGAGGTAAAAATAATTTTTAAAACCAGCAATGCCAACTAAAAATCAATGCTCAGATATTTCCTAGTGACTGTTGTTTCTTTCACTATTTTCTTTTAAATACCACCATTAAAAAGAAGAATTACAATGGAAGATGCCCCTCATGGCTTTCTGTCAGATGCTGTCTTATTTGTAAATACTTTCTGTGGTTTAATTATTCCCTTAGTTGTTATTATTTCCCTTGGTTAAAGAACAAGCATCGAAATTGTTCTGTGATCTCTGTATCTATGCAGATGAGATTTGAAAATTAAGGAAACTTGCATTAGCTACATAATTAAGTGCATAAAGAGGTCTGCCACACTTTTTTGCATGTTTTTATTACTCACAAACACATATTTGGGGGTTTTAGGATTTAAAGAAATATTTTTGGCAAAAGCCCTACTTACATCAAGTTGTGTAAGCAAGTGATAAATTGCTGCTTTAGTAGAAAACCTTTTAGCTTTTCAGTCCCACTGCTCCTGTCCATTTGGCATTGCACCTTCAGCCCTTTCATCTACTTTAATGAAATATACAGCTGTCTTTACTTATGGCAGGTTTTGTACAAGCATCCCTGGAGTGTGCTGTACAAAACTGAGGTCATGAGCAAGAAGATTGTAAAAGGAACAAATCAGAGTACACCCAGGACTGGGAATGTCATATTGCTTGTTTCTAACTGTTATGAAACCTTCCAGTCCCCACGGAGGTTTTTAGGAGTCTTTGAATGCAGAGCTGCTATGGTACAGTTTGTCAAAGAGTTATTATGGCGCTAATCCTGTAAACAGATAAGAGAGGAAGTTACAGGTTATTTGATTCTCCTCTCAGTGTGTGCTGTCTATATGTGTCTGAAAGTTCAAGGATGAAAATTAGCCCATTAACCCAGAGGACATCCTCCTCTTAGAGTGTGTTCACAGGGAATGTTGAACAGGGCATGTGTTTCCTCCAGGCAGCCAAAAAATTCCTGGATGAAAAGGTATCTTCCCCAAAATCTTTAGAGCTAGGACTTGTAAGAACAGCTAAGAAGGATTTTACAAAAATGCCCTCAAATTGTCAGTGGAAACAGAGATGAAAACGTAATTTATTTTTACCTGATTGCCCACTTTGATCAGAGGCTGCATTAGAAGCAGCCTGGGTTCCTACAAAGGAAACTGGTTTCAAGGCAAGTGGCACTTCATGTTCTGTCAATATCCAACATAGCCCATCTTCATTTATTTACTTGTCCCACCATGAATTCTGCTCTGCTCACACCTTTGGGGCTCTATCACCAAAAAGATACAGAAATGCTGCACATTTTTATATCCCAGAGCTCAGAAGGGCCAGATTTTTGTTTGAACATAGCTCAGCCAGCCATCACAACCCAAATTCCCAACCAAGGAATGTCCCCTGAGCTCAAGTACTTCACAGGGGAGACAACAAAAGAGGAAAGCAGAAATATTTTAGCACAAGTATAAATGCCAGGAAGACCCTGTCCCTGTTTGATGTGCAGCTCACATAATTTTTCCACTCTCTTGCTGTGGCAGGTGTCTCACTGTCATATTTTCAAACTACTAACAAAATGTTCAATGCTATACCCCAGAGAAATGCTTTCATCAGGGCTGCCATTTGAGGAGAAAAATACAGCTCCCCAAATACACATACAGAATCATAGAATTCTAGAATTGTTTGGGTTGGAAGGGACCTTATAAAGATTGCCTAGTTCCAAACCCCCAGGCCTCTCAAAGCCCCATCCAGCCTGGCCTTGAACACTGCCAGGGATGGACCACACACAACTTCTCTGAGCAATCTTTGTCAGTGCCCCACCACCCTCACAGTAAAGAACTTCCTAATATGTTATCCAAACCTTCCCTGTTTCAGTTTGAAGCCACCAGCCCTCGTATGATCACTCCATGCCCTTGTAAAAAATCCCTCTCCACCTTTCATTACCTATGAGTAATGAAAAGCTTCTACAAAGTCTCCCCAGAGCCTTCTCTTCTTCAGACTTACTACCCCAGCTTCCCTGAAGGTTATGTGGAGTTCTATCAATTCAGTTTCCTTGCACAGGATTACGTGAAATTTGAAAGTTTCCAAAAGCTTTCAGAAATGTACAAAAATTAATTTGCAAATACACGTGTATTTATTATCTTGCCAGAAACTGCCCCCTGGTTTGTATTACCATTGGGAAAGTACTAAAATTTAAAGTGTGTGGGGTGTCATTTCAATCTTAAACACAACTCCAAATGCATGTAGAAAAGAGATGCATTTCTGCACAGATGAATGTAGACTGAGTTCCTCTCCCATTCCTTATGATGCTACTTTACACTCTCATCAGCCTTTTTTTCAGGAAACCTGCTTCCCTTAAGTTTTCCTTGTTACCAATGTCTTATACTGGCAATCCCTCTCAGCTTACTCATCTATTTTCTTCAGTCATTAAGGCACCAGCAGATCTCAAAATGCTCTTCTTGTGCCCAGGTATCTGTGGGGCTCAGGTTTCCCAAGCCATTTTAGCCTAGTTTTCTAAAGAAGGAAGACTGATGCAATTGAAACATTCAGCTACTGCTCAATTCCCCAATTTTATCTCAGGAGTTCTACAGCCAACTGTAATTAAATTTGAAAAAATATATATAATTATTATATATCTATATAATTATGATTCTGCCCATTTTCCATTGGGCTTTTCCTAGCCAGAAGACAACCTGTGCCCACCCAGGGATGAGCCATGATGGACATAGGCTGATGGTGTGAGGGTGCTGAGCCCTGGGGAAAGCTGGCGTGGGGAGAATCAGGGCCAAGGACAGAGGAGAGAGAGGTTGAGAATAAAATGGGAGACGGGGGAAAGATGCGGTCTCTGTTGTAGTGGACATGAAAGGATTGAAGATAGAGAAATTAACATGGAAATTGCCAATTTAATTAACTGAAAACCAGCTTTCATTAATTTCACTGTTCACAGAACAGTGTTTAACAAAGAAATTAGTATTTAGCAACTCAGTGGTTTTATAATGGAGGTCTGAGGAGAAATAGAAATGAAATTTACTTTAAAAAATTGATTTTTGCTAATGGAAACCTAACTTTAGCCTTATTGGCATCATTGGCAGTTGCAGCCACATTTATTAAGGAAACCATGTCCTCATGCAGAAACTGCAGGCAAAAGGTAGCTCTGCTGCCCAGCTGTAACCCCAGCAGTCAGCACTGCAGGCATTTTGTCAAAATGAAAGTCTTGGAAGCAGGAACAAGAAACTAATCTGAAAAGTTTGGGAAAAAATGCAGATCTGGTTGTGATCCTGCTGCACTCCCACAGAACATCTTGAAATCACTTTGCAAAAACCTGCTGCTTCAGGGAGACATGAGAGGCATCACCACAAAGATGGGGAAGGAAAAGAATAACCTGTAAAAGGAAAACAAGCTTTCACTGTTACCCTCCTTCCCCAAAGGCAGGGGAAGGGCATCCAGAAGGGCATCCATGTATTTTTCTCCCATTGCTTGGATGAGATGAACACAGTCCCAATTAAGTAATTTTGTGCAGTGAGCACTTGTATTTGCCACTGTTCAGAGGGGTCATTAATCCCAGTTGTTTTGACTTCCTGATTTATGAGTAGATAATCTAATTTATAGAATTGACAGTAGTCTTTAGCAAACCTGCTGTGCTGTGCAGTTCCTGGCCTTTTACAGAAAGAAAGCACTTGTTCAGTTTGATTCCTTTTTTTTCTTCTAAAGATCTATATGCATATATATATAGCATATTTATACAGGTTTTGCATTACAGCATCAAATTAATAAAAATTAATCACTTCTACTGAAAACTGACATAATTTTATCTAAATACTGCAGAATTTCCCTACTGCTGGTGTGTGACATTTTTAGAGAGCAGCAGGTTGGATCTGAAAGCACATAGCAGGGTTTGTGCTGTATTAAATACAGAAAATAAACCAAAAGAAGCAGTTCAATTTCCAGCGCTGTCTGCAAACATTGCCCTGCCAAATTGCATGGAAATGGGCAGAAGGTTTGATATGCAACACCAGAAGGGAAATTCTCTCCAAAATTTAGAGATGACAGCAATATTTCTCCTTATTTTCTGCTCTTTAAAGAAAATATATTGTCCTTCCTTTCCTCCTCCCCACAAAAATATCCTTTCTTTTTCTCCTCTCCTGACATCCTTTAATTAATGCTCTCTTTTGGGTGACACAGTGCTCTGTGGTTGTGTGGCTGAGCGGATGCCCACCCCTGCTGAGGGATGAGGCACCCTGTGGAGCACCAACAAAAAGCCCCAGCACCCACCCAGCTGGGCTCCTATGAACAGCTCACCCTCCCTCTGTAAGAGATGTCTGAGTGCCTGTGTGTGCCAGATCAAGAGAGGGAGATATTCATGCCTAGATGTAAATACAGATCTAAATACAGCGCGTCTGCAGCAAAACTCAGAATGTTATAGGGGTTGCTAACCCCAAATGGGATGTTATCCTTGCCAGGAAGCTGGCATGCAAACATTGTCAATGTTTCTCAACCAAGGCCACCACCACACCAAAACAAAATGAAGAGAAGATGCCGAACAGACGTGGGACCTGCTGCCCAGGACCCTGCCTGTCCTTAGTATAGGTTTTGCAGGCAACTCCCGTCAAAGGGAGGAATGATGTGGAGGACTCCATGATATCAGAAGACTAATTAATTACTTTATTATACTATATCATTCTATACTACATTACACTATATTATACTACATCTAAACTGAAAAACTGAACAAGCACTCAACTGAACAAAATCTCTTGCCTGTCTGCTGACCGACATTCTGGACACACGCTTGGCCCTGATAAGCCAAGGAAACAAAACACCAAAATTTTGGGTAAAAAATCTCTATATTGCATTCTACTTTTGCACAAACACAGGAGCAGCAAATGAGATAAGAATTGTTTTCATCATTCTGTTCTCTGCTTCTCTCACTGCTCCTCTCAGGTTCAGAGAACGTGAATCCCACACTTAGGGCTGGCTGGGCATCCATCACATGCTGTGGGAGACCAGTAACCTTGGAGGAGGGGATGGGCCAGCAGGGGCTGGGCTGTGCAGCCAGGGAGTAGGAAGAGCCTTGAGTTTCAAAAACTAAATTTCAGCAGTGAAAGCATGAGATCCAAAAGGCACTGAAATGCAAATGTGTCACTGATGCCAACAGAAACTTGATCAACAAAGACCTAACTCACCTACACAAATTTATACGGGTTGGTACTCAAAGCTAACACCATATAAAATTACAGGTAGTAGCCACAGCAGTAACTTGCTCCTGATACTCCTGACACTGCATCTGATACATTAACTTGAAAAATACCATTCAAACAATGCTTTCTTCTCAATTTTCTTTCAGCTGAATTCTCATCATACCAGATACACTCAAGAGGGTGCAGGTCACTGAAACAGAGGTAAAACCCAGCTAATGCTGATTGATGTGCAAGGGGACACCTGTTTACCTGGGGCACAATGGTGCAAAGCCTTCAGAATTCCAATACATATGAATAAAATTGTGAAGTAATCTACATTTTAATTGTGCAGTCTGTCACTTGCAGGAGTATTATCTGAAAAATAAACACAAAAATGATCTGAACTAGCACTGCTGTAGTCAGTCAAATTACACGGGGAAAAAAATTCCTGAGGATATATTATATGGAGCAGAGCCCAGATTCTTAGTTTTGCTCTCTTAAAAATAAGGAAGAACTTACTGACTTGCAAGAAGTTTTAGGGGTTCTAATCTAAATCTTTTGACAAGTTTCAGATGGAAAAAATGGTGTTACCAGAGCAGAGCTGCCCCTGACGCTCTGATGTCTGTGTGCTGGAAGAGGTTGTGTTCACTGAGTTATACAGGCCATATTCCCATTGCACCCTGTGCTGTATCCTGGTGTGTGTTCACCCTGTAACATCCTGTGGGTAGCTGCTCCAACACTGAAACCTTGGGTTAACCTCATGATATCTGATAATTACTGCACCAAACGTGAAGGAATCTGGA
Organism: Geospiza fortis; assembly: GCF_000277835.1. Lineage (NCBI taxonomy): Eukaryota > Metazoa > Chordata > Aves > Passeriformes > Thraupidae > Geospiza > Geospiza fortis. The sequence goes on along the minus strand of NW_005054333.1, from coordinate 5,492,858 downwards.
TGACTTTCCACTCTTAAACAGAGTTAAACAGAGCTCCATGCCATTTTCAGTAACCCAGCAAAATGGTAGATAAAGACTTTGCACGATGCCTCTAAAGAAAGTAGAAGCACAGAGAGTTATTTCAGAATGTACGTGGCAAATGAAGGGCTGATCTCTGGTGAAGACTCTGATCTGAGGTTCAGGGAGCAGAAATTCAGCTCCCAACTCTCTCACACCCTGCAAGAGTGATTTTCAGGTCAAATCAGAGCCAGCAAAAGTACCAGATGCTTTGAAGTTAGAGCTTGCTTCCAAAGTCAGCGCTGGCTGTCAGCTGCAGACGCTGGGGAGGGCACCTCCCCAGCAGTGTGTGTGCTGACCAGCATGCTGACAGGAGGCTGACGGTCAGGCTCCTGCCCCCCATGCCCCACATTCAGGCTCCCTGCTGCAGAGTGAGGGTCACTGCCCCCCACAGCCCCCACAGCAGCTGTGCCCCTGTTGGAGAGTGAATAAACCTGCTCCAGCAGTGCCAGTGCTCTTCACCAGCACCTGCAGCATGAGAATGCCATGGCTGGAGAGATGAAATAGGAAGTTTATGTTGTGTTTCCTCCTCACTGGGAAGGAGATCAAAACCATATCTTACACCTCTTCACATCCTGCCTGGCCTGAATGGGATGCTCTTCTACTTCCTTTGATGTCAGAGCGAAAGACATGTGATTTCCCTTTCAGAGGGAAAGACATGTGATTTGACTTTGTGGTCCAAGTCCTTGGCCATCACCTGGGGCTGGGGAGTGCTGGAAGTCCAGCCTGGTGTCCACACGACCTAGTACAAGAGCCACCGAACAAATATGGACAGAGCTTGGAACTCAGGGACCAATTCCCAGGCTCCCCTTACTGCTTCCCACCACACAGCCAAGAGCCTTTAGCAGGATGCAGAGTCTGGCTCCCTCTTGTGCTCTCTCCTTTTAACAAATTCATTTAGGAAATACAATGCAGTGGAATATTTTTAATATGTGGCTACTAATAACCTTGGGCTGAGCCCCTCACTCATGCTGCCATGATCTTGAGGCCTCATTCACATAAGGAAATCAATTTCTCACTCATTTGGGCAAGCGTGCTTTTGGACAGGAAAAAACCCCTAAACAAACGTGGAATAGGATTGCCAAAATGGTTTTCACAGCTTGAGACATGACAGTCTGGGATGAATGTGCACAGCCTGGTAGGGAAAGGACTTCTCTCCAGAGATGCCTGTTTCAGCCCTCTGCCAGGTATAGGTTAGGAATTTCCAAGGGAAGAAGCCCAAGCAGTAAGACATGACATTCCTAGAGTTTTACAGAAGGTGTCATTGTTGTGCTGTTCCATTTAACAAATTTCTCTCTAGTGTTCAGGATGCTACAAGTCACTGCAGAACATTAATCTTTCTCATTTTCTTTCAGCTACAGTCTATCCCATATTAAGCTAAAGGTTAAATATTTCCTGAAAGAGAATTTAACTATACATATAGGCAAATATCACAGGCTAGTCCTCCACTTCATTTCCTTTCAAGGAGGATTAATCAAGTATGTGTGTGTGTAATCTCACAGAATCTAACCTTAAATCACTGGTAATAAAGGAAAATCTCTGTTTTAACCAAGTGTCAATAAAAAGCATGTTGGAGAGGGTCTGACAGTGGTTATAGAATGTTACCTGCACTCTTGCCACGTCCAGCATTCCTGTGCTTGGTAATGTTTGACACAACACTGGGAATACAGAGGCTCCTAGGACCAAACGTGGTGCCAGGAGGTGCCCAGCAGCCATCAGGAACCTGCTGGTTGCACCTATTCAGCAGTGTCACACAGGTTATCACAAATACCCCAAGGATTGTGCCTTTCTACTGGCTGCCTGTCATCTTGCTCACAGAATTAAAGCAGAGGAAGTTACTGATGGATAAAAATAAAGAAAGCCTAAAATAGATTCTGCTGTAGGTGCTGAGGAATGACCCAGGATGCCAAACGCCCATGTCTTACTGTGATGTTACACACTCATAGCTTAACCACCACAACTTGTATAATCCCTGCTACGAGTACTGCTGTGGCTGTGTTTGGTACTTTTGCTCCAGCACTTTTGCTTCAATTGAGCTGCTATGATGATGCCATTTTCCCAAATCAAATCCTGCCATAGACCGTTACCTCGCCCACAAAGGATTTTTCACTCCATGCAGGTTTTCAGCAAAACAAATGTGAAGCCATGCCACAGAAGCAAGAGCAGAGCAAGGTCAAGACCATATTTACTGCAGAGTAATGGCTCACTCAAGACTCTGCTACTGAGTGAAGAAAAGTCTCATCCAGTTCCCTGCCAGAACTAAAATTAGTCTTTTCTTGTCTGCAGCCAGATTTTTGAAATAGTGAATACTGATCCATGTGGTTTTCAAATGCAGGATTTACCTGACATCTCCCACAGATCTGGCATAAGTGCCAAAAAATTATGACAGTATATATTTATAATACTGTAAGGCTCTCTCCCCTGTGAGAGGGGCTGAACAGATATCATCAATGTTTGGAACAGATATCATCAATGTTTGGAACTGTTCTTGCCCACGTAAGAGCAGTTAAAATGCATTGCCAGCTCCCAGCTAGTGGGATTTAAACACAGGTAGTCCTCTCTCAAGCAAAGGAGCCCCTAGATGGCATTGTGAGACTCCTCTTCCACTCACCAACACTGAGCTGAGATGGGATATTTCCTGCCTTTTTTGTTCCTCTTTATAAAAAAAAATCCCCTAACCCCCCCCAAAATAAAAACATCCAACCAAACAGAAAAAAAAAAGATAAACAACAACAAACAAATTAAAAACCCTAAAACAACCACTACAGAAGCTTCAGTTTATATTACTTAAGCTCACTTGCATGTTATATATTTAAAATCAAGGAAACTTGATCTGGTGCCTTCCCAGCTTGCTCCAGCTAGAAACACCTCTTCAAGGTGTTTCTAGAAGAAAGCAAAAATTACTCCTGCTTCCCATTAAATATATTTTAAAAATACTGCTCTTTTACAGGTAGTAATCACATAGGAATGAGGTAGCAGGAACATTTGGATATTATTGTCATGTACAGAGCTCACAAATGGTCACTCTCCTGCCTGAGGCACTTCACCCTCTTTGCAGGGTATACAAAAGGCAGGACTCGGAAAAAGCCGGAGGAAAGGACTATGAAAGAACATCAGAAGACTTGCCTAGAGTGGTAAAAGCAGGAGCTAGATTATGGCCCTGGATCAGTGTCTTGCTAGACACTAAACCGCCAGAGCTGAAAAGCAAGGTTCACCAATGGTGCCTTGCTCAAATGTGCCCACACATTGATTGCTATGACCAGCAAAATTTCCCCTGGGCAAGAACTGACAGGACTCAGGGAAGAGTTGGCTTCTTGCTGGCCACAGAGCACCACAGGGATGAGGAGCAGTGCTGCAGCCTCCTGTTTTACTTCCCCTCATCTCTTCCAGCTGCCTTTTGAGTTCCCTCACAGAATTATATTTATTTACGAACCTTTCCTGACTCTTCCAGGTTTGGTCAAATACGTCTCAAATACCTAGAAATCTATAAGGGATAAGAAAGGGCAAAAAAGAGACATAATCTGTAATTTTTCTTTAGAAACTAGGTTAAAACCAGTTTTTTCCCCTCAATTTTATCACTTGTAAGTTCTTTCTCTCACAAGTACTCTCTATGACTCCAGAAGTGACTGCTGGTATAAAGGAGAACACAGTTTAACAGCAAAATTTAGTGGCATTGTTCCCTAATCTGTCAATCAACTGATGGTGCAGCCCTGTTCACAAGACAATTTTCTAGGTCAAGTTATCTGGTTTTTGGCCATAGTATGCATTTGTTGGCATTCAGCCTGAGATTCTACAAACTAGGAATAAAAAGTAGCCCCCCTTCTTTCAATTAAGTGATTAACAGAAGAAACTAAACCAAATAAGCTAAATGCTACTAGAGCCCAGACTATTAAGAGCTGGTTGGTATTTTGGCAAAATAAGAGACCCAGGAAATAAACCATTGTCAATGGCAAGCCATTGAGGAAGATGCAAAGGATCAGACTGGAAATGTGCCTACCTGTGGCCAGCGAGGAGGCCCCACAGTGGGAACAGCCCCCAGGAAGAGGAGGGTGTGTCACTACTGAAGCAGGTTGCTCCAAGGAGCCTAAGAAAGGTGCAGCACCTTTCTCCAGCTTCCAAAATGCCTCCTCCATGCTTGCAGTTGTGAGCTGTATCCTCTATCTCCCTGCAAGTGACCTTCCCTGCCCATAAAACCACCTCATTTTCCCAGAGCAGGCTTATCCAGCCAGTCAGCCAGCACAGGGGCAGACAAGGCAGCAGAGGAGAAGCAGCTGGAGAAAGTTCACCATCTGGGATGGGCACCCCGCTAAAGAAGAGGAAGATTTTGCAAGTGACATTGATTTCCTCAAAACAAAGTAGTAAATGCCTCAAAGTCCATAGAATAGAGAGCCTGTGTAAGCCATACAACAGCTGCTCCACCAAGCAGAAAACTGTGCAGTTCTCTGGAGACAAAGAGGCTGTGGGCAGCCATCCAGGAGGAGCCTGTGCCCTGCCACCCTTCAGCTTCCAGTTGTCTCCATCAGGCCCTTGCCTCTTTCACCTTCACTGCCTCCTTTACAGTGTACAGCTGGTTTAGGGAGCAGCTGCAGGGGAAGCACCAATGGTTTGGAAGGGCCCAGGGATGGGTGAGGCTCGATCTGGATGTGCTCTAGTGCCATTTGACCTTGGCCATGGCTCTCTGCCTCTCTGAAGTTTCTTCTCCTTAAAACAGCAACTCCTCTCTGTCTCTTGGTGCCTTAAACTGGTGAGCATTTTCTGTTTGCCTTCAAAGCCCTCTGAGTGGCACTAAATGAATAAGTCCTATTGACAGTCCTTCTTGCTGCTGTCCAGGAGCACTCTTCTTCCCCAGTCCACAAAAGAGCAAGTGTCAGCAGTCCTGTTATGGGCCCCAGGCTGTCACTGTGACCATAGCTGCACTATCACAGCAAGTCTGGGGAAACCCCCAGTGAGCTGCACTCATTGGCTGCACCAATGGTAGGGTAAAGCACAAATACCCATGCTGTGTGTGGAGCTGAAATATGAGTTTTACTATGCAGAGGAGGCTTGCCATGTATATGACAATAAAATGCTCCTGTCTATCTGTTTGCCGCTTCCCTGAGGCACCAAGTGGCAGCTGCAGCTGGCTGGTTGCAGCTGTGCTCCTTGGGGGGACCACTGACACAGAGAACAGAGCCACACTCTACCACCAGCCTTGTACAACAGCACCTTCAGAAGAAAAACCACTCCTTGGGCTCACAAACCCCATCCTTTGGCTGAACAGTGGATTCAGCCTCACGCCATTAACCCAGCAGGATTTGCTTGCTTTTGCAAACACACTCAGACAACTTTGCAGCATGTTTGCAGAAGCTGCCCCAGACCAAATGCTCTTGTGATAGATGAGTAATGTGATGATTGACTCTCACAATTAACAGACAAATATCACGTATATAGGTTAAGAAAGATTTTATAGATTTATAGGTATGTCTTACCCCCTCACGTGGTTATCAAGGGACAGCTGGAGTTGGGACATCTGGGAGGGTCAGCTTGTCACTATGGTGACATCTGACCTCCAATCAGGATGTGAGGAAGAGATCTCCACCACTGGACAGCGAAGAAGGGGTTGATGGACAGAACTTTGGGAGGGGTTAAAAAGGGTTAAAAAGGGAAAACCTCCGTTGTGAGGGAGCTGAGCACATGGCAGGGAAAATCTTTTGCTCCCTGTGCCCGTAACCTGTTTTTTTTTTTTTATTCAGTCTTCTGTTGTGTTTTTGATAAGGTTTAAAAAACCTTCCTAAACTATGAAAAGTGAGTAGCTATTTCTCACACTCTCACTACAGCCAACAGCTTTGGATGGGATGCTGACTCCAGGGACTACTGGCAGATGAGAAGGCAGCAGTCTTTATTGCCATTAGCATCTGTCCTAAGTGAATGTGCACTCTCATCAAAAAGCCTGAAAGTTAAACCCAGGGAAGAACATGCACAAAAAAAGCTGAACAGATAATCCCATCAGTCCCCTTAAACGGGAATCTGAGTCAACAAATCTAATAAAATGGGGTCAGTGGATCATGGAGATGACAGAGGAGCCTCTCACTGCTGCATTATGTCCTGCAGTCCCTCAAGGTCATTCCAGCAGTTTTGATGCAATAAACTGACTCTCTGGGCACAGGATTTCACCACTAGATGTCAATGGTATTCTGAGTTTTTGAAAGGGAAGATACTGTTCAAAGCCGGTTAACTGCAGGAAAAGTTTGTTCTGGCTGGCACCAGCCAACCACAAGTCAACCAAACTCTTTGCTTGGTCAGGATGCTGATGTACTCCTTTCAGAGATGCCCCCAATAAGAACCCTGTCTGCCTTACAGTAACGTGGCTCCAGTAGTTTTTTGTCTGGTTATTTCTGGGAAATTATACCAACCTTCACCATGCTACTATCTCTCAATGTCTTCTGAAAACCTTAACATTTAGCTGAAGTCTTTCCTCGTTTGCATGTGTACAAAGCTGGACCGGCTTCCCTGGAGTCATATAAATTGCTCTGAGCAATCAATCAAGTTTGCAAAATGCACAGGATTAAATTTGATTGACTAAACTACTTTATACTCTTCAGCAGAAACTGTAATTTAAAAGCAAAGAGAATTACATCACTTAAAATTAGGTAAACCTCATCAACTAAGCAGCAAACAAGGGTCTAAATGAATTTTCAGACATGTGTGAGTTTTCTTCAGATTTGCATGTTATTTTCCCTTAACAGTACTCATCTGTTCTACCTCTGCTGTGCTGGACTTGTTCAGTTCTTTCTACACCCTGTCTTATGCCCCTCTTCTAGTTCCTACTAGCACATCATCACTTATTTGGGTTAAAAAGTGACCTCCAACCAACAATGTGCCCTGAAGCTGGAGCATGTAGCTGTAGCCTTGAGCCAAATTCAATGCTGGCAGCTGCTGTCAGCCACAACAATTTTCATCCCTGTGAGTGTGACAGGGCACCCAACACCCAGCAGCTCTGCCTGGTCCTCTTCTGGCACTGCACTGTGATAAGAGGGATTGGCCTTGTATGAAGCCCAGCATGAGTAGCAGATAAAGCAGCTCAGCATTTTTTGCTACTTCAAAGTATTTCAGATTGGCTTGAGAGACCATACTCTGTTTTGTAGTGTAGCCAGAGACTCAGTCTGACAGCAGACATTGGGGTATCCTGGGTTTTTAAAACCCAGTGGAAATCAGTAGAAGTTCAACTTGATTTCACACAGTCTTTCTGAATGAGAGGGAGACAGACTTATGACAGCAGCTGTTTTGATTAAAGTTTTATCAAGCTGCTTGATGTAACTTGAAGACTTCAAACTTTTGAAGGCTTTATGGCCTAAGAATTGTCACCTGGAGCTGCTGAGCTGGCTTTCTCAGCAGATATTTGAGTGTACCACAGTCACCTCCACCAACAGCCACGCTTGGCTGGGGCCAAGCCCAGTGACCTCAGTAACAGCTTCATTGCTCATGAAGCAACAAAACCTCTGACTAGCATTCCAGAGAGCTCTCACAAACATTTGACAGGAGCCTTCATAACTTACCAAAGAGGCGCTTGATCTGGGGCTTGATGCTTACCTTCCTTTTTCATTTCTAGGTCTGGAACACCCCTGTTTACATTTGCTAGTAAATTCCCTTCCAGCAATCCACAGCTCTTTGCTTTCAAGCCATCTGTCGTGGCTGGCAGTGCCTCTCTCAAGGGACACTTCACCGCTTAGGTTAAACAGACAAGTTCTGCCAGTGCCATTTTTCCCTGCTAAGTAGCACTCTCATCTTACTCATTTCCTACAGAGGCAGCCCCACACTCAGCTGGGACAATGGCAAGACTTTTCCTTTCCTTTTTTTTTTTTTTCTTTATAACTTTATCTCAAGCACTAGCAGTCACTCTTTCTCTGCTGCAGACAGGAAAGGGCTTGAATTGGTGTTAGCAACAGCAGGAGAACAGAACAAAATGCTGCAAGTTTTAGAAGTCCTGACAACTTTCTGCAAGAGAATATATTTGAAAGGCCAAGAAATTTATAGCCCATTTCCTTGCACAAACCATCTTTTAAGACCTATCTACTCAAGGCAGGCTGCCCAGCCCAGTTACTGTCCTTCAGTGTGGTTTAGCTCATCTGATTCTGCTTAAAGGCATCTTCATATCTTGCTCATGTACTTCTATAAACTTATACAACTGAATCACATTTCCAGCTAAAAAGGGTAAAGTTTGGTTTTCCAATCAAATTTTATTCTCAACTATGTTGATTCACTATTCCTTAGCACCCCCAGGTCTACTCTGATTCCTCACCACAGAGATGAAGGGTGAGACCTTTGGCATAGGAACTACTGGTACTAGGACGGTAAAGAGCACTAAAGGCAGCCCACAAAACACCTTTTATTAGGAATCAGCCCTGCTTACAAGCAAACACAGCACTATCCACCTCTCCCTGCAAAGTAACAACTTCACCAGCCAAAAATCCCAGAGCAATCAACCAGACCCATGCAGAGAATAAAAAAGGAAAGCATTAGGGCGACCTCCCAAATGGCTCTTCTCTTTCCTAACCCTAAAATGAGTTTTTCCCTCGGTTTTGGCTGCCTGGTTTCTCTAGGATGGTGGTGTTTTTCTTAATGGGGAGGATTGCCTCTACCCTGAGATTTCCCCTGGGGAAATGGAACCTGGAAAAGGTCAGCAGAACTGTTCAGGGTAAGGGAAATTTTCCAAAGCTTTCTAGATCATGCTGATAGGAAAGGTAAGGTCTTTACAAACAATTTGATGAGTGAAGGTGTGGGTGTTAAGGTCTCTGAAAAGAGTCTTAATGTCTCTGCTAACTTTGGGCTGTAGGTTTGTTGTAGAGCCCAGACAGCTTGGTTCCTGAAACAATCAAGGGTCTGCACAAGCCTGAGTTTCTGAGCTTAGGGGTAAAATAATAGATTCAAGAGAGGATAAGGATTAGGTGGTTTGGGAAGGCTATACCTTCCTGGTACCTCAGCCAGCGGGGAAAGGAACAGGGCAACATGCAGTCAGGGGTTTGGGATAAAAGGTTTTGCCCTCCAAAACCCCGTGGGCGTGTGCCTCACTGGACTCTCTCCCTTTATTCGAATACAGTTGCAGGACTCCTCTGTCTCCTTTTTGGACACAAACCTCTGGCGTTTGTGGATTTTCCTGCCACTGCCACTTTCCCTCCCTGCTATAAGAAACAGATGAAAAAGCCATGCTGAAGTCCAGACAGTTCCCTAAATGCATGGATTTGCATCTCTGCAAGTAAGTGGCAGTACAAACCTTCTGGGGAGACCACCAGCTGCAACTGCTTACCACTGCAATGGGCAGTGAAAATTGAAATTATGCAGACTGTAGCACTGTCATACTTTTAAAGGCTCTGTAGCAGATGCTGCTCAAGGGTGTTAACAGGGGTCTTATGAAATCACAGAATATTCTGAGTTAGAAGGGACGCAGAAGGATGATCAAAGTTTAACTCTTAGGTGAATGGCCCCTACTGGGCTCAAACCCACAGCCTGAGCATTGTTAGCACCATGCTCTAACCAACAGAGCCTCAGCTTTGTCAGCACCATGCTCTAACCAACTGAGTCAATCTCAGGGCCATCAACAGACCTTCCTCCAGACAAGAGGGAGTGCAGGAGAACACATCCCTTTCAACAACCGTTTGTTTGGCCCATCTTTGCAGACCTCCTCAGTCCTCCAGACTTTAACGACACTGCTGAATTCTTTGAACTCTGATACAACTGCAAGTATTTCACAGTATTACTGTACCCATGAGTGTAAGGTGCCCTCCCACAAGTCTCCAGTGAAATGGTGGGCATTGTAAGGGTGGAAGACTTACCTTCTCGGGTTTCACTGTTATATCTCAGTTGCCATCTCATAGCAGCAGACAGCAGGGCAGAGGCTCTGGGTAGCATGAAAGTCTGCTGGGACGTGAAATGCTGCAAATATTTGGGAGGTTTGGTTTTCAGGCTGAGCAGCTTTTTCCTCCTGAGAAGAAGAACTCATCCCTACCTGGGGTAGAGCAATAGTCCCCATGCAGGTCAGTGCTGCTCTGCACGAAGGGCTGTGCTGGCCCCCAGCAAACTGCCCCCATCTGCTGCCTCTGGGCTCACACAGCTCCTCTAGGAATGGCTCTTCACAGACCCCTCAGATTACTTCAGTTAAAATTCACAGAGTCCCTTAACCACCTCAAATTGCAGGCCTTCACCAGTCAAGCTCTTTTTGCTGGAGAGGGATAGAAGAGCCCTTATTTGAACAGTTTAGCAAGATGGTCTCAAGAGACATATCTGCAGCCCAGCAGCCTCTTCTCGTGGCTCCTCTAACAACTGGAGCTGCAAGGCAGCTGTCCTCAGCTCCACACCCTGCCATTTGCAAATCATCTAAAAGATATCATCACTCTTCTTGTGAAAGTCTCCCAGCAAGGGCAGTGGAGGGAAGGAGAGCCCTTCCTGCAAAGTTAGCTGCTGGCATGCAGCCACGTGTGGCTTAATTACTGCAACTGGTCTGGAGGTTCTCTCCCAGTCTTCTGGGCTACACCACAGAGACAGCAGTGATATCCAATGAAGGGACAAACCAAGGAGAACATTAATTCTTCAGATTGTGCGATTGGATCTGGAAAAGTATGTCTGTCTGTAATGTATCTTTAAACATCATTATGGAGGATTGTCAACAATTCAGGTTTATTTTAAACATTAAGGTTAGAATTCACCCTATCTGTATATTAACAGTAGCACAAACACTTTCAAGGTCAGGCTTAAGACTACTTAAAGTGCAGACACTCAGAGTCTTAAGTACTAAGTATTAATTAATGAAGTACTGCCTATTTGTAAAGCACTCTGAACTGCCATCATGTTGTAAGTACCAAGTGTTATTTCTGTCTGAAACATCCAGGTTTGGCTTGCTGGTTCCCGGGGTTAGTAAGTGGAAAGCAAGGAAGGACAGGGCAAGCCTCAGCTGCTTTACAGTGCACTTGCAGCCCATGCTGAGCTCTGCCTTCCTGCTGCAGACCAGCCCAGAGGAAGGAGAGGAAACAGCAGCATCAGGGATGACTGATGACAGGGGAAAGCATTTGCTGTCCTCAGTAAGAGGATCAAGTGCCAATAAGCAGACTCCAGAGGATATGAAGATAGATTTACTCCTCTCCTCTCCCACAGGGACTTCTCATGGTGGCTCAAGGCCCCTCTTTGGCTGAGCTGTGATGACAGGGCACAGCTGAGGCCCCATTAACATCATTCCTAGTTTTGAAACATTGGTACCAGCAAGTCCCACTGACCAGAGACAGATGAGCAGCTCTGAAAGGGGTCAGGCTCCTGAGCCTTTGTGTGAGCCTGCATCCATCTCACAAATGCAGTGAGGGTCTGTGGAACTGGAGGACTGGAAGTAAAATATTCCACTTTGGAACAATAAGTATGTGTGGTAGGCATAAAGGCACAGAGCCCAGACTTCATTAAGGTAGTTTTTATATTTTGAAAAGCAATATTAAAAAACACTGGAAAATGCAAGATAAACATAACAGTTGCTTCTACAAGTTTTAACCTTGTATTGCTTGGCCATTTTGACATATAAATTATTGCTTACTAGCGCTCATAAATACACGACACAATAATATGTACAGAGGCAAACAAGCATGAAATATGCAAAGGAAAACATTGGCAACATTGATTCTGGTAAATCAGATTATTTCATACATACCAGGTCTCATGATGGTGGATAACTACTAGCTGTAGTCCCTGAGAAGTTAGGTAAATACCTTGATTTGGGGGTTTCTATTTTATTACTTTTAATGCAAGCTGACACCTTTATGGCACTCAAGAGGGAACAGGCAGGTGTTCTTACCTCAGCTCATTGACTTCATCCCAGTCTTTAACAGTGTATAAGATGGCAATAAATAGGCTATGCAAATAAATATTACTCTGCTAAAATGTTTAGTATTTACATCTTTCTTTGTAATTTTTACAGCAGAACAGGTCTTATTTCTGATAACACCCTTTCTTTTGCCACTGCTATGCAAATGAAATTTATTGCTATTCAAGATGATGTTGGAATCAAAAAGCTGTGTTAGAGAAACATCTAAATTTGTTGCCACAAAATCCCATATCAAAGAGGTACAAAGTGACACAGCTCTTTCCTTTGTTCTATCTAATTAATCCTCTTAGGTACTAAAAATAAAGCGTGTGCAGAGTATTTAACCCCAGATGTGATTGCGATAAATGGAATTTACAAGATTTATAGATTTTATACCACATAATCTAATTGCACTATTGAAGGATGTTAAAAAATCACACAATATCACCAGTGCTGGACCCTGGGAGAGGCTCTATAGTGCTGCCCTTCCCTAATACAGGGTTTACTTCTAGTTCTCCTCCTAATTTCCACATGTTCAAACTGCTTGCCAGTCTGCAGCAAAGCTCTGCAATACTTTACCGGTGGAATGAAGATATAGAAGGGCCTTTTTTTAATTAGACATATTAGCTACAGGTTCGGGCTATTTACTTTTCCTTTATAGGAAGAGTTCTAAGGCCCAATTCTCAACACTTAATTGATGCAGCCATGTTGGATCCTCACACCTGAAACTTAAATCTGAGTTATACAGGCCACTACAAAAAGTAGTGGTAAAAAAATTGAAGAAAAGCTGTGACAAGTTGTGACAAGTTGTCTAATCAGTCACAGCAGAGATAACAAGGTTAATGCTGGCTGTGTGCTTTCAGACTGATTTTATGCCAGCTGCAAATGGTAGACAACACCTGATTTGGTGTGAAATTACAGAGGTGCAGAAAGCCAACACCTCAGCTGGCTCAAAGCCTATTGGGATGAGTTAACCCATCCCCTTACTTCATTTTGAGTTGGCAGAGTAAGGAGAGTTCCAGGTAAGTCTATCAGGCTTTACAATCAAACCCTCAGCACAGAGTCATCTTTTTTCTTCTTTTTTCCTTTTTTCTTTCCTTCTTTCATTTTCTTGTCTTTTATTCTTCTCCAACATAGCTGCTGCTTCATCCACAGTAGCCACCAAAACTATCACAGAGCCAAATGCAGTGAACTGAGAAACAGCCCCACCTTCTCACCCTGAATACCTCTGAATGCTCCCTCTCCCACAGATTTCCAGAACAACTTTGTGGACTAGAGTGTTACACCACACAAGCTGAAGCATGCAGGTTGGTCTACATACAGGTTCCTAAAAATAATGCCACAGTAAAAAAAAAATTCACAAGAGGGAGCTCAAAACCCAGGAAAGCATCCAGGTAATGCAGCTATGTTGGGAATTCTAAGTGCTGTAGCCCTAGGAAGAACTGCAGAAACACAAGCAGCAAATTGCATCTGGTTTTTGTTCTTACACTGCAAAAATGAGCCCACCACAGCTAGTATCTTAATTTGAACAGTTTTGGTCTGTTTGCACAAAAAAGTTATTTACAATATGTGCAGTCACATCTACAGAAGAACATAGGAAATTTTTACTCCATGGCCAGCAAGAGTTTATTTTTTTCTTTTTACTGGGTAAAAAGAAATTTCTTTTTTCTTAAAAAAAAATCATATAGTATTTGATAATAACAAAGTACAAGCAAATACATTTCTGAAACATCTGTTTCCTTTACAATAGATCTATACAATATTTCACAGATGGGAAAACTGAATGCATTCTACAGATTCCCCCACAGACTACGTGTTAAAGCTGCTTTTTTTTTAAATCCCTTTAAACCAGAGATAACACAATTATGAAGAGCATGCTACTTCAGTATTCCCACATTTTAGTAAAGGAGCATTTTCTTGGAAGTCTTCCTCATGTGGAAAACATACAACAGAGATGGGCAAGCAATGCAATGTATCCTCCCTGCTCTGTAAAGAGACCGTCACCGTCACTGTGAGTCAGTGCACAAAGATGCCAAGGAGCACCCTCCGCACATTCCTGTGGCATTCACTGGATCATCTCAGGGCAACTCCTTAGCACTGGAAACCAGGTGATGATGGTGCTTGAGATGTAGGTCAGCTGTAGACATTACTTTAGAAATGCTGCTTTAGCACAGGCCCAGACACAGTACTTTTAACTACACGAGAATTGTCATGGGGAGGGCTGTGAAAGGGACAAAAGCAGTAAAGGCACTCTGATGCTGAGAGCCTGGTGTGTATGCAGGTAATTACACTGGTACCCTGTAAGGGGCACCTTTCTGCTCTTTAAAAACTAGAAGCATGTGCAAGTTAGGTGAAATTTTACTTCCTGAAATGGTATTTCCAATGGGGAGAATTAGAAATGTAGATGGATCTAAGCATTTGCCTGTGAATAGATACCAAAAAAGCTGTAATCCAAGCAGAAAACGAAGTTCCTGCTATAATAATTTATAATGCATTAGCTGCAGGAGCCAGTGCTAAATCTGAGATAACTGAAAAGGAAGAAAATAACATGTTTTCAGTATACAAACAATTGTATCCATAAATTGCAAGAGAAGTGGATTGGCTCCTACAGTGTGTTTTATAAAGCATATTCGTAGAGGAGCCATAGAGTGAACTGTTTACTGCTGACCTCCACATCACAATGCACTCTCGAGTTTCATCTGGTTGCACTGCCTTGTTATATTCCTGTTCCAGGTTGTTCACACATCTCAAATACTATGCTCCAGTGGACTCATGGGAGCTGCACAGATTGCACATTATTTTTGGCAACAGTACTTTGGCAGCCTTGAATTAGTGAGGTACATACTGTGGTGAACTGGGAATCAACCCCCTTGCGGCATGTTGCTCGCTGAAATGTTTTGCTGCTGTGACACGATGATTCCTTTCTTTCTAATACTGGCAGAATCTGCATTGAAAGCTACACAGGACCAAACAATATTTTCACAGAAACCAAGCTCCTGAGCTCAAAGGACACTGCTCTGCTGCCTCAGGTCCCAGGGAGCAGTGGGAATGGCACCAAGCTTGCCCTGCAATCCTGCGAGCAGCCCCTTTGCTGGCTCTTGCCTGATTTTCCTGCGCATGTTGTGTGAGATACTGATAAAACTCAGTAAACCGTTCTCATATAGGGAAGCAACATGCTTGGCATAAACATTCACTTAATTCAAAGTGCTGCAGTTACAAGGTTACATGAAGCTGTGCACGCTCACGCTCGCGGCTCTATCCTGTGAGAGAGCTCAAACAGAACTTGCTGGTTGTCGATGACATGCAGGTGGTGGACGTATGGCTTCAGCTCGTGATGCTCTTTTGAAGGAACTTCATTGCCTGCAAGACAGGAGAAAGGGGATGGATCAAAAAGCTGTGCCTTGTCTGCTGCTTCTCTGTCCTCTGTCACAAAGTCACTGCTGTGCCACTTGCCGGGTGCTAGACAGCCAGTAACCCAAAGGACTTGCTGCTCAAGTGCAATGAATGAGGTAACAGCTAGATAGAGAACAGGAGAGAAGAAAAAAAAATAGGCAATTCTGGGCAGCCAGCATGCATAAAGGAGGGGGACATGAGGACGGCAAGAAGCTGACTCTTCCCAAGAGGAAGATTTAGTTCTGCTGGCAGTACAGGCAGTCCATCCCCTGTAAGGGTGGTTCAAGGTTTCCTTTGTGCTGCTCTGGCAGCACAATGGGACCTTGAGCAGGGGTGGGCAACCCAGCCAGCAACTCTTCAAAAATTTTAACACAGTCCACAAGACAGCAGGCCCTGGATGATTTTCTTCAGAGCCAGTGAAAGGTGACAGCGCAGCAGATGGATATGAAACCTCTTCAAAGCTGCTCTGACAGACCCCTGTGTTTTGATCTGTTAGGCTTTTGATCTCTGATCTAGTAACAGAGACAAAAGTCATGCTGCCATTTCATGGGAGTTTATGCAGCAAGAGGAATTAGCTGTGTAACAGACAGTCTGAAGGGTGGCCTGAATAGCAGTTGTTCTCTGGTACAGGCTTTATGCTCAAAATGGGCTTGAGGGACCTCCCTGCCTGTGAAACCATCCAGCATGGCTGGGACTAGCAGAGACAGAAAAAAGAAAGCCAAGACCAAGATCCTTCAAGACAGGCAGAGAAGCAACACTAATGACTTCTGGCAGACGAGCAAAGTTGGAAAGCTCCATTCATGTCCATGTCCTCAATATAACCATAAATTGAAAAAAAACCCTTCAAAATTCCGTGAACCAATCAGCTTAACTCATACACTTCTTCCCTCTCCTTTGTTTCATTATCATCCTTTTCTCCACACTCTCCAGCTGTATGAGCAAGTTTCCAGGAATCACCAATCCCACTTGTTTCTGAAGACCTCTCTGCGGTGCTGTGTGGGTAACATGGGATGTGAATGCAGCCAGTTCTGCCTGTGGCTGCTGATGGGGCTCCTGGGCAGCTGCTCTAAAGAGCTCTTGCAGAGCAGCCATCTCACTTGAGCAGTGCTGGAGAGAACAGGATAATGTGATAAATTTCTGTCAGGATATAGAGCTGACCTTTCTGTTCTGAGGGAACAGGATCCCAGCAGCTGTGCTGAACATAGTAAAAAACATTTGTATTTCTCATTAACACCTCAAATAACAAAAGCTTGAATTATGTTGTTTTCTCAGGCTGTTCTTCCTCACTTTGGAAATGCTATTATTTGTTTTCAGGATTTAGGATATAAATGTTATTTGCTTTAAACAGGCATTTCAGTTTTACTTGGAGCCTAACCAGTTTCTAATCCAGAAACACTTTGGCCTGCAAGCTTAATATACATGATACAGTTCATAAACAATAATAATATTCCTTGCTTAGTTTTGTTTGAATTTCTTCCTAGAGCGAGATGCCTGCTGCTCTTAGGCCAATCTGGGAATTGATGCAGTAGAAAGATTCACATTCCAGAGAGCAAAATAAGCCCACTAGAAAAGGAAACTGTCCATAAAGTCTCAATAAATATTCAGTGAATTCATTTCATGCCTAAACGAATTTTAGGGAAAAAAAAGTGCCTACAGGGATGTCTGTATGAGCTGCTTTTTAAATGCCAGCTTCACAATAAATCAAGTGTGGGCTAAAATAAAATAACAATTTCCTACTTCAAACTACCAGATTATATGATAAATCTCAGGTATTAACCTTGGATTTATGCTGCAAGACTTACAAAATCACTTGGAAAAATAAAAAAGGCAAAAATGAGATGAAAGATGTGCAGGGAAAGTGCAAAAAACCCTCACATCACTGAAAAGAAACAATGTTACTTTTCATAATGCCAAATAGGAGACGTTTTAATTTACAGAGGCATGGTTTGGATTAATCAATATTTCCTTCTGTATCTGAAATAAAAGAAGGCACATCTTGCTCCTTCCCCCTCCCTTCCTCTCTTATATACATTTACATACATTTATATATATATATATATATATGTTTTATAAATATTTTTAGAAAAATTACTCAAGAACCATAATACTGAGCAGTCATTGTTTAAAGGCAATACTGTATATACATGTGGTAATTCTATAGAGCAAATGTTTAACAAAACTCTTAAAAGTACCTATTTTTCTTCAAGGTATCTGTATTTATAATTAAAATTATGATTATTATTCTTTTTGTTGGAGTCAATGCTGACAGCTGCTGAAAAGTCAGTGGAAAGAAGTTATTATTCAACTCTATTTTCCCCAAGGCTGCATCACAGTTCTGAACTTCTCTTTGAAAAAGAGGTTTTAGTGGCCTCAATAAACGACATGTTTAGTGAGTTTGGCTTAAAAACTAACTGCTTCCTAAAGTAGTTCTTCTGTCCCCTTCCTGTATTTAACATCTCTGCAGAGAACAAGAACACTGAGAAGGAGAAAAGCAAGGTTTCTCCTCTGTTAGCAGCAGAACAAAGAGAGCTGAAGTTTTCTGGCATGGTCCCTCAGGGTTGGATTCTCTAGTGGCTAATAAGGCGGAAACAACAACAAAAATATTTTTAAAAAAGCAAACAAAAAAAGTCCTCTGTGCAGCTGAGGCACTCGCGGTCCTTGCCTCCAGCATTGATCCTCCAGTGTCTAAAGCAGGCACAGCTATATTTGCAGCTTCTCCTAGAAGAGGAAACAACCCCCTCATTTCTTCCTACTCAACCACTTTCAAGAAACCCACAGGATCTTCACACCTTCAAGACTTCTACAGTTTTGTGAAACGTCCTTAAGAAGCCCAGATAAACAAACAATTGCTCTTGGTGAAGAGCTGAGTGAGAAGCTGTGGGGATGAGTACCATCCTCTAGCTGCTGGAAGCCAAGGCAGCTGTGAATTCCTTACCAAAACACTCAGACTGGCAGGAGACTCCTTGATAGCTGGGAAAGGCAGAAACACCAGCATATACCAGGGGCCTCCATTACTGAGTGCAGCTGGCACAGATCTTACACAGATCTGTATAAGAGATTTGAAGAGATGGCAATTTTTGCAGGAAAGTAATTTACTAAAATTTGGAAACTGTTCCTAGAAACATTTTGTAAACTAAAGCAAAAACTGTGGGTTTTGCTGTGTTGATCTTCCAAAAATGATGCCTTCTCTTGCCTATTGGTTAAATAGGTTTTTACCACACTCTGTAGCAAGCCTGAGCAACTGGAAAGAAAACATGGGGAAAAAAAAAAACAAACCAAAAACTCAACAAACCCTCAAGGATGTACAAAGTCAAAAGAAATAGGAAATTTTGTCTACTCACCAAATTGGTTATTTCTGCAATGTCTCAATGACCGAACAGTATCTGCAATCATGTGCTGCAAAGACAAAATAATAAACATGAGTGCAAAGACCTGGGACAGATTCTGCCATCAGAAAAGCTTGAAAAATCTCATTGTCCTACACTGAACAGCAAAAAGCAACTGTGGTAATGTAGAAAATGAAGACAGCAGAAGAATATTTGCTCTTTATCTTAGTGATACCATTTGATGAAACAGGGTTAGTCAGGATGTCTTATTGATACCACACAGATTAAATGAGAACAACTCCTTAGGAACCCATGGAGAGTGGTAATGAAAAATAACCAAACAATTGCTCATTTTCTTACAGCAACTTTTATTAAACTGAAAACCTACAGCAAGGAAGGCCTGTGGACTGGGTGAGTGCTTTGGTGTTCAACCCCAGCTTTAGTGCATTATCTAAGATATTGTGTAGTCTGCATCCTCTCCTTCTGTCTCCACATCTGTATAATTGGACTGTAAGCCTCTTTGTGGCACAGACTGCACCCCTTAGTGTACCCTTGTGTAATGCCACCACACTCAGGCACCACTCTCAGCCAGGCAGTTCTCTCAGCCTAACCAGCACAAAATAAAAGAGCCCACAGCCCAAAGGCTGCAGAGCAAACACCCTGACAGCTCCACGCGTAGGTACCAAGTAAAACTGTCCTGTAGGTATCCTATTTTAACAAAAGCTGGTGCTTACAGAGATATTGGATGTTCACTTACATTAAATGGAGGAAACAAAAGGTTTAAATTTGGTTTCTCATTCAGGCTCTGGTCATCAATTTATACAAAAATTGGGATTATTCACTACAAATCAGTAGTGGGAGATTATTCTCACTAGATACTACCCAAAAAGTTCTTAAGCCACTGCTTTTAAAAATTTTTACTGTTTCTGAGGCAATTCCTCACCAAATTT
>NW_005054333.1:5423805-5473300 GCF_000277835.1 Geospiza fortis | reverse complement strand
AAAGCTCATGCAAACAGCTGATGCTCATTTCACATGTCCCTCAAAAATTTTTAGAGGTGGAAAGGATTAACTGTCTTGAGCAGAGTATGTTTAAAACCAGAATGATGCAGAAAAACTCATCTCTCAACATCCTGGGAGTGGCTTACAAGGCTCCTCCACAGAAAAACTTATCATGAGAGCACATTTAATGGAAACTTCATATTTCTTTCATCAGTAAATCAAAATAATTTTTCTTGTTACCCGCTGTGCTTCATTTGCCATGAAATTACACAATCTCTTGTGCTGATGTCCTTGCACTGATTATAATGAAGTTCTAATGAGATGATCTAGATTTCACGATCAATAATGTGAGTACTGGCAGTACTAAAACTTGCACCAGTGCTGCTGCTGTGATGTTTCCCAGCCAACACTCTCTGCACTTGGATTTTACAAGTCAGAAAAACCCACACATCACACATACTGTAACTCTTTGCTGTCTCTCCTTTGTAGTCAGTCACCGTGAGGGTTCATCCCAGGGCTGGCTTCTGTAGGTGATGCTCTGGTGAGGGAAGAACCTCTCTGTGCAACAATTAAAGCAGAATTGCAAATCCTCTGGCTTTAGTATCCTAATTACGAATGTCTCTCTAGTTTCAATTCTCTGGGACCCAAAAGTAATGCAGAAGCATTACAGCCAATGTATCTGCAGAGCAAATGCTATCTCCTGTCTACTTAAACAGGTGCTTGAATACTTGTTAGTGTGACAAGTAACACATATTTCTGGTGGCTTTTCAGCCCACCCGGGATCATTAGCACTCTTTTCACTGAGGACAGCACAGCCTCAGGCTTGGGGTTGCACAGATATTTGGGGGTGTGGGTTAACCCACAGCTGCACAGTCCTTACAGCTGAAGGCTCTAGGTAAGCAGGTGTTATCGAAAATGGTAATGGCCATTGACCTGTAATAGAGTTTGCTCAAGTGTGGCTAAGACATGTCATTGCTAAGACATAGCTGAAGGCTGGAGAGAAAAACCTGAATCCACAATTTAGTGAAACAGCTAAGAAAATACCATGGAAATTCCTTGAGATGTGACCATGTAAGGCTATATTTTCATTTATTCCTTCAGATTTAGTTGAAGAAGTAGGTATGATATTAAATATTGATCTAACACTATAATAGACTAGATTTTACACAAAATGCAGTTAAATAAACCACCGCAACCCCTTCACCTTTGCTAAAGCTAGGTAACATTCCTGAAACAACAGATCACTTCTTTTCCTTCTCTTTGCAAATTTCCTTCTTTACATTTTGAATTAACTTTGTATCCACTGCTATAATTTCATGTCAAATAAAATCCAGTCATGGTAGGATTGCTGAGTTCTAAGAATATAAAAGAAGTAGGGATTGTAGGGAGAAGGATCTTTAATAAAAGAAACTAATACAGTTGGAAAAAATAATGGTTCAGACTGACAAGTCCTCCTTCAGCTGAGATGTTTAATGTAGAAATGAAATATTTCAAAATAGTGATCCAAACGGAGACACAAGAAACCATCTTTGCTTTGAAATTCATAAGTGGAAATTCTAGTCATTTATGACAGTAAGTTCCTTCCCCAAAGCAGTAATCTGCTATGGTAGAATAATTCTTTTCTTCTTTTTCTGCAACAGCAAATTTGCAGGTGAGGTTCAGTGGCTTGATCCAAATCGAGCAGGAGTCAATGTCAATCCTAATTTTTCTCAGCTAAGGCCAGAAAGTGCTCAGCGCTTCAGTGTTCAGTACAGAACACCGAGGAGGACATTGTTCTTCAGGACAAAGCCCTTATAATTAGAAAAGAAACATGGACTGATGAATAGGTGATCACGTGTATGCATCCAGTGAGTTTATGGCCACTGACTAAATCCAACTGAGCCAGGGTAATACCAGCGTGCAGCCCGAGTTTCCACTACACTGATATTTAAATCTCTCCTAAGCCCCCACTTCCTAAGCTTGCACTATTGCCTGCATTCATATGTACAGGGCCGCATGAGACAGCATGTTTCTGAGAGCGTGATCTGAATGATAATTTGGAGGAAGTGGCAATCAGAACAACTCCCACCCCACAACCATCACCTCCGCCTCTCCCCCCTTGCCATTTAAAATGCCCATTATCCATTTGAATGGAAAAGGTGAGATCCTGGCCCACTGAAGTCAATTAGCAAAGCTCCCACTGCCTCTGGAAACACAATGGAGACAGAAAGAAAAGGGATTCTTACCCAGGAAGCCCAGCATGCATTAAACATATACACGATTTCACAACAAACAAACAAACACAGCCTGCTAAGACTGGACAAGAATTAGATTCTACATATTCACTAAATAAATATATGAGCCAGTGGAGGGATTTTAATAACAATTATGGTGCATCAAGGGCTAGTTTAATTTACATGTTAATTGGATGTACTTCCAAGAGGCAATGAAGAAGAACATGCTAATGAGTTTTATGAAAACACCTAAAGGTCAAACAGTTAATGGACTAGGAACAAGAAAACCTTTCATTAAATGCAAATTAGTATTCTTGTAAACTCTGCAACAAGAAAAGGTACAGAAATCAAATAGAAAACACGAAAAAAAGGAGCTCAGGTTCAAAAGTCAGAGTCTACATCCGCTTGCAAGTTGAAAGACAACCTATATTATGATAGAATGTGAAAATAAGTTCAACATCTGGTTCATGCATAACTCCATGGTTGTGCGTTCATTCCCAAACAAATGTAAACACATGGAGAAAATAGTTGGGCACAATTCACCAACCAGAGCCATCTGCAATAAGAGTTCCATGGCACGCCTGGACAATTGCAAAGAACGTTTTGGTTTCTTGGTCAAATACTATAGACCAAGAAAAAAAAATCCCAGCTTCTCTACTCCACCACTGTTCAGATATATAGACTTTGGCTTTTAGTGCCATAGAATCATAGAACAAGCTGAGCTGGAAGGAATCCACACAGATCATCGAGTCCAGTTCCTGGCCCTTCACAGCACCATGCCCATGAATCCCACCATGTGCCTGAGAGCATTGTCCAAACTCTTCTTGAACTCTGTCAGGCTTGTGCCGTGACCACTTCCATGTGCCCAAACACTCTCTGGGTGAAGGACCTTTTCCTGATATCCAACCTAAACCTCCTCTGACACAACTTTGTACCACTCCTCGAGTTCTGTCCTGGTCACCACAGAGAAGACATCAGTGCCTGCCCCTCCTCTTCCCCTCAGGAGGAAGCTCTAGACTGTGATGAGCTCTTCTCTAGGTTGAACAGACCAAGTTAATGAAAATGTTACCAAAGAAAAGCCCCCAAACTGAACAAAACCAACCAACCACACAGCAACAACAAAAACCAAACAAACCACCAAAAACCAACACAAATTAGGCAACTCAAACCTCTCTCAGTAATACCATGCCAGAGTAGATGCCATATGATGCCTAGAGTGAATGTGGCCAAAAATAGATCATCAAGTGCCCTTATGCATAAAAGCTACAATAGTGATATTTACAGTCAGTTTAATTTGTATTTCAGGCATTATTTTCTTCCTCATTTAACATAGATCAAAAAGTTTAACTTTCATTTAAGATCCCTAAAATTACAATACCACTTGCAGGTGATAAACTAGAGGAATCTTTCCTTAAGTGATAAACTAGAGAAACCTGAGGGGAAAAACAAAAAGGAAATACAATTCAGAGAAAGCTGAAGCAGGAGAATTTAATTCATACGAAGCAGCCCACGAGGTGATGCAAAGAAATTGATCTCACTGGGTATAAATGAAGAGTGGACTGTGTAGCAGTGATGATGGCCATTATTGGTTTAGCCATTTTACACAGAAGTAGAGGAGAAAGGAAGAAGAAGAGAGAGGAACAGAGGAAAAGGGCAGGGGAAAGAGACTTGTCTGTTTCATCCTACTTGCTCTTTTCTACTCCTGATTATTTCCTCCTGGTTCAGACAGAAGAAAACCTTCCAGTGTTACAAGATAAGGAAAGCAAAGGGAAGAAGAGAACATGAATGTTTTGAAAAACAGGAAGGATAAAATTAGCTTACCAGCTTTTCAAAATTAACAAGGTTATCCAGAAACGTTTTATTTCCTTCATGGATGAATGTTACATCTGGGGAAAAAAAAGAAAAACAATTACTATTCACAACCTCTTTTTTAATGCAAATAAATAAAATTACTAAATAGCAACAAAAAGAAAAAAATAAAAAAGGTAAGTATCCCATTAAGGATTGAGACAATATCTTGTAACAGTGAAACAAAAGCCTGGCCTAATGATGACACACAGAGATTATTAGATAACAACAATACTTACACATTGTTAAGAAGAAGAGTATTTTTAAGTGGGGGCAAGGATTTCTTATTAAACCTGATCTGTGCTACTTCTGGGACGTATAATATACAGAAGATGGCTGGGAGCAGGGGAGGGCACCCAGAGGGATGGCCCTGCATGGCCCAGGCTGGGACAGGTCTGTCCCTGAGCCCAGAGCCCCACAGGGGCAGAGCCACCAGATGCTGGAGCTGGCTCTGACACCCCTTCACCTCCCTCTGTGGGACAATGACTGTGACGTCCTCACTCAAGTCCCCAGCAGTGGACAGCCAGAGAGGTTAAACGCAAGACACCAACGTACAAAGTACAAAGCCTTGAAATCAGCATCATGCCTAGGGGAAACACTTTTGTGTAGTGTTGTTGGAGGGAATTTGCAAAGGCAACAAAAAGGTCAGAGGAAAAGGAAAAGGTCTATATTTGGCTCCAGGAAGAGAGCTGAACACAGTGTAATGAACTGGAGGGAGGGAATATCAAGCAAAATAAATGTTGCCAAGTTAAGATACAATTAAAACAGTAGCTCAAGGCCATTTTCTCTGTTTTTCTAATGCGTATTAGGTCAGAAGTGAGACCTATCTTGGACATAAAGTACCAAGAATATGAATAGATTCCCTGTGGGAGTGGAAGCTCTGACTTCAATAGTGCACCCTCCAGGTTACTGACAGCACTGGCAGGAGCACCACAGCCCTGACCAGCTCTCCTGCATGTGAGGGTACCCCGGAGATCCATGAGCAGAAGATGCTGGAGGAATGAGATGGCACTCCAATAGCATTACTCCTGAACAGTCCCAGCTGTGGATGCCAGTGGGAGAATGGCACACACTGAGTAGGACCAGCGTCCCTCTCAGCAGAGGTGTCAGCCTCCAGCCCAGCAGTCAAACTGTGCCCCTCAGCATGTCCTCACCTCTAGGACTCCCTCTGATACCCACACGGACCCCACGGTTTTGGGGGATTTCAGGAGAGGAAACCTGCGGAGAAGCTTTGTCACACACCGCCCCCCACCCACCTCTACCTTCACCCTCTCTCAAAACAGCCAAGCTGATTTATTTCCTTGGGTTTCAAAGGCTCACTCTGTGCCTGAGGGGCATTTTGTAATTGCTTGGAATTGAAATGCTAAACGGCTTCAAATGCTGCTGGAAACCCGGGGCTGGGACTCTGCTGGGGGGTGATGGAGAGCCTCTGTGCCCCTAGGGTGGGACAGACAGGATGCCAGCCTGGACATGCAGAAAGCACAGCACATGCTGCCAAAACCTCCAGCACCTCCCCTACCCCCGGGCTGCATCCTAAAAAGAGAGGGAAAGGAGGGAGCACGACCTTCTGCACCTCCTCTGCTGGGCTGCTTGGGGCACCCAGCGAAAGGGACACAGAAAGGACACGACTTCAGGACACAGGCAGTGCTTGTGTCTGTATCAGTGCAGTTAAAAACTGTCCATCACTTCTAATGAAAAACCTATACTGGAAGCAGAAATTTTCACACAGCTTTTTAAGTCATTGACAGCAATGTGTGTATCTCTGAGGGCAGAAGGAACAGAAATTTGCTTTGCAGCCAACAACTAAGAGTCTAGATAAATTCAGTGGAGCAGAAAATTGCATCTGAACTAGGTTATAAGGGTATATCACAGTATTTTATTACACATTTGAAAAATCTGCCTGATTCTCAAAAGCTGTGTCTGTGTGCTGTGAGAGCTCTGCATTTAAATTTAATTAACTTTTAAAAGGACACTCTGAAGTTATTTTTCATAATTTAAGATATTTCTTTTTTTAATTGAAACTACTTTTGTTCCTATTGTGATGAAATACAGCAATTTGCTGAGTTATTAATGATTTCTGTGTTACCCATTCCTATTTTACTGGTCTTGAAAATGACCTTAATACAAATATTCTCGATATGGAATAAATTCCATTGCACTGTACAATATTCTAGGAATTGACAACCTTGGTAACATCTCCTTATGGACCACTGTATTGAAGGACATTACTGCATTAATTTCAAAGTTTTCTTGCTATCTCCAATTTAAGTTAAAGATAAAAATGTTGTCTAGGTGCACGTTCTTTATACCCCAAATTGTAATGCCATGCAAACATCATCGCTACAAGTGACTTGTGTCTGCTGCTTTTGTTTGCAGGCAAGACATACTCCAGAACACTTTAAAAATATTGATTTTGAAGCCTTGATAATTGTATCCATCTGAATTAATGCAAACTCCTTTGATGTGTGCAAAGAGGGGAAGTGTCTGGTGGCTCCCAAACTGTCACCAACTGATCTGGAGAACTGCCTTCAAACATTTCACAGCAGCAGGTTGGAATAAACAGCCTAAAGAGAACACTTTCAGAACACAGGAATAAACAAATGAATTTGCCATGTTCAAAGACTAGGCAATTAATAAATAATGACTCCAAGACAATGGAATATTTGAAATACTTGCCACTTAATTAGCTGCCCAGCTCATTGCATTAGCAAGTAGTACTTTATTTTAAGAGTCTTTTTAAAAAAAATATTTTAGATAGTAAGATTTTATTTATCTCTTTCAGACCTATAAGAGACTTGGAAATCTCCTCTAGCAAGGAGGCATCTCCCAGCAGGCACCTCAGAGCAGCAGTATGACCATGGCCACTGGCTCAGGGGCCTGCAGGGTCACACTTCTCCACTGAAGGGCATGTGGCCAAAGCAAAAGCACACAGCTCTATCCACACTTGACAGAACACCATGAAGTTTTAAGACCTGTGTGAAAACTGGGATCTTCCCACTGTCTTAAAAGGAAGTTGTTTATTATCCAGACCAAGTGCTATCTTGTCAATACCACTATATTGTCACATACTCATCTTAAGAGCATCCAAAGGAAAAATCACCTTACAGAAGGTGGTTAAAATCACTTATTTTAATTAACAACAGTGAAGAGCAGCCAAGCTTTAACATTACCTTTCAGAAGTAAGGGCATGAAGGGGATTTTCGGAGATTTCATTTTCTTGAATGCATCTCTGTAAGCTTTGTGATTCAGAGAAGGATCCTACAAAACCATTTGAGTAATAGACAGAGAAATCAATAGGCTATAAAAAGAGCAATTCTAAATCCATTACAGGCTTATGATCTGAACATGATTTAGATATAAAAGGTTTCTTTGGGATGCAAGGTAGCTAAAGGTTTTCTAAGCCAGCTGACATGCTAAACTGAACAGGAACGTAAACAGTGAAAGGAACAAAAGCAATTATGTTCCTCTAGATGAAGCAGTGCTAAATTGAGAGGAAACTGCAGAATAGATTCACTTGGACTGCTCTGTAATTTCCCCTGCTCTGAATTTCCCCACAAATTTCTATTAGCAAAATCCCTTACTATATAGCACAAAATGTATCCCCGAATGTATTGCTGATTAACTTCTTCAAAAAAACCAAAACAAACATCACCAAACAGCAACAAAGAATCCCAACAAAAACTGCTTTAAGATCCATGGAGAATGCTGGAGACTTTCAAAGAAAATAAGGTAGCATGTTTCAGTGGCATTGTGTAGGCAATTCAAAAAGTCATCTCAATTTCCAATGTAAACACCAGCTCACACAGAATCTTTAAAACACATTCATTTATAATGAACTCCAAGTACAGAAACATGACAGCTGGTAAAGGCTGCATCTCCTGTTCCCCGTGCCAGGCAGTGATCTTACCATGCACCCACTTCCGTGACAGCCAGAGGAAACATTTGTTTATTCTGCTTTGATAATGCTGACAAAGACCCTCAAGCCTCACATTTTGACATTTGTTTTTTTAAAAATTGAGCTGGTCTCTTTTTCTCCTGATCTGCAGCTTATTGCTTCAGAGAAAGGTTGATTAGCTACCAGGGAAAAAGAACAGCTCCCAAATTGATGCTGGTGATACTACATTTGCCTCTCTCTGCCCTTCCTCCCTCTGTCAGGCACACAGCCTCTCTCCTTTTCATGTTTGCAGACCACCCTGGAGCTCTGGAGAGCCACGTGGCCTTCAGCAGATCACGGATCTGACATGACAAGTCCAACTCCAGACAATAACAGGCAGACTCCAAATAAATTAGGAAGAAGGAAGGCAGGTGAAGCTAGCAATGTTCTTCTGTTGCCACCATCATACTTACCGTCAAACTTTCAAGTTCAGTGAAAAGTTTCTTGAACTTCCCAGGAATTTTCTGAAGTGTTGGAAAACAGAGAGGGAAAAAAAAAAGAGTGAATTTGATTTAGGCAGAAAAATGCTGAGGCATTTTTTTTCCATGAGACTGCTCTGGGTGAAGTGCCTGCTGAAAGCACCAACAGGCACTTAACCCCAGCTCCTCAGCTCCCAGGGCCCTCATTACAGACCATGTTCTGTGCAAGGCCAGCAAGGAACTGGGCCCTGCAGCCTCATCTTGGGGACCTGCATCCTCCTTTTATGGAAACTGCTTGTTAGCAGCCGGTTTTACTTTCTTCCTCAGCTTCCATGACTAAACATCCATATCAAGCGAGATGCAGTAACACAGGCTGAGAATTCAGAAACTGATCACATCCATGTTAAATCACTTGTTGTAATCAATCTTGCCCCAGAATGTGGGTTCTAGAAATTGACAGGTGTCACTCTCAGTGCTGTTTTATACATCATGCCAGTGCTGATCAGGGTTAGCACTGGCAAACACTGGTGCCAATGTGAGACATTTCCTTAATAAAATGATTACTCTGTCTCTGGTATCTGCTCCTAATCCCACAGGGAGGGGCATAAAAGACTTTCTAAGGGAGCCCAGGCACAAACTAGTCTTGCCTCTCATGTCAATACCTGCTCTACTCCACAAGCATCCACTTTCTTTGTCTCTAAAATGCTTTAATGGATTCACATCACTACACTCAAAGCAATCCTTTGCAATTTCAATTTTCATGCTGGTATTTCAGACTTGAAGGACGGTGTGTGGACTTTAAAGCCTGTCTATTTTTTCCAGCTATTGTAGTTAGTCTAGTAAAAGAGATCCCCTCCTAGAACAAATCCTGTCTTGTCTTTGTCCTTAGATCCTGACAGCCACAGTGACATCACCAAGAGAAAAGAGATTTGGAACAATTAGATTAAGTGGATGTGTACAATTAAAATGCTAAAATGATTGAACATGGAACTGCAATTGCATGTTTTTTTCTATCTTAAATCGAAGAAAGTGAGGCTCATTAAAACAGCGGATACTGTAGAAAAAAAAGTAGAATATACTTGGGAGCATACTACTTGTTTAAGAAATCAAGTGCAGAGCCAATATGATTTAGTCTAAATGGCTGCTTAGATTTAGGTTGTTTCATTTACATGTGTAAGAAATTATAATTAATTTAAAAACATTGCTCTACTTTCTAGAAGTCACATTACTAATGCAAATAACCTTCTGCTTTTGAAACTTCCGGTGCAATGAAGTCTTACAATAAAAAAAAGAAAGGATGTGACTTGATAAATATTTTATACACAGAAACATGACATATTTACAGTGGTACATATGCAGAGGCACTCTTTGTTCCAACAAGCAATGCATTCTGCTCTTCCTGAGAGAAGTCCAGCGGCAGCGCATGATCTCCAGAGGCCTCAGCACAGAGCAGAGTTCTGCGAGGCTCTGTGCAGGAGAGATCTGTATCATTGCCTTTCAGACCATACTTGGTCTCTTCCACTCTCCTGCCAAAGCCCAGAGAAATGGAATGAAGGCAACTTAGCAGGAGGCCAGGGCAAATGCTCTCCAGAGGTGTTTCAGGGATACCAGAGGCAAGGGCTCTGTATCATTGTCCTCAGGTATGTAGTCTTTCTAAAACTTTATCTCTTATTTAAGTCAGCTCTTCCTTGCATATCTGAGTCCCTGTAAACAATCACTGTCCTTGTTTCTGTGTGTGTCAAAGCCTCAGACATACAAGTGATGTTTCCATATGTGTGGTTTGAGCTGAGGGGGCAGACTTTGCTCTGGACAGTGTCAGACAGGTTTGTAAGTCTCTAATGGCCCTCTGGTCCCAGCTGTTGGTGCTCAAGCATATCTCCAAGGCAGGAGATCACAGCCCTTCTCTGTCACTCTGTATTACACATTGGTATTTTTGGAGTCCTGCCCACCTGTGGTGTTAAGGGTATGAAGGAGGGATAAGGCTTCAACCCATCCTGCCCAATTATTTCTTCCCCAGTATTTGGTTCATCAGCAGATACAGTAAACTTGCAGATACTGTAACTCAACATGGCCATTTGGATGGAAACAAAAAAAATCACAACATAAGTACAGATCCCAGTGGGACCCTCCTTTAAACACACTCATACTCTCTGTAGCAACCAGTAGCTTTTTAAGCAAATAATCTCTGTTCCCCAGTATGCTCCTTACTCATGGCTCATTTCCTAACTTCGTTGTTCAAGAGGAGCAGCTGCAAAAAAAAAACCTGATGAAAGACAACTAAAGAAGGTTTATTTCTACTTTGTTGTTTTGGCTTTTTAATTAAATTATTCCATAATAAGGTATTGCTTGCTTGGAGCCACCTTTGTAAGACTTTCTGTTCTGAAATCTACTTAAAATGCTAGAATAATTTACTTTGTTTTAAGGGGATAAGATCTCCATGCTTTGTTCTTATTTAACACTCTGGAAGGACACATTTAAGTGTTTTTTTTTAATACCTGCGTATCTAAGGTTTCAGGTCACAAAGAATTTTCTCCACCAACATTCCCTCCATGTTTGATTTCAGCACGAAAAAATAATAATCAGAAAGAAAAGGTAATTCACCAGCATACATCTTTTGTGCAAAATGGTTTTGACAGTGTCTGAAAGATATAAAGATGTGTCTTACCTCCCAGGTCTGAGACAGCCGGCTGACAGATGCAGTGTTGAGACCCATAACAATTGCAAAGAATGAATTCAGATTTCTTTGGGCTTTACAGCTGAGGAATGAAAATATGATTTTTTTGTACTCAGAATCAGCAGTAAATGGAATGCATTCGTATCCTAGGTTACTGAGTCTCATTTCAACCCTCAGACTAACATACAATCATCTTCCACATAATGAACTCATTAAATGTTCTCTCATAACCACCTGCAGTCTAGGTGATGGGGTCTCTAAGAAGTTTTTTAGAAAACGTTCTACTGTCTCATCAACCCTGTTGTTGGCAGGTTAATTTTTTCCCTTTGCTGTCAAAAGTAATTTTCCCTTTTCAATGTTCAAGTTACTCCCAGCTGTCCTTTACCATACAGAATAATTCCTTGACCTCTATTCTGTTTTATAATAAATATTTTCATCCTCTTTTTCATCTTTTCTGTAAATTGTACAACATAGGTTCCTTCAATTTCTCATTGTAGTTGTGGCCTGCAATTTGCTTATCCATATTGTCATGATCCTTCACTGAATTATTTGTAATTTATTTTAGCTCATATTTAACCCTTATTTCCTTCACTACTTTCTCATGTAGTGAGACAGTGAGGAGGGAAGAAGAAATATAATTACTGTTCTATGTTCTTATGCAAGCATAAAACAAACAGCAAATTATTTATTTGGAACAGCATCACATTTTGTCCTTTCTTTTAATTTGTCATATATTATCATCCAAGGACCTCTGTCACAGTGCTGTTCTTTACAATCATGCATTTATTTCTTCAGCTCAGTATTAGCATTCTGTAGCTGAATTACTTGGCATCTATCTAAATTAAATCTTATCCTACTGTTGTTTGCACATGCCACTAGACTCCTTAGATAATTCTTTTTTTTCCTATCTATCCTCCAATGCATTTGCAATCCCTCATCATTTTATTGTCTGAAAATCTGGTTAGTGCTCAATTTACATATGCCTATAAACCAGTTGCAGCTGGTACTGGTTCCAGTACAGATCCCAGTTTGCTTGATTTCTCTATTTTTTAACATTTTACTGTATACAATCAGACCATGCTTATTTCTAGTTCATTAGGAAACTTGAAATCCTGAAATACTGAGTCCTTTTAAAACAAAAAATATTGCCCTGTGTCTTGCAGATTTTTGGAGACTGTACAAATATATGGGTGCATTTGTGTGTGAGAATGCAAATACTCTTTTAAGACAATTTAAAGTTCCACTGGTTTCACTGGGATTTATCATCAGTACATGCCAAGGCCTTAGCCTGGAAAATGGCCAGAAGTTGTTAGAAGTTTTATAAAGCCTACCCTTATCACTGTGTACTATCTTGAGACAGTGTATTTCTCACTTCACTTCAGCTGTCTTCGAGTTAATCCTAACTTTGTTGCTTAGATTCTTTTTATCATGAAAGCCAGGCAGCTCCCAAAGGCAACTCATTTCAAAACAAGGAAGGTGTCCAATGCAGCCTGCATGAACTGTCTGTTGGGTGGACCCACTCCTCACAGCAAGCTGTGCAGAGAAGGGATGTCTCTCACAGCCAGCCACTGCTTGCTTGGGGAGAAAAAAGGCTGCTGTTGTAATCTTTTTGTTCTAATCTTACCTTGACTTGTTTCTTTAACTCCCCAGGATGTTTTTTTCTAAAAACATGCTAATTAATTTTGTTTATTGAACCACTTGTCTTCTCTTTTAGACTACTCATCAACAGAAGTATATGGATTTGTTTTCTAAAAACTCTGTCTCCCTTTTATGTATTGACACACTTGTGTAAAATGCTTTCCTCAACAGCAAAGCACACAGATAATGAATATGAAATCTTGGTCCTGGTGGTTTCCTGACCAGAAAAAGATTCCTGGCTGAACCAGTGAGCAGAGAACAGGGAGCAGCCAGAGCTGTTCATAGCTCCCTCCCTCTCTGCCTTAGTCGTAAACAGAACCTCCAGCAGGAGGGCTGCTTGGCTTGTCTCATGGTGTGTTCAGCACACCATCCTTCCATCCTAATTGTTCCTGTCTCATCAACTCTTCTAGAACTGATGAGATACAGTGGTGTGTTCATTTAGAAAGCAGCTTTTATGACAAAAAAAATCCTGTGAAAACTACACATTCTCTTATTTCATTACCTACATTCTCCATTGGTGGGTGCTTCTGCAATACAGGGAGAGCCTGTCTACTGTTTACTGACAACTGTATTTGGTCACCATAACTTTAGCTTTTCACTTAACAGAATGGGATCCATAAAAATAGAGTAACACTTTAGTCTGGTAATAATTATATTCTTATTCATGTAGGACTGACACAAAACTTTTTCTGGGATGCAAATTAATGCTACAATGGTGCAAGCAAGGCACATGGAACCAACCATTTTTTGGTCATTGGTACGGCAGAAAATGAACATATTACTGGATACCACACAACTTGCAAACTAAATTGGATCACATTTATGAGTTCCACTAGATTAGATTAGAAGAATTAATTTCTCTAAAGGCACTGCTTCAGCAGAGAACAGTCCTCTGTATGTAAGTGCCTTGCAAATTAAATCAGCCCAGTTGATGAAGGCAACTATTTATACATTTTCCACAACCATGCATATTCAAATATTGCAGAAGACCAACAAGTGGAGAGAGAGGTGAGAAGGATGATTGCATATATTTAAATTGCTCCATTTCCTTGGTTACTAAGACAAAGAGTGATTTCAGAGAAATCTCCGTGTATAGTATATATTTGTATACTATTGCAAGACATAGAAAAAATGCCAGTACTACCCAGTAACAGTGGAAGAGCAGACTGTCAAATCTAACATATGAAAAAGCCTACCACTCCAATAAGTGAAAGAGTACTCCAGAGAGGATTACAGGGGGCAACAGCTTATTGCAGTTAGGTTCCTCTCTAGAGGTAGGACTTTCAAGTTTATAACAATGTTTTGGTTTCTCTATCTAGTCTTGTGTGACTGTTGCACTGCCAAAATAGTTCTGTCATACGGTCCTCAGGTTACCTCAGCTCAGAAGGAGTTATCTGTGCTCCATCAGGGACATTGCAGCTGGCACTGCAGACACAGCAGCTAAGCTGCCCAAGGGAGGTTTGAGCAGCACACACTCCACCATGCTAGTTTTGAGCAGGCTCTGCTGTTGTTATCTATGGCCTGTTTTATTTAGGAATGCTAGCCACACTATCAAAACACAGGATGGTGAATTAGTTTTCCTTCCTTGCTTCTCTACCTACTTCTTGTCAAAAAAACCATGTGAATTCAAGGATTTCAGTTGCAACACCAGCAACTTACTGGGCAGCAATCTTGATGAACTTTTTCACTAGCTGCACGCGTTTGCAGAGCTGGCTACAGAGGAGTATCTCGGTGGCGACCCAAAGCTGGACCTCGTTGCATCTTTGAAGCAGAAGACTGAGATTCTCAGTGTTTTCAGCACTGCCCTGTCTGCTGAATGTGAAGTATATCAGCTCTTGCTGTAAGACATTGACAACATCAGTAGAGATATAGAAACAATTTAAATATAAATGAACTGTAAATTATTTAAAACTATGTTTTTGAAACAAGGTCTGGTCACAAATGGTTATTTTTTCATTATCCATGAGCCAATCACAAATGGTTCAGGTTTGGCTTAGCAAAATCTAGAGACTTATTACAGAAGGCAGGTGGACTGGAAATCTTGCAAGATATGCTTTTCTTGTTAGAATTCCCAAGGTTCCATTTCTGGCTATAGCCAGGTATAAGACATAAACAACCTATTTCTGTGTTTCATCACTTCTGTTCCAGTATGAAAAATCAACCATATCAAACCACGGCAGAATCTGAAAAATTTCTATTCAAACTTGTTTCTGTATTAGCCAATTTTTAATCAATAGAGGTGTGGGTCTTGATTTCTGTTAAAAAAAAAACCCCAAACGTGGCCAGTTTCAAATTTAAAGTGTCTAAACTGAATAAAAGAACCCAAAATGAAAGAAAAGGAAAGCATCTGGTGAACAGCAAGGCAATTTCACATTCATTTTCTCAGAAACCCCACATGCTTTTCAGTAAATGGTATTTTCAAGAGAACTTTTCTACTGTTAACTGTGTGTTTTACTCAGCAACCCAAACCAGAATCTATCAAAGTCATTGAAACAACCCAATGGGCCCTGAAGTGCACCATTGTCTCATTTAATAAAGCCTGCCCAGTATTCTTCATCTCACTGCAGCCTAACAAGAACAAGGACAGTGATGTGACCATCTGAATTGCCGAAACAATTCAGAATTGTGAATTCTTTTGTGGCTAAAGTGATACGAAAGACAACTCTTTCTGGAATTCCATATTTACTGAAACACTATCAAGTGCACAGAACATTTTGCATATGTAGCACATTCACAGAGAAGGTTTTCAGAACATAATCATGGTCTTCTACTCTTTTGAGGCAAATCTCAATAGAACACATCAGGTATACAGGGAACATATAAGATGCCCAAACACAGGAAAGTTACAAACCTCTGACAATTCTTTTCAGTGTCAAGGACTGCAAGGTAACCCTTGGACCTGCGACCACTACTGAGAGCTGCCAAATCATGCTGTCATGAATGAAGCAAGCAGCCAGGAGTACCAATGCTCTGCCACAATGATGCAATGCTGCATGACAGTAATATACCTGGAAGGGGATATGGTGCCTCTTACCTCGTGAATTGCATTGAAGAGGCTCCAGTCAAAGTTTGTTAGTTCTAAGGCAAGATCCCAGGTGTTAATTCCCAAAATCCTCACAGATCTTTGCTGCAATTCCTCAATTTCAGAAAATGGGCTCTAAATGAACAGACAAGAGCAAAACAAATTCCTCAAAAAATGCCAAAGCTTCTGCAATGAAACAGTTACTGGACTAAGCTACCAAACAGAGCTGAGCAGGTAATCTTCTCTAAGTGCACTCTGAGGGCTTTTTTCCCACTAATCAAAATGAAGGAGCTATAACCTCTAATAAATAGCTTGAAATGGGAAATAGGTCAATAGGATCAATGATTTGCTTTGGAGAGTGAGGCCTTCTCCCTCTCTCCTTCTCTCTCCCTCTCCCAACCTTGAATACAAAACACTGGCTAAGCAGACAGCATAATGAAAATAAAATCCCTCAAACTATCAGAAAATAAAATCTAAATTAAGACACCAGTAAATTTTCTGATATAAAAGTATGATTCTAAAAACACATTGGATTAAAAATAAATGCACATAACTTGCCCCCTTGTCCACTTTTACAAATAACATAATTCCATATATTTTATGATTAATCTACCCCAAATGTAATCAACGAAGAGTAAAATGGTGTGGGTTCTGATTCATAAAAGTTACTTAGTATATTACTATGGAGTGCTGTGGTACTGCTGGCATTCAGGGTCATTTGACATTTCCATTATTAGCTGGGATTTTCAAAGTTTTGCATTTCTCTTGGCTTTTTTAACCTCATCACTCTGAAACTTGGCACATGAACCATCTGCCAAGATGGAAGATTATTCTTACCAGTTAATCCATTACTGTGGTGCTATATTTCAGACAGTTACAGCAAGTTTGGCAATTTTTATTATGCAACTAATGAAACTAGATTGGCTGGCTGTCACCTGTCTACACTGGAAACCTTCCCTTAATATCCACATTTTTAGAGATGGCTCAAAAGCCAGAGATAATGGGGATGACAGATTACAATGATAGTGGCATGTCAGCTCTTTGGGGCACATTGATCCCACAAAATGTAAATAGACATTTCTCATCCTGAGGATGAATGCACAGATCATAGAGGTACTGACAACAGACAGAAGTCAGCTGTGATACAGCCCCTACTCTTCCCTGGAAACATCTGCATAATTAGCAGAAAACTACTGGAACACCAAAGTGCCTGACTGTGCCTGCCTCACTGAGGTTTTGGGAAAGCATAGAGGGAGGGAGGTTGCAATCCTGGTTTCTAAAGACAAAGGGAAGGATGAGAGAGATCTGCTGCCTCTTGATCTGCTGACCTTCCCAGCACCAGTGAGAGGATGGAGAGACAGACAGGCAGAAGGAAAGGAGGAGGACACACCCCCAGTGCTACACACCAGCTGCCACAACACAGGGATCACTGATGGGTCTTGTGGAACTCACACAACATCTATTTCCACATGTAGCAATTCCAGGGAATTTGTTCACCACTTTGTATGATTACGTACCAGCCAAAGTGCTACAGAGGCACAAGGCAGGGCGGGGAGGAAAGAGTCACAGGAGCCCTCAATAATCCTCATCCCATCCATCCTGGTACAAACACAGGTCAGCTTTCCCAGGCTGATGTAGATTGCAAGATTTAAGCTGCACAGAAGCTTTGGTTTATTTAAAATTGATGAACAAATTCCATTACTGTTCAGTCAAATAACTGCTGTTAATGAAAGATTTTCTTTTAAAGGAATAGAGCAGCTCAGTAAGCTTTACTAAGGAAGCAAAAAATAAATTCTGCATTGAAAAAGCCCTCTGAGAGGAATACTAAGGTTTTGATTTAGAGTCAGACAAACAAAAAATGGGAAATATACAATGCCAATACTTACCAAAGAATCAGTCAGATCTTTTCGGTATACAAACATACGACTGGATGACTCCAAAGATTTTGAGATGGCCAAATCATTTGGTTGTAGCACATGTTTTTCTGTAAAAACAGCAAAAAACCAGAAATTTCAGAACAGGAGTAAAAGCTGTATACGAGAAATAAAGGTACAACTGTATTTGTGAAGCCACATCAACCTCTTAGAAGGCAACTAAGCATCAAATTCAGTCTCTGTAGGGACCAATCATCTCCAGCTGGCTCAGGCAAGATAAAGGCAAGATATGTCTGATGGACTAGAGCACAAAAGCTTCCTGCTTCTGCTTTCAAACTGCACTTCACATAGGACAGAAAGAAACCCTGAAATCCTCTGGTCTAGCCTCCTATGCCTTAAAGAACATTTAATTTCAACCCAGTGTATCTAGTATAAATGTAGTGAATTTTGTTAGAGCAGAGTGTCTCAGCCTCCAGAGACTGAGCTGTTGTGTGTCACTGGAGACAAAACCAGGGGTGGAAATTAAATCAGTAGCCACAGCCATTGAGCAGGAAAAGAAGTTTAAAGGATCCCATCACCATGAAATTCACCCCGCGGAGCAGAGCTGCATAGTCCTTTGTAACACAGTATTTATAGTAATTCTTCTAGACTTACAGCAAATAATTCAGGAAATAGCTGAGTAAAAGAGCAGGACACTGGTAGCAAACAGAAAGGACTTTTTTTTTTACTCCAGTCCAGATTACTGGTTCAGCTCTATGGAATCTTGAATGAATTAGAGAAAAGTGTGGGGAAAAATAAAGCAAAACTCCAAATACAGCATAAAAACTGCTCTGCAAAAACTTTCACTTCCTAGGGGCTCCAAGTAATTCTGGGGAGACCTGATACATGGTAGACCCAAAACTACACCAAGAACACTGACAGCTACCCTGGACTCTGCATTGTTCATGAGGAATAGGACCAGGAGGAGCCTGAGAGCCAAACATAATTTCAGACAGTTTTCCCTTTTATCCATGCTCACTTATCCACTGATGCACACAAACATTAGCTGAACTATGATTATGTTTTTTCAAGGTAATTTTGAATGAAGAGCTTGCTTATTCATTATTGGAGTACAATAAAAACAGGTTCTCCAGTGTACATACTGCTGCCCTCCAAGTGGCTGAAAGACAAGAGTTCTAAGTCACACAAATAGCAAAAACACAAAGCAGAAAAAAAAAAGCAGAGCAGGTTGGTGTTTATTACTTGCAGTAAAGGATGCATAAGAAGACACTGATATTGTTGTATTTCAAATCAACTCAGGCAATGTAACTAAGTAACATTTGAGGGGGTTATAAAGATCAGGTACAAATGGCTTTCCTACTATATCTGCATTTTATTTACTGTTTCTCATTGAAAACTAAGTGGAAACCACTTCCATTTTGTGGCTTTCTTGGGAACCAATACAGTATATTTCATTATTTATGAATGGTTGGTTTTCTTTAGCTAAGCAGGCAGTTAGAACCAGATTTATTGCTATCAGAGCAAAACTTGACCTGCTCTTGAACAGGAGAGAAAGACCTGAAAAACAGCAGCAGAGTGATTTCTCAGTGTTGTGAAATGCACTGAAGGTGAGCTTAGGCACACACAAGAGAAAAAGAGTATGCCTGAAAATGATGTAGCCTAGATGGCCTGGACACCCATGTGTGATGCTCCCAATGGCTGCTCTGTGCCCAGGATCTCAACAGGCCACCATTTCCCTGACATCCACACCAGTGCACTCAAATATAGGTTTATTTAATTTAGCTTAGCATGGAGGGGAAAAAAAGTGACCTTCCAGTTCTGAATCAAAGATACAAACAGAACAAGCCAGCACTTATGTGTATTTTATTTAACTAGACTGAAAAAGAAGTAGCAACAAGTGTCGTAACTTAAAAGACCCATCCTTTGTCTTAGGGGGTCAACACCAACTAATGTTATCTGAGAATATTGCCAAGATATTCTACACTCTTAGTCCTTTTGTAGATCCAGCGTCACGGTTCTATGCACCTAGTTAAATTGCTTCCAAAAAACACCACAACCATCAAAACAATCTGACCAAGGAGCTTGAGACCTGCCAAAGACCAAAGAAGATCTTGGGACTTTGTCTGGTCCTTAGTAACACTCCACAATCACTATAGTCTTTCTTAAAAAAGACAATAAGCCCTTCTATTTAATGACTAACACTAAAACAATAGGCAAAAGATGTCAGTTACTGCTTACAAAACATTGCTGAGATTGCTCCCAGTATCTCAATTGTGCAAATACATGTCTTCCTCCTTTCAGCTCAAGAATATTTGTTACCTATGCCATAAATGAGGAAACAGCCATGCATATAGTATTTGCTATTCCCATCTCTATTTTCAAGACAAACCATGCCTCATTGCCTTCAAAATTAATTTAAATTCCAAAATAGGAGATTCATCTGTGGAAAAGAAATAAAACCTTGCAATACTGCTGGAGACTGAGAGTTCTTTACACTCCCTTCCCAGCCAGGAGATGCTACATCCCACAGTACCCAAGAAAGAGCTGTTGCCATGGAAACAAGTCTCTGGGAAGCAGCTCCTCATTGTTCCCCTGGTCATCCAGCTGTGGGCCCACAGAGGAACAGCTGTATCCTTGCATCAGAAAATGCCAGCCCTCCCTTACCTGATGCAATAAAAGGTAAGTAGTCAGATGAAGGGAAGTTACTCACCACCAGAGAATGAGACTGTCACCAGTGCCAACTCCTCCTCCGGGTATTGGATCTTTTCTGCCACGATCTTCAGAATCTCCTGAGCTGAAGTTGACACTTGAGCTTTCACACTGACATAGGAGTGCTCTGTTATATACACACGGCAGAAAACTGCACAAAGGAACAAAGACATGCTCAGCTGTAGGCAGAGATAGCTGAACAGAGCAAAGAACAAACTTGCAGACCCCACCACAGCAATGCCTCAGCTTCCTGGCTGCTGAAGGGCAGTCACTGCATCCTGACACAAAGGACATGAAACTAAGCAGAAACATCACCATTTTCCCCCTCCCCACTTCCTGTCTCTGGGAAATGAGAGAGGCATGCAAATGGAAACATAGACTCTCACAGCAATATCTATTTAAGATTTCCTACCCTGAGGATTTGTCACAGACAACTTCCTTCACTGCCTATCTTCTCTGAAACTCAGCTGTTGCCATTTTTCCTCCCTTCATTTTAGGTTCAGATAAATCACTGCCCTTTCAGTATACTTCATGTCTGCTGCAGAAATTATTTTGGACCTCCATTTCTACCTGGAACAGGAAGCTTTGCAAGAACAGTGCTCCCAGGTTTTCAACCACTCCTGATAGCTTATCTGTCTAGACATCTAAACTACTTGCCAGAGTATTTCAGCACCAGCAGACTGCCCAAAGAGACTGCCATGCAATCAGTTCTGACAACTCATTTCCTGAATCACAAGCAGCACATATAAATGGGACTGGTTTGGAGGAACTCCCTGGGCTCACTACTTCCACTGAGGTCCATGAGTTGGTTCAGCTCTGGGAATGTTGCAGTCAGCTCAGTGATTACTTTTTTCTGCTACAAAAAGGGATGTACTCTCTTTCTGCCTGCCAGAATTTTAGGTTTACATCTTTTGCAGAGTTTGCCCTAGCTAGTTCTTTGAAATACGGCTGCCACACTTAAGTGGAGGAAATTGAGCTACAGACTTGCATAAATATTTTGAAAATTACATCTGCTAATCAGAATTGTCACAGCTCTTAGTTTCACACTCACTTCAGTGCTCAATTAAACTTTCAATTTCCTTCTCCTCTAGCACTTCTTATTCTAGACAGGCTGCTACCATGCCAACACAGGACAACTTTTCTTCTCCAGAACTGTTGTATTTTTTTTATTATCATTATTGACAGATGTATGTAGCAATAGCTCTTTGCTCGTCCTACAGATCTTCATGGCTTCAGGGCACTTTCATTAGTGAAGACTATGCCAGAAGCAGTTAAGAACTCTGTCCTTGAGAACAGGGTTTTTCCCTGTTGTAGTAAAGAAACAATGAATATGAGAATGAAGGAGGAACTTAACATTGAGTATTGGGGAAAAAAAGCCATTTGATTTTATAATTCTTTTTTAACCTGTCTCTGCTGACAGAGAGTAAATGAGATGCTCATTCTATGGCAGAATACTTTATCAGAATGGATACACATCATGAAGATAGAGACATCCAATTGCACTTTAAATTATGAGGTAGAAAAATTAATTTTAAAAAATCTGATAGGAATATTTGGACTCCATATGCAAACTGACACACCTTGCTTATAGTGAATTTGTTTGAAATGTCCTCTTGGTCATTTGCAAAGGGACCATGACGGCAATGTCATTTTATAAATGGGCTATTGATTTATCATTCTTTTAACACTGAACTAAATCATCCCACAGGTCAGGTGGTCATGCACAACCACCATAGTGATTCTCCCCCTCACACCCTTCGCACATTCTATCTGTGATATCTCCTGGGATGGACCACATCATCTCTTCCAGGAGCCTGTGCTGCTCCTCTCTCAGAAGCAGAGAATGCCAGAGGGAGGAAGTGGCCACAGGCTGCAAGCTGCCCTGGTAATGATTGCAACAGAGGATAAAACACCTCT
The DNA here is from genome assembly GCF_000277835.1 of Geospiza fortis. NCBI lineage: Eukaryota > Metazoa > Chordata > Aves > Passeriformes > Thraupidae > Geospiza > Geospiza fortis. Next base: position 5,451,052 of record NW_005054333.1, on the reverse strand, counting down.
GGTCAAGTGGCACAGTGCAGCTGGACAGAACCATCCTCTACAAGCACCATCAGTCAGACAGCACTCCACCACACACATTAGATGTCCACCCTCTGCATCTGTCTATCCCTTCCTGAACTTCACTCTGGCTATTTCATTTCTTCAATCCCATCATAGTCCATGGCTCCTGCTCTCAAAGAGTGAGACAAAAGCAATTTAACTCAGTCAGGACTGGCCTTGCTGGATCCTGTCCTGGTGACTGTCCTACCACAGTCACACGGTCTGTCCCCTCTCTTGCACCAGCATACTTTCCTCTCCAGTCACCCACAAGCTGTGTCCAACTTCAAAAAAATAATGAGTGTGGGGGTTCACATCCACAAATAACATTTTTAGAAGAAGTCTTGGTAACATAAACCTCAAACCCCCCTATATTTGAAGCACAAAAAGAGGATTATCTATCTGCAGCACACACTGTGCAAGTCTTTTGACTTGGCATAGAACAAGCTCAGTTTTTATTCTGTCACAAATGAGCACTAAAAATACACTGACTTCAAGTGAACTTCTGGAGTTTTGTTCCCAGTAAGAAATGAAGATCTACTGTCAAAGAGCCAGGTAGGAGGTCCTTCTGCCGTTCCCTGCTTGTGTACACAGTGTTCTCCTCTCTGTCTCCTTCCTGGCTCAGGCATTGCAGGAGGGTGACAGCCTCACTGCCTTACAGTACCAATAGTGAGGCAGGGAATTGCCTTTGGAAATTGCTGGCATTAAAGTGAAGTGGCACCTCACACTCCATGCAGAAATGTTTTTGAGCAGAGATGGAACTAAGGCACGTTCCCAGACCTAGCAGATCCTGGCCCATTTCATGTGACAGGCTTAATCATTCACCTTTCACAGCCAAGATATAGGTCAAGAGACCAAGAGCATGAACTGGAGCAGAACTAATGTCTGGTGGATGGGCTGCCAGCACACCTGGGACACACACAGGACTGTGACAGGGGTGCTGGAGGAACTGGACAGGGCAAAAACCCCTTGAGATACCACGGCACTGCTGAGCCCTGCAAACCAGGAGGAAGGAAGGTAAACTTGCCAAATATTTCTTCTTTTGTGTTCCTAAGGTCTTGTCCAAAATCTGTATGTCAGCTAAAGAATATTTACATTGAAGTCCTTGAGAAACAATTGTATAGCTTTTGAGCTTTCCCTCCACTCTTTCATTTATACTCACTTTCTTCTGTTTCATTCACAGTTCCTCTGTGCTGCAGCCAGTTCTCCTTTACACTGAACTGCTGGAAAAAGGTTTTATTCTGTGAGGGAAAGGAAAAGAAACACAGGGGGAAAAATCAGTGAGTTTTTGCATCCCTGTTGTTTACAAAGCAGTAATTCACAGAATACAGCATTTAACCCATATGTCTGGCCAAAAGGTTTCTGCATAGGAAGTACACCCACCCTTTCTTGGAGCAGTAAACTGGGAGTTGCCTTACTAAATAATGGCCAAGGTGGGGATTTTGGAGGAAGCAAAACATGCCAAGGCAAAGCAGCCTGCACAATTCAAGGTTTTCTATATTCATGTTCAGAGCCCATTTCTTACACACTTCTTATATACATTTCCTATGTAGCAATCAGCCTATTTAGCAATTCCTCTACAATCTCATGTTCTGCCTTCCACATTTTTGCAGGAACATTTTAAGCTTATTACACACTTCACCTTCAGCCCAGTAAAACTGACAAACACAGCAATTCACCTCTGAGCAGTTTGTACACCAACTTTCTCTGGCTGCAACTTCTCCCTCCAGTCAGACAGACAGATTCATGTTCCTCTCTTTTTGTCTGTCCCTGTCACAACAAATCCACCCTTTGCTCTGTTTACTTGACATCCACGTCAATGCCTGTGTTCAGCCCGCTTTGCCCAGCTTGCTACATCCCTCTAGCTCTGTGGAGACACCCTCCCAGGCCTCTCCTGAGTTTTGACATCTCAAAGCACCTTGTTACCATGCTAATACTGCCACAACCACTGCAGGTTAGCTTACACTGCTGAATATCCAGGATGCACTCAAAGGAAAAAAAAAAGCTCCTTAAGCAGCATTGCAGGTCTAACCTCACTGATGTGTCCTGTCATGGTTTTGGTCACCAGCCACATTCAGTTAAGAAGCCAAGAAAAGAGAGAGAAGTGGGCAGAGGGGGAAAAAAAAGTGAGATGGTAAGTTAACTAGGCATCAGCAACAATCAAGTTGGCATTACCTTTCGATGAGGTGAATACTCATCTACAGTGCTGAAACAAAAAGGAAAATCACAATTATTCTTTCCAGCCAAAGCTTAGGAAAAGGAAGTTTTAGCTAGAACAAACTTTACAACATCAGGAAGTTTTTAACAGTAAATGGTCACTGCAGAAAGGCCACAGAGGTTCTTCAGGAAAAACTAAAGGCATCTGGCTCAGACAGAGAACTTTCCTTTGACTTGCATAATTGATGTAGTGAAATGCAATGCTGCCAGCCCATGAGCTGCTGGAGTAGGCTAACACAGCAGTCAGGGCACAGCTCCTTCCACTTCCCCCATGGCCAAACCATGGAAACAACTTCCATTTGTTGGAAAAACATGCCACTTAAATATCTTTTATAGATGCGATAATTATTAATAAATAATAACTCTGAGATGACTATTCCAAGTGATTTGCTTCTCAGTACTGCAGAGAGAATGAACGTACTATCTGAAGTTGCAGACTGCAACTTCTGAAGGAATTTTTGCCAGCTTCTCCACAAACTGTTGCTCTGTCTGCAAGTAATCCCAAATTAAATTGATGGGAGTGAATGCTGAATCACAAACACTGCCCAAAAAACATCAGAAAAAATGGAATAATCTAGTCTTAGTGTTAAGAAGAGATGATTTGTAAAACTGAATATGCCACTTGTATCCACTCATCACTTTACTGAATTACAGAAAGATAGCAACAAAAATAAATTACATTCTGAATAAAAGAAGACTTGATCATAATCAATACTTACTGACGGCGATGCATCCCAAGTATCTTCTGGAATTCTTTCAGGTCCTTCTCAAGAACGGGATACTCATACACATCATCTAACACATTTCTGTATATCGTCTACAAAACAAAGCAATGCCTTCAAACACCTGACAACTCAAACATTAATCTAAGGCATCACATCAGTGGTCTAAGTCAATTCAGGCATTATCCTACTAAAACCAGGTTTATCATTATATTTATGCAAAATTTGTAAGGAGAGAGTGTTCTGGTTTAAATTTACAGACTGGTCAATATTCAATATTCTTTGGAAAAAATACTCTTACTTAGCACTCTGTACCAAGCAAGAGGGCAAAATTCTTGTACTATTTTGTCTATAAACAGGAAAATTTAAAACACCACTTGTGGCTATTACATAAAACCTGGTTAGGTCAGCATAACACATTCTGAAGCATGACAGCACACCACACCATCATCACTTATCCAAAATGATAACAAATTGGTTCATCAGATTAAAACTTTTAAAATGGCAAACATTCTTCTTTACCTTTCCTCACATTTGCATGCATTTTAAACTGAGTTGAAACTCCCACAACTCTCCCTAGCTGTAAACTAATACGTAAAGAAACCTTACTTTTAATTTTGGGGGAAGACATTGTCATGATTGAAATTCTAGGAAATATTTTCTCTACACTTTTTCTGCATCTGCACGTAGATCCTTCCCTTTCCCTTCCAAGAAAGAAGGATCACATGCATGAGCTGAATCACCAGGCTTGCTTTAGCCCCCACATTCAGAGACTTCTGCATGAATGATTTTAGCCTACAACTCTCTATGTTGGTTTTGCACATGTGACTACAACCATCATTAACATTATTGCTGTTTAATTCTGCACACAAGCCTCCAGAAGAGGAATTGTGAGACAGTGCACAGTCACACACCTCCATGGCCAGAAAGCCCTGCATCCAGACAGCTGCAACTCAATGTGACACAACTGATGCCTGAAATGATGTCCCCTTTCCAGTACAGCAATATACATCTAGTACCAAAAAGCAAAAATCCTAAGGTCTCTCCTTCCGTATGCAGTGTGTCCTACTTAAAAAACGAAACAAACAAAAGAAAGGAATCTCGAGATTTTCTCCACATTGCCTTAGTCTTGAGCAAGTGACTGAAGAAATAAATGACTCTGAAGAGGATCTCCAGTTGCAGAAGAAGAACCTCATCAGTAAAAGTGGAAGATACTGCAAAGTCTTCTAAAATACCCTCAACTTTCAACCAGCAGGGAAAAAATACATACTGAAAAAAAATCAGTAACCAGACTGGTTTCAGGTTCTCAACAACAGCACTGTTTTCAACTTAATAAGGGCTTAATTAATTAATTAGTAAGAGCTGTTGGAGCTCATAGAAAAATATGAGAAGAACTTTGCTAAAAAGTAAGGAACAAAATTTTATTTATCAAAAATACATAAAGCTATGCTGCTCTCCAGGTCCACCCAGCAAACACCATGGAATAGGATTTCACTCCTCAGTCAAAGTAGCATCTCTTACAGACACCTCAAAACTCTCAATGTCCATGATCCTCTGGATACTGATTGCAGACCCTATTCTGACAGACATGACTGGTGTGTCCAAGAAATGTCCACATCTTTGTAGTTTTATTTCTTACCTTCCTAACTTTTCCCATTTTCTAGTGACCAGGGGAGTTCCAGAAGTTTAATATGTTAAAGTAATACTTTTAATGTTAAACATATTGACAATACAGGATTTCTGTTCAAACTGACTATATTTAAGGTATTTAAAGAAGACATATGTAAATAATTTTATATTATAGATTTCATGGAGAAGATCTAAGTATGAAAAAATATGTTTTATAGATTTTCCTGTTAGGGCTTTTTAGACACAGTATGTAATTAAACAGTGCTGAAATTCATCACAGAAATTGTTTCAATACCTTTAAAAATTGTTTTAAATGCTCATCTTCATGTAACCAGTCTTTGTAGAGAGAAGTCCATTGAGACACCAAATGCAAGACTTTTCTTTTCCTACAGGACACATCAGAGTCATCTTCTTTCCCTTGGTGGTTCTTAGCACAATAGGTGCAGCAGGTTAAGGAACATATAATAAGAACTCAAAGAAACTTTAAAATTAACTGCTGGCAAAGAGTTTGCAATAATCTCATTTGCTAAAGAAAGGGGTTTTTTCACTGCATTGCTCAGTTTAAAATGTTTTATCCTGTCTGGAGCTTTAGGAGTTTCATAACTTTTGGGAATGAATTCTCAGTAGTTGGAATTTCAATTCATCCTCTGTGCCAAGAGGATTTTTTTTTCCCTTACAGATTAAAGAGGTGAGTCTATAAAAGTAAAATCAGTTCAAAAGGAATTATACAATGTTCAGTCATATATTTTCTGCAGAACTGAGAATGAACTTTTGCCCTACACACCAATGCCAATGTGAATGTCTATAGGAAGAAGGGCAAAGCATAACAATAACACAAAAATCAGGCAATGGAAGTCAGTTTCTTTTTGTCTGTACAATTTACACTACCTGCAGAAGTGACTCTATTAAAATTAAAAAAAAAAAAGTAAAATATTATTTCTACCACTTCTCTCTATTCATAAGGCAGAAGCACCAAATGTCTGATGATACCCACTTTATACACTGTTCCTGTCTCTTCATGGTTCTTTGTCTTGTAAGGGAAAAAACTGATGGTTTCAGCACAAAATTTAAAGATGGGGAAAAGATTTAAAAAAACAAGCAAACAAACAAATGAACAAAAGGTTCATTTTATAGTCACAAGTCTATTCAAACATCGATCCATAGCTTAGTAGCTTATGCAAGTAATTAGAAATACATGAAAATAATTCTTTTATCTCAAAATGAGCTAAGATTTATATCCTGTATTAGGTGATAAAAGGAGCAGAGACTGTAAAATTCTTTACTTTTTCTCCTTGCGTATTCTGTAATGTATTATGCACATGTAGGTATTCTATGAATTGACATAACCTGGGGAGGTTTTAACCCCTATTTAAATTCTACCTTGTCACCATTATAAAAGTTTATTTATCTTGAAAAAAAGCTGACTTAAAATTGCATTGTTGCTATGATTTAGGCATTTGTCTCAAAACCAAGCATGTAGCTTTGATATAAGGCTCAACATTAGATAAAACTATGAGTAAATGTGTGACCCCCCTGAATACAACTTTCAGTAAAAGGATATTGCCTCAGAAGGGCCTGGCACAAGTCATCAGTCGTCATGAAAACCGTGTATGTGAGAAGGAAATCATCCAGGAGAGTTTCTGCAGAGGAAGACAAAAAAAAGTCCAAGGTACAATACATTAGCAAGAGCAGGAAGAAAGTATCTACTCCTGTTATTGTGCATGGCAGGAACAGGACCCCTGCCCTTAAAAAAACTCCAAAAGAATACAGAATACATAAAGGTTTAAGTTTCAAAAGGTTAACAATGTAGAGTTTCAAAAAGTTAACTTCAGAGATCAGTTCCTTTACTTAACAAATACGTCCTCAGCTCCCAAAGCACCAACAGGAACAAGTACGCACAATCTAATTCATCATAGTTCAGGAACCAGTAAGAAAGAGTCCTTAAAACAAACACTGCCATCCTGGTTAGCTCAGCTGCACACAAAGCAGCATTCCACACATTAGCTTGTTCTGGAAATTCAGAAGAATAGCTTTTAGTAATAAGAGAAAAAAACTAGGATTGCCATGAATTGTGATTAACATCTATGCACAGTAGTTGAGAACCACAGAATAAATATATTCGAATCTTTAGATGGTTGGTTAGTCTTGTGGGCATCACTGTAAGTGCTGAGAAGTTTTCTCTAAGGTTTGTTCAGTTGTATCATTGAAGGTTTTTTCTCCTCCTGGTTTCGATCAGTTTTACAAAACCAGGCTGAAGGTACTTGCTAACAGACCAACCCTACACACTGAAGCTGTTAGCACCTCAGGTTGTCAGGACAAACGGACAGTTTAGGATTTCAGTGTAACTTTTTCATTCCTCATTCCCATGTCACACTACTTTTAGGATTTTTTCAAACCTTTACTGCACACATCACTGAGGTGAAAGCACTGGGTTTGCTCTTGGGTGACAGGGCTCAAGGTAATCTCATGGTGTCTTCAAAACCCCAGTGGCAGAATGGAGATAAGACTGAGCCAGACTTTTCCTGCAGGTGCGCTACAAAATTATATGGGACAACCATCAGAGACGGCAACAAAAGAAAATTTGTCTAGATTAAGATACTTATTTTTCCCTCCTGTGAAGAGGCCAAACATGACAGGTTACCTGCAGTGTCCAACATCACTATATTCAGGGCTTGCCTGTGCAAAACTCTGAGCATCCTAGTCTAACTAAAGCTGCTTCCAACATGGGTTGGACCCGATGGTTTCACAGCTCCCTTCCAAATGGAATTATTACAAAATTTTTAAACAAATTCAATTCTAATTTTAGTAAACTACTCATGTACAATGCATGATCTAGAGTATTTGGTTCACACAACGAAATCTTTATTGCAAACAGACAATGTAATTGGTCTTTGTAACCACAAAAAAAAAGTTTCTGTTTCTTCCTCTGGTGGTTTTTTTTGTTTGTTTGTTTGTTTTTTGGTTTTTTTGGGTTTTTTTTCCAAATGGTAAGATTTCCCTCAAGTTTTGAGGGATTCCTTTTGACTGTACTTCTTTTAATTTCAGCAAACACACTGTGTTTCCTTTAACAAGAGAACAGCTCTGTTTTTTTCAGATAAGAACAGTAACATGGACAGAGGCTGAATGATAAAAAGTGATTTCAGTTATACTGTAGAGCAAAAATATTTTACCAGTATAACTAGCTGGTATTAATTAGCATTATATTAAGTTGTGATTTAAGTGGTGGATTTACAACTGCAAACACTAAGGGCCAACCACCTCTCACAGAAGAAAGACAAGGCTGAGCCTTGATTTCCATATCCTGATTTTCTCCCCATTTGTGATCTGTTCCAGTCCAAGCTAGTGCTTTTGTACAAGTGTGCAACTGAGAGCTTCCCAGCAGCTTTTCACAGTAAGACTGCAATTTCACAATAATTTAGACCAATTTCCTTTACAGCTGCTTGGGACCTTATCAGTAAATTATTGATCTCACAGCTGCGGTGCACAATGGCAATAAGAATTCATCCATGTATCATTCAAAGACAGATGTCACGTGGATAAACATGGATGGATAGCTAATGACATCCCACCCGGTGAGCATAGGACCCAAAATACCTCCAGTGTCTTTAAAAAAAAATAAAAAAAGTCTATCTCACTTAATACATTTAACAGTACTGGTGCAGAAAGAGTCCTGATGTAAGGAGGCACAGGTTAAACCCCTTGCACTCAGAAGCAAAACAATTAAACTCGTTATTCTACCCAACATTGTTAAAAATGGTGGAAAGTATTATCTCTGCAGAAAAAGAGTATTTTGTCTCAGTAAATGAAAAGACATGGTGAACAGCTTGTTCTCTATCTGAAAGGTCATCTATTCATTCTCTTGCACGTCTTTTGGATGGTACAATGAGGCTATTAAAGTTGGGGGTTTCACAAACATTTATTTGGAAACAGCTGAGCTTGGAGTCAACAAACACATTTTAGTTCTTTATTGAACTATGTGACTGTGCAGTGATCCTCACAAAGTCAAAGAGATGTTTACACCCAATTATTTCCCTAATTTCCTACCCTGTGTAGGTGATATCCGAGTTTCAGCAAAACACAGCCACATGTTCAGAAAAGAAATTAACTCCTTGTTGAAGCAAAACCTCAATATTATCAAAGAACTTCTCTAATGGTTCAAAAGAGTGTGACTTTATCATAATAACTAGTGTTTAGCAAAGACTTTTATGTTTATTTTTATTACCTGATAATCTGCTTTCCAGATGTCAATTCTTCCAGCATCCCAAAGTGTTGGGATGGAAAGAAAGACTGTTTTTACTATAATGTCAGTTTTTTGCTTTTTTGTTTTCTTTTATTGCAAGAACTCTGTTATAGACATTATTAATGCAACTCTCTCTCAAAAACAAAAACAACACAACAAACCAAACAGTGATGGAAAGCCTGGAACTGTATGTTTGCTCAGATAGCTTACATTTAGTTTTAAGCCCTCTGTTCATCTCCACGTCCTTTCGTTCACGGTCTGGTTTCTACCAACCCCATGAAAACAAGGTATATCACTCAGCCCACTTAAAGTTGCACATATGTATACATAGTGATTTCTTTTATCCTCTAAATGCAGAAGAAATAGTAAGAAGAAAAATTAATAAATTATGTTTTCTACAGCTTGTGTATGGGCTAAATTTCTTCAAATTGCCTATGAATATGTTTAGAAATTTAAACCCTAGAGGAATGTTTTGAACAAAAAAAGTCTGGATTATACATGTGGTCCATTAATAGCACCACTCATCCGTTAAATTACTTTAACAAGTAAGCAATGAAAGTGCTTTTGCAAGATTAAATATCTATTACCAGACATCACCTAAAGACTTAACAATAATATTCATATTTTAAAATGCCTGAACTAGCTTGTAGGTATTTCCCTGAAGTCCTACTGTTCACTGTAACTATCTTCTATATTTTCTTCCTAAATGCCCTGTAATTTAAACTCATTCCAGAATATTTTTTCATGTCCTAGCAGGAACACAAAACCTGAAAGTGTAGTGACGCTTCAAAAATAATTTGCTCAAAACAAACAACTGCACATTTGTCAGACGCTATGTGTCCACAAATAATGATTTGCTGGCCTTAATCTACAAATGGAGAGAAAGGGTAACCATGAGAGGATTTATTCACAGCATATTATTCATTCTGTTACTAAAGGTCACTAAGAGCAGTAAATTTGAATGAGGAAGAGCTGTGGCTGTACAAGTCAGGCTGACAATTATGAACAAAAGTCTTTCTGAGATTTTTCTGTTTAGTCACATTTGATTTAAGAGTTGAAAAAGGCAATTCCTCAATTTATTAATAGAGTTCACCATACCCCTACTCAGAATGGCAGTGAAATGCCTACCCCTTTTAAAATTTTACTCAGTGTTCCAGTTTCTGCCTAAATTTGTGACAATTTTTCTTATCATTCCAACAGAAAGTTTTTCTAATGTTTGTAGCAAACAGGGAGAGTAAAATTCACAGTAATAGTTGAAAGAGAAAAGACATTGGAATGGAAATCTTAGTGCAAAAGCCTATGATGCTATATTTTTTCTCTTCATGAATTTTTTATTTAAACTTTTTCTTCTAGTCATGAACCTAACTTTTCTTTGTTCCCCACGATTTTCCTTGATTTGGCTAAGCAACTATTACAAAGTCTGGAGTTAAACTGCAGCTATGGAATATTTCATTTCAAAGACAATTTCAAGCATTTTAAAGCTTCATTAAGACGTGCAACAGAACCAGCATGAGTCCCATGGCCTCCTGTTCTTGCAGCTCTTTGGGGGCAGCCTTAGGCAGTAATCTTACCACACCAATTCTGCGCCAGTTCCATAGGCATAAAAATAATAAAAAAGCAGGCACTGTGCTTGTTTGTTATTAAATAATCCATTTGCACCAGCTTCTGCTGAGACAGTTTCTCCCAGGCTATGAGCCCCCTCCTTCTCCCAAGTGAAATAAAGCATGGACACAGCTCTACCAGGAACAGTTAGTACTGCTCCTCCCATTCCTCTGCGACAGACAAATCCCTCTGCAAGACACATTCAGGGCGGCTGAGGGGTAGAAAGAGCAGGATAGAGACACTCTCACCCATGTGAAACATCCAGGGAACATCTGCTTTCAGCTGGCTCCTGAAGGAGCCAGCAACACATCTACGTGAGAAGTTGCAACTGTATTGAGCATATAGGGTGATGACAGCCAACAGCAACAATGGGGAATTTGGTGGGGAAGGGGGACCTAGGGTCCCAGAGACAGGAAACAATAAAATATTTAGATGAACAACACATCATATATTCCCACCTACTAAAAAAACACTCAGGATTCTCTGCTGCTTTCTGTGTGCCCACCTACCTTTCAAACAGGAGAAACCCTTTCTCTCTGAGAAGACAGCTCTACAAATACCAGCTCCAGGTGTTGGGAGAAAATGGGTTTCCTACATGGGTTTGCACACCACATCTGATTTTCCAATGGTTTCTTTTCTCCTTTGTCCACCCTGTTCTCTAGACAGGCTATCAATTACTAAGGCTTAGGACAGAAATTAATACAGATCTGCAAAGAAAAATCATCTGTAACACACGTTTAACAAATCAGGACAGGCAGTACTCTTCTTGGTGTTGCCACATCAAACATCTGTATCTTCTTCTCAAACTGGGGCATTTTCCTAAACTATTACAGTAGTATGAGGCACCAGTGGAGCAGCCTTACTTTAATAACTTCTAACATAAATATTCAAAGTGATTTAATCTAAAGGAAATGCCTTTGTTACACTGAGTAAAAGTTAAATTCATTTGACTAAATTAGATATATTTGAGGACAGCTTTAAAAAGCAAATATTAAAAAAGCTATGTCATAGAATGAGCAAAGAAGGAAAAGTATGGAAAGATTCAAGTGTTACAGATAGCTACACATCTCTTACTATCTACCTAGCAATCTGTATGTTCACATCTTATTTACTAGCCTGCACATGCATTAACCAGCATCTTTAGACCACCACAGCTAAACCAATAGTGCATATACATCTACATTACAGACATGTCCAATAGCTCAGGCTGTATTTAGAATACACCTATTGCCCTACTGCTAATATTAGACAAACTGTCCAGCTAAGCCAGATATAATTATTCCTAATGCCTGAGTCATTAATCCCTTTATACCCACAAGAAGAGATAACTTGATGACAAATTCCAGTTTGTCCTGGTTGTTGGATCACACTACTACATCCTGAATAGATTTTGGTTTGTTACTTCTCAATGGCTACCATAAAAAACAAACAAGCAAACAAACAAACAAGCAGAAAAATAACCCAAACAAGTCCTCCCACTTTCAGTGACAAATGGACTGCTGAGATGACAAGAACCATTCTCTTTTCCATATCAGACTATACAGGGCAACTTTTCAGACTCTGTTCTTTCCACTCTCTGTAGCATTCCTTTTTCCATTTTCTATCCTTTCCATTATGTGTTTATTTAAATACTGTGAAAAAAATAATGCTATATGAAACAAGGCAACAACAGGATTTAAAACATCCAATGCATTGAGATTTTTTTTTTCTTTATAACTGCATGGCTTACAAGAGGCAAATTCCTCTATACAGAGGAGTATAAGCATATAAACTCTGTGCATATAGACTCTATATTGCTTTCTCTGCAGATTGTATTTGTCATGTACCGTTAGTTGGGGAGAGGGTACTGACAGTGAAATCTGTTAAACTGCAAAGAAAACAAGTAATATCGTTTTTTTTTTTAAGGGCTGTTTGTTTTTTTTTTAAAACTTATCACTATTCTGAACCCAAATCTCTTAGACTTTGCACTGTACAAATCCATTGTGAATGGTTGTGCAAGAATTACAGAAAGATTTAAGGGTTTTTCAGGCTTGTATTCCACACTAAATCGGATTATAAGAAAATATAGATAAAGCACTGGAATGCAAGTCCTTTTCCACTTTATGCAAAGCAGTGATTCAGCTTTCTCCAAGGATTTGCTGGTGGAGGCAAAACCTGTGTGGAGATTGAAGGAAAAACCAAACACCAACAACAAAAAAAGAGAAAAAAAAATTGCCTGAATGAACAAGCCACTGGAACTCAGTAACTCATAGGTGAAAACTACTCCTGCCACTGTAGTGGCAGGCCTTAGTCATGCTACAGAGCAGCTGTGGTTGTCACTATGTGTAAGAGAGAATTAAACTCAGAGAATGAAAACCATGCACTGAATTAAAAATATAACACTCTAAACCTTCTGCTTTCCAAGCAGACGAAATTGCTAAGTGTCCTTCCTTCCTGCTCAACTTATCTTTCAGAAATGTAACAAATAAAAAGAGGTCATAATATCTTCCTCATCCTCATAATGTAAGAACTTTAGTATAATATATTGGTTGTCAGCATCTAGGAACTCCAGCAGCACGAAATACAAGTGGGGGTACACACACATTTTTCAAACATCAATGCAAATTCTGAAAATTTTGTGTGATAATGAAATCTCTTTGGTGCTTGGGGAGGGGGGGGAGATATTTTTGAGAAAAACAAAGAAGAGGAAAAAAAAGTATTTTAGACAACACAGAACAAATTCTAAAACCCTTTAGCCATGCCATTTCCCATTTGTGACTATGGCAAAGATGATAAGATGACCATATGGTCAGCTTCTGACATCCCCTTATGTTAATACACTTACCAGTATTAGCCAGAATTACAAATGAAATAATCATCAACAACTCTGCTCTCATTTACATTCAGTGCATCATCCCTACCTCACAGGACCAGACACTTTTCTCTAACATTTTGTGAGGCTCATCCCCCAGAATATATTTGGGAAAAAAGAGACAACTGCTAGACCAGCTGAATCCTTTGGAATTTTTATCCTACTATGACAGAAAAGCTGGGATCAATAACACTAATGCACCTTCTGACCTCATAGCTCACATTGGAAATATTTTTTTAGAAAGAAAATATTCACTGATGGAGTTAGCAACCCCATACTGATCAGAAACAGTTACAACATGCGTCTCTCACAGTCACCAAGAAAAGCAGCCCTATGAGATGGGGTTACAGCTGGGCAAACAGACAGACGAGCCCTGTGCCTGAGTAAAATGGATGCTGATTACTTACTATTCTATAAGGAATAAACAGTTTTTTCTATCTTAAAGAATCAGTCACTTGGTTCAAATTAAACAAAATGAGGGCTACAGCAAAGCATTTCCAAGATTTTCAGCCTCTCAGTGCTGAAAGCTCAATGCCTTGATAAACTCCTGTCACACCTCTTCCTCCCTTCTGCAAAATGAGAAAAAACATAACACACCTCAAGGCAGGCAATGCTACATGTAGATTTTTTGTGTGGTTTAGTTCATATAATACTATGCAATGCTCTGAAACCTTTCAGCAATGCACACACAGGTCCTGCGTTTGAGAGTTGAGCTGTAATCAGAAAATTGCTTGATATGCAGAAACGGAAAAATGATTTGACAGCAGCAACACTTTTCAAAGGTAGAAGTTTCTCAGTAATCTGTAATTCCACAGCAATTTACTAAAAATGTCAGGATGTCTCTGAGCAGAAACAGTAAATGCAAATTGCTATCTGATCTAGCAAGATATCTGCTCAGTCTGAGAGGTCCCAGACCTCCCTTGCATTCAGCAGACGGCAATGGTGCTCAGGACCTTGCAGGATTAGCCCTTAATTCAAAATCGAATCCTCTAATAGTGCATGCCACCATGGACACAGCTTGAAGCAAAAAAAAAAAAAAAAGAAAATGATGTTGAGAAAGAAAGGTCAATGAAAAAAAAGAACATCGATATATAATTTGCTGCTAATGTATTAAAACAATTATAGTAGTTATGTCACCTAACCACCAAGGCACTGGGAAATCAATGCACAAAGGAATAAAGAGCAAGACATTTATTTCTGGCATTAGGTTAAAAAACTAAAATACATAAGGGCAAGATATTTAACTTGTACAACCACATTTTTTATTAGGGGACAAAAGTCAGAACTAGGAATCATTTCTAAGGTCATCTCCCAGAAATTTCTGGCAGTATTTTAACATCTGCAGAATGAATCAAACACATTGTGTCTGGTAAGGTCAAAGATGCTCCTAAAGTTGCATTCCAGTTGCTGCTATCACATGTATTAGAGCAGCTTCTTATTTTGTTGGAGAGACAAAAAGCCCTGAAACCACAGGCAGAGAGCAAATGTCAAACTTGTCCAGCTTTAATGAGACACTAATTTTTCCACATAGAAATCTGAAGCTCTCTTTTTTCCCCAGGTGGGAGGCAGCCCTGGTGATTCATGTGCAGTTATAATGGTCAGGGTTACTCGAAATTATTGGACAAATCCTCTACGCCTTACACATTTTGAAACATTAGAAATGTTGCCTATAGCAGCCACTCTAAGCTATTGATACTTTTTGTTAAAAAAGTGCCTTTGACTGCTGCAACTAAAACACTGAAGCTTTCCATGCAGTGAAACTTGACAATAAAGGGAGATATTCTAATGCACATGTGAAATGTGAAATCCTCACACAAGCAGAAGGCAGACACTCCTTGTTCACATCAGGCATCTCATAAAGTACTTGAGGAGAAAAACTCATCCTCTCTTTCCATCGATTGATTATAATAAGCCACCCAGGCCAGGATTGCCTGGAGCAGCAGGACAGAGGATGAAAGATTTAATGGTTCCCTTTCATATTTCTGCCTGCAGACCAGCTGCCTGAGCACATCCTGCTGTGATGAGCCCTCCTGGGTCTGAACCTCCAGCTTCCACATGGCCTGGCACCCCAGGCACTGGTGTGGCTCACCAGAAGTTGTATGAGCAAGAACAAGGCAAGGTTCTATTTTTCTGCTTCTGTCTTGCACAGGAACTTCTTTGCATCAGTGCCATCACCCTCCTCCTCAGGCAACCAAGGAGATGCAATGTCTCCAGCTCAGACCCCTCAATGACACAAGTTCCAGGTGCCACTGAGAGCTGCCACTGCCTCAGCGGTGCCAGCAGGACAGGACTTATTGTTTCCTGATGGCAGCACAGCATACAGCCATCGTCCAGCAATTGCCAGGAGAGCACAGTGCTCCCTCTCAAGCCTGGCCCTACCAGTTGGGTGCTCTAAGGTGCCTTAAGGCTGCTTGAGCCTTTTGCCTGGTCCATGAGTCCAGCACACATTCCAGTCTAAAGGGAACCTGAAAATCAGACATTCAGCTTTCAGAAAGTTAACACAAAGGAAGATGCACCTAATCTTTATTCTTTTCATCTTTGCTGTCCAACACTTATATGGCATTAATGAATAACAAAGTTTCAAGTTCAGCATGTCTTTGTCGTTGCTGAATTGGAAAATCTACTCCTAGGAAACAGTAATCTTCAAATCTAATATTGTATATAAGCATAAAAATCATCACATCTTCAAAAAATGCTTGTGAGTTCCTAGTTTCTAGATCATTGAGATGCTTTAAAACAGTCTGCTTCTCAGTGACATTTCTGAGAACATGAGCCCAAATTCTCTGTTTACAACCCAAAATTACATATATATTTGGATACATATATTAAAAACCCCTTAATTGGCATTATTTTCAAGTTGAGACTATTAGCCCCAAAAGCCTTTACTTCCAAATCTACTTGGACAACATCCAGTCCAGCAGATTATGACAACTCCAGTATACTGGCCAGAATACATTCCATGCTGGTACACGGCATGGATAAAGGACAGGTCACATTGCTCATGGCAGTGCCCCACATAAAGCTCTGCAGGTCAGGTACAATGCCTAGACTTCAGCATGCAGCATTTTCCCATCACCTGCTGCTAGCTGCCTTCCATGGGTCCCTTGGGGGAACAGAAATGTACAGATCCACACTGTGTATTTTTAAAAGTGTTTAGCAAGAAGCTTTGATCTATTATTTCCCCCCCTACAAAGCAGCAAGGGGAAATTTCTTTGTGCTTCAGCCCAAGGAAGGAGGTATAAGGAGTATCTTGTTTGCCCCTGGGAGCCAAATTATCATAAATATGCTAAGCAGTGCAAACTCCCCAACATGTGGCACTGGAGCATGTGCAGTAAACATCACAGCATCTCTTCAGGGAAGCCTAGCACCACAAAGCCTCCACTGGCAAATCGCTCCTGGCTCCTGTAGATTTGACAGAATTGCCTACAAAGGGAACTATGGCATTTTCATCCGCTTAATTTGGTCCAAATCTCTATACAAGATGGGTAGAGCATGCAGTAGACTAATGAGCAGACCACACATTTCTTCCAGCACAGGAAAGGTCAAGTGGTGGGATATTTTTGGTGTATCGGGTCACACACACTAGGCTGGGGTCTTGCATACACAGCTGTGGCCCACTGTCATGTAACCTCAAAAGCAGAGACTCACTTAACATCTTCTGACATATGGAGGCAAAAGGCCCAGCAAAGGTGCTGCCTGACTGTGATGTGTTACAGGCTCTGCTGGGGAGAGGGCAGAGGGGAGGGAGGAAAACATCTTGCAAACCCCACAGGAGACCCAGACAGACACTGGCATACTGCAGTGTCACTGCTGCGGCAAAGGATGTCACCTCCAGCCTTTTGCCCAGGGTGTACAATGCTTCAGGCTGATGGGCAAACAATTCTCAGACAGCTCAGAAATAACTGCTATTTAACAAGACCTATGATGCACAGTGGAGGGGGGTGGCATGAGGGACGTGACATCCAAGAGAACCCAAAAACCAAACAGGGCCATCCTTGCATCTTGCATTTCCACACCTGTCTTCCTCCCCATTCCCCAGGGCAGTGAAGCACAGCTTCACAGTATAAAACCAGAACAACAGGCACCAGAGCACTCATAAGGCAGCTGCATTTTGCTTCCCCAGGTGGTGAATGGGTGCCAAGAAAATCTGATGAGTTTCACGATGGTGGTGTTAAAATACATTGTTACACTAAGTGTAGACTTATTTATAAGACACAGGTCCTTAAATTATGCCCTGAAATTGTACTTGCTACACTGAGACACCCAAATCATTCCAGTGACAGGTTAACATGTAATTAAAGACAGCTTTTATGCTCATTATTATTACAGCTAATGGAAGAGAGCAATAAAAAATGCCTTGCACGTAGTCTGCATATGTATTAAGAACATCTAAAAACTTCAAACAATTGTGTTTGTCAGCACAACCCCATACTGACAGCTGAATGAAAGCAATCACAAAGGTGATTTTAGAGCTGCTTGCACTGTTTAAGGATCATACAAGGGTAAGACACGAGGAACAGATATTATCCAGAGTTCAGCTGCTTCTAAGTATTAAAACACCTGCATGGGTGTATTTTCCTGTGGCAACTGAACTGTGTTTCTGTGCAATCTGGCTGCTTACAATACAGACCATCTCAGTGCTACACTTTTAAGATACAAGACCCTTATTTTGATAATTTCCAAACTATTTACATTCATTGGGGAGTTCAGCATTAGATCCTTGGTTCAATTGTACCATAATTACTCAGGTTTTTTTATTTGATGGTCTTGCTTATTTCAGTTAAATAAGGGGGAAATACAAAGCAATCATAGATGAAAGCACAGTGGGGTAATTTTCTAAAGGTTTCTGCTTGCTTTTGCCATTATTTCAGATTTTTAGTGCTATTTATTGATACAGTCACAAAAAAAAAAAAAGAAACAGATAGAAAACACAGCTCTCAGATAGGCATAACTTTGGACTGGTATAGTCCAGCTTTCTTCCTTTGTCTCTTTCTTTTCCAAGTATTATGAGATACTGTGGTTTTCATGCACACACTGGAAAGCATCTAATGCAGGAGATGCATTCTGCATTTCACTGAAAGTGTTATATTTTTAGCCCTTCATCAAGACACCCAGCTATCTTCTGGACTTCACAGGGCACAGAGGAATCTCCTTGGCTACCAGGTAAACCCCACCTTTCTGCACAAGCATACACGAATCTGATGCAATGTTAAGGACAAAGGTAAAAATCACAAACTGCAATAACAGATAAGCCACTGTGTTAAACGATGCCTCTTGGATCATCTGCTCTGTGACCATGTTTCACCACCACAGCACCTGGCTGTGATTCATGCTCACTGCCATCTTTCATTTCTATAGCTCTTTTAGGCTCTAAGTGCCAGCACAGGCTTTGTAAAACGTGCTTTATTTTGCCAGCGTACAGAGAAAAGGAGGCAGATATGGGCTCAGGAGAGGGGACAGGTACTGGCCAAGGCTGAGTACACAAACCCAATGTCCCATGCAGACACCACCAATGCTGCTGGCCAACACCATCAAATGTGAGTCAGATGGTGATCCCACTGTAAAACGCCTTTGCCTATCAGTTTTTCAAACACTCTTCAAATTAGATAAGCTAACAGCATAATTTCTTGGGATTTTTTTTATTAAAGTGATTTGCTTATTCAATTAGTCATTAAAGGCAATTATAAAAAATTATTTTTTCTTATGAAGAAGCAGTATGCTTTCTACATCACCACTGCTTAGCCCATGGGAAATCATCAGTTATGTGATGACAGCCTCAGACTGCAATCACCTTGCCATGGCTGCAGCCTGGTAAACACTTCTGCTAGGTGTAACACTTCCTACAGCCTCCTTCAGGTTACAAAATAGTGAGCATGTATTTATTGTTCCTAAAGAACCTGTCAGAGAAGGTAGCAAAGCATCTTAAAGGAAGACTCTGAGGATTACACACCACCCTGCAGCTAGATGAATACTTCATATACAAGAACATATATTTAAAAGTGATTTTCTATATCAGTTTTTAGAAACACATCACCGATTACAGTAAACATACAGGAGCTGGAATTAATTCCATTAGGAGCTGCTGTTCTGAAGAAACAGTAGCCCACATCCCAGAAGGACAATGAACTATAATATGCAAGCTCGTTTAATCACTGTATCCAATTACAAGGAGGAATAAATCAGCACACACATGCCTATGTCTGAATTTTAAAAGGTAAATAGATCATGAATAGTCAAGCCAAATGATGTGAACCTTTGGATTCACAGATTAGCAGAGGAAGTGGTGCATTTGCTTCCCATTTGAAATTTTTTGTTCCATTAAGAGCTTGATTGTATAGAGCTGACATTCTCCGCAGTAAGGGGACGCAAAACTCTGACATTCAACTCAGTGGAGTGTGCATGTGGTCTAATGACAGACTTTCCTGGTCTCTCTGCTGATGCATGCACAGGACTCCCCTAACTCACAGAGGGTCAGAAGAGGAGCTGGCTTTCTTCCAAACACTACAAATAGCAGCACTTTGGGCACCTGCTCCTACCCTTTGCTGTAAACTTCTCCATCCCAGACACACATAACCATAAGATCCAGGAACATCTGAATCCTCTCCATTTGTCAAGAAAACCCAGTACAGCAGTTTCTTGTAAAGCTGATGGTATTTTCTTGTTTTCCAGATGCTTTTAGAAAACTGTTATCAAATATTTATTGTTCTTTGTAATCAAGAACATAGTTGTAACTTCCCAAATTACATCTTACTAACCTTGGCTCCCTGAACAAATCTCCTATCCATTAAACTACGATGTAACATCAAATGTCCTGTGGCCCATTTGCACGTCAAAACCCTCACCCCAGAAGGGAGATTAGATTCTCATTAATAATAACACAATCTGTACTCACACATCAAAGAAAAAAACCTGTTCAAAGTATTTACATAAGCTGCACAAGCAGGCCATGATGTATTTGCCTGGAGAGATGGACCATCATACTGGAGACTGTAACAAAATTTCCCTCAAGCCACTGATGCTACATAGACCTCAGGAAAATGCCATCTTGGCAATGGGAGAAGCCCAGTTTCAGCTGGCAGGGACCTCCCCCTGCCTACAGCTTTACACTTTGTGCGTCCAACATGCCCAGGTTTCCCAACTGATCACATTCCAAAATGTCCTTGTGTGCTTTGGGGCTTCTGCCCACAGCAAACCTCAGAGGTCTCACGATGGCAATGGCTCCCCAGGGTGTCACACTGCCCTGGGGAAGGGCTCTGTGTCCATCAGCAGCCCCAGCACTGACGGAGCCTCCGAGGCATTCACAAGCTGCTGTGGCCTAGGAGCCCTACAGTGCACAAGGAGGGCAAGGAGGGAATAGACAGTGTCCCTTTGCTTCCCTGGCCTGGCCCAGGGACATCCAGGGGAGAGGACAGTGAGGAGCCCACAGCATGTCCAGGACTGTCTCCTCACAGGAGGCTGGGCTCCAGCAGGCCAGAGGTCTGCATCTGTCTGTCCATCCTGAGAACCACCTGGCTGCCCCATGCAGCCTCTTTGTTCAGTGCCTGCCTAGCTGAAGTGGAAGTGAGGAGGCATTGTGCTTGCCAGAAAGTGGGATGCCTGTGTGTGCTGAATTGCTAAATCCTCCTGTTGTAGCCTCCCTGCCACTGCTTGATGGCAGGTACCAGGATGGAAATTTTCCACCTGCCTGTTAGAGGGTTAAACTCTACAGACACAGAGACAGCTAACATCTACAGACAGAAAGAGGAGATGTAGTTTATAAGCAAAATGTTTGCATTTGCCTATTCTTGGTGGTTTTCACACTTTGGGGCAATGCTACATGGCCACTGCTGCTTTAAGGCTTTGAATGAAAACCCTTTGACAATGGGGATCTGACAAATGCTATTTGTTTGTGGTTGTTTTTCACTGCCGTTTGTTTGCTTCCAGCTTGTGGCTGTGCATCCCCCATGATGTTACCAACAGTATCAACAAACAAAATCCCATGGACAAGGCTCCTATGGGGCAGAGAATGAAATCCAACAAGGGTTTCTTTATTGCATTGATGCTGGGGCTCTAAATTCATGGCTGGGAAAGAACAAAACCAAGACTGGCCTTCTGGTTTTAACTGCAGTGGTTTCTAGAGAGAGGTCAACTAGCCCTAAATTCCAAGAAATGGATGTGAAGAGGGTTAAAGAAAGGCTGCTTGTGGAATTGGCAGAGCATTGTGGGCAGTGAGAGGAGGAGGGATAATGGCAGGAGGAGGATGCAGAGTGTAGAAAAAGGAAAAAAAGGAAAAAAACCCGAAAAGCAATAAAACGTGAGGTATAAAAGCTTCCAGCAGTCCCAAGTTAGACAGCATGATTTCTCCATGATTACATCTCTCATTCTGGCAATTTATATCTCCATCAAAACTCAAGTTCAAGCAAAGGAATAAAATCACAATTCATGCCAATTGCCATCACAAGAAAACCAAAGTATTTTATTATTAGCTTCCATCAAAATTAGACTCATCAATGTTGCCACTTTTTTTACATTCATCTATTTTCCCCAAACTCTCACCCCAAAATGTTTTTGCACTCAGTGTCCTTGTAGCCATCACATTTTCACATCAGAGAGAGAATATGCTGTTGGTTTTAGAAGGATCTCACAAGCTTTTCTGAACTAAGACAAGGTCATCTCATGATCTCAGCCTGGCTTGGGAGATAGTGGTGCAAGCTGCTGCCACAGCTACAGCTCACATCAGTATTTTCACCTTGTCTAGAAGATGGGACAAGTAATGTATTTTATTGCAGTAACTGATGCTATTCTGAAAAGCTCTTTCTGTCAGTGCCAGCTATACTCCATGAGGGTAACTGACTTCTCATGAAAAATCTTTGGCTGTCAAAGTGCTGTAATTCTACTCCTATTTCAATCTTTGAAAGCATCAAAATTGACTCTAAAAAACAAGCAGGACTTCTCCAATGCCTACATAAGACTCTCATAAAAGATGTTATACACCCCCAAGTAATACCAAACTGGATCAAACCTTTCCCTCTAAAAAAAGCAACAGCAATTTAAAGTCTGCATTACGAGCTTGCCAACTGCAGTTAAAGCACAGAGTTTCTGAATTTATGCTCAATGCATTCTGCTCCATTATCTTCTTTTTAGACAGGCCCCTCCTCTCTCACAAAAGTATTCCTACTACAACTCTCTATTTCTACATCCAACAGCCAATCTTCTCCCTTGCCCACTAAAATCAAAACCTAGCAAAACATCACAAACCACAACAGAACACCCTGCCAACCTCTTCCAGCACACAGCAAATTTGGGCTTTAGCAGCTGCTGTCTCATCTGCTCTTTTTCCTCCCTTCCCCTTGAACATGCTAGAGAGGGCAGCAGCCACTGCCAGGGCAGGGCAGAGCCTGGCTCTGCTGCACCTGCTAATCCAGAGTGTGTGGCACCAGCTTGCCAAGGCCCCACACTCTCTCAAGCAATTGTGTTTATTCAGCTACACAGCAAGCAGAGGCACTCTATGCTGTAACGCAGCCCAGGGTGCCCAGCTATTAAGGGAGGTCTTAAGAGCCCACAAAAAGCCCATTGGGAAATAGGCAGAAATCTATACCAATTAATGGTTCACAAATAGGTCTTGGGTTGTGGCTTTTTGTTCTTAATCTCCCTGGGTGACCTCTGAGCCCAGGGATTTACAGAAAGCAGTAAAGTGGGAAAGAATAGGACTGCATCAGTACACTGCACAACCAAGCATCACCTAACAGCACGAACAGGGAGCGTGACAGGGAGCCTAGTCAAGTAACAATCATTGTAGTTTGGCTATAGGCAAAACCAGTCCCACTCTTGCTCACAAAAAGACCAAGGCTTCTACATCCACAGTACTGTGGAACTGTTTGAACTCAGGGCATGTTAAGAAGGATTGCGGGGGAAGGAGGAATTAACAGCATGAGAGTAAATTTAGTTCACAAGAGGGAAAAAAGCCGCTTTGAAGAACAGATTTCTCTCAGATTCTTAATACACAACCTCAAAGCACAGGTCTGCAGTGAATCCATCCTTCCACCCTGTGGGCGGGGAATGAAGGAGCTCTTTATATTCCTCAGAAAACGTTCATCTCACAAGAAAATCATTGTATTATAGCAACTTGGAGCACTGGAAACACTGGAATTCAAACTCTGAAGACAGCACATGAACTGTATTCTTGGACTCAAGCAATACAGCAAGCACATCAAGATACAGTTTTATCTTTTCAGCATTCTTACATAAAAATTCCCCCATTCCATAAAAGCCTTTTTCTAAAAAAGAAAAATAAATTTAAAAATCTGAACTTCAGAGCATCATCTCTAAGCTTTATGTTGTTACAGATCTTGCTTTCAGGAAGGAATGCTTTGCTGTATCCTGAGAACAAGATTCCAGCTTCACAACCACCACAGTAGGTGCTAATAGCAATACTGGAGTCATTAGTGTACAAACATCCACTTAGGACAGCAGCTGGGGAATCTTGGTGTGCCCAAAGAAGAGTACCTGGATGACAGTGCCCAGCTTTTCAACAGCTTGCAGATCAGGGTTTGACAGTAAAAGAACTTAAGAAGGAAGAAAAGGAGTACAACACTAAGCAGTGAGAACAATGAATGGGGGACCTGTGGTGAAGGGCTCCATGTTTGGGGTTCCTGAAGGACAAGGTGCTCTGTGGCTCCCGCTGAAGGAACAGGATGTATAGAAACTTTACAAGAAGCAGCAACACTGATATTTCATTTTTACAGCTCCACTTCCTACTCTCACAGCTAACTGACCTGCCAGCCCACACACCATCTGTTGCTATTCCTCTTACACTACTCTCTTAAAAATCAGGTCCCACTTTTCATCTACTAGAAACAGCACTTTTTAGATAATTGTATATATTTTATAGTCAGCTTCAGTGAGTCACATTCTGGGAAACTATGAAGCAGGGCTGTATCTGGGGGCTGAGAAGACCTAGAAAGCTGTGTCACCTCTGCAGTAGAAGGTATCCTCTCCCTCCACATTCTTGGTGGCTTGATGAAACTTCTGCAGGGGAATGGATCTCCAGTAGACAGATGTCAGCAAGAGCTACCATAGTTTAGATTCATTTCAGAATTTGGCTATGATCTTTTGCTCAGCTGCTGTTGACTTGTTTTGGTGTTCTTATGCTCACTAGAGGCAGTATGACATTAGTTGCTACAGAAGGTACCTGGTCTGCTTCATCTGCAGACCTGCTGCTGTGGAACTGACCTAACGTCCTGTGTAGCATTTGAGCCAGACAGGAAATCAACCTAAGTGCTTGGCATATATCTAAGATGACAGGTCTCTTGATGAGAGACATTTCTTTGGCATGACCCCTGTGCAGAGACTCAGTTTTCCCCTTCAACTTCATGGCCCTCAGTCCGAACCTTCTGACCTGGGAACACAAGTTATTTCTGCTACATTTGACACTGACTAGCCACACTCGACTGATTAGAAAAGGATTCAGACTAAGACAGAACCTAAGAAGCAACATTTGCTATTCTTTTTACCAGTAAAATACAATAATTTTTATAAAGTCTTCCGATAATTTTTTATCCCTTCCATGCCCTTCTTGGCTTAGCACCACCAGACAATCAGGAAATATCAAAAGCACCATTCTGGAAAAAGTTCTGCAGAAATGCTTTTCAAATATACAAACATGTCTCTTTATGAGCTCAGCTACTTAATGCATCTGGTTATTTATATATATATGACAATATATAATTTCATGTGTCTGAAATACTTTCTCCATTGATTTGATAGTTACAGCGTTTAGACTTCCAATGTTATGAGAGCAAAAGGGATGCTACAAATAACTGATTAAATGTCTTCAGGGTTACATTTCCAACAACCTTACCAAATTCCCAGTGTCATAACATCTTATCTTCCAGGTACCTCATCAAAATGCTTATATCACCTCAGCTTATTTTGCAGTACAACAAATGAACATTTTCTGCCTTTTCTGACTTTCCCACTGTCAAAAGAAAATTACTTTTACCTCTAAAAATATTCTCCTGATAGACCTACACTTCCCAATTCTTTTCTGCTTTTACAACTAAGTTCATCAAAAACCCTGATATTGTCTACAATGCATATCTTCATAATAAATGGTTTCACACTAGGCTTTCATGACAGCTCCTTATCACTTTCTCACATAGCAAAAGGTGACAACTGGCAATAATGAATCACTGAATTACAGGGAAAAAAACTGAGAAACTGACAATACTATGATCCAATTGGCTGTCATATAGAATAGTAGCTTTTTCTTCTGCAAATCTGACTCAAACACAGAACATTAAACACTTTGGGGTCTACCAGGTATTCCTGCATTGAGTACAAAAATAATGTATTTAGGTGCCTGCAGTGCACAAAGTACTTTGGTGCTCCTGGGCACACCGAAACTCCCACACACACGAAAAATTGTGGATTTTTGATGGCTACCTCAGTCACTTTCTCTCCCTGAAAGGGTCCAACTTGCTAAGCGTACTCACAGCATAAAAGTATTTGCAGTGATGAACTGAAAAAATACCATTTGTATCTACGAAGAGAGTCCTGATCGTGCATAAGAGTGTTTGTCATTCCCCATGTTGACTCTAGTCTCCCAGACATTGGATACAACAGTGAGATAATTCAGGAGCAGCGTTCCCAGACTCGGCCTTTCCAAAGTTTGCCCAAACAAGTTTTAGTGCCCAAGTGCAAATAAACCCTTTTCAGGCTCTGTTTTTTCTCAGAAAAAAACTGTCTGAGCTCCTGACACTAGAGAGCATCTTAGACACATTCCCCTCATTGGCATTTCCCATTATCTTCGGCACTGCAACATGTGTCACACTGTCTGTCTGTAGTGAATCCCAGACATGGTGCTCCTTCTGCAAGCTGATTCAGCTCACTACTGTGACAGAAAATAATCCTTTTAAAGGGGAAAAAAAATATTTCTTATTAAGTTACCTAAATCTACTTGGCACAAGGTCAAGCCAAGTACAGAAGAGAAGATGCGCTAGCATGGCAAAGTACAGTTAGAGGATGTCAGACCTTCCAATTTGAGAAGCCAGTGTCACTGCTGGCAGCCTTGGTCCCAATTTCATGCTATCCAGAGCTCCAGCTTCTCTTGTCTCAGCTTCAGGTTCCACCATGCCATT
This sequence comes from Geospiza fortis, assembly GCF_000277835.1. Taxonomy (NCBI): domain Eukaryota; kingdom Metazoa; phylum Chordata; class Aves; order Passeriformes; family Thraupidae; genus Geospiza; species Geospiza fortis. Next base: position 5,424,637 of record NW_005054333.1, on the reverse strand, counting down.
TACCAGGAAATGCTCTTGCCACTGTGCTGCCAACTGAATCAACAACTGACTCAGTTGTCCCACCTATCCTACTATAATCTTAGATTCTGATTAATTCTTTCCAAACTGCAACATGCTGCATGCAGTACTCTGGGTCAGAGCAAGGACCCTCATAAAAAGAACTAGGTCTTTGACAGAGGATGCCCAACAGAAGAAAAAAGAACTCAAAAAAAGATAAATACAGAGTTATCTTCCTCAGACACAACCTCCTATCTTCCAGCAACAGGCAGTGTAGACTTTCCAAATGGGAAGTCGTATTGGTATCACTGCAGTGATGGGAGTTTTTGCCAGGATTTTGCCTAGTTTGTGTTTAAAACCTTCCAAATTTTGGCTTCCACAGCATATTCACAACAACAAATTCCACAGTTTAGCTGTGCATTATACCAGAAAATCACTTCTCTTTATCAGTTATAAACCAAATTCACTGTGTTGCAAAACACTTGCCTCATTATGAGACACAATGAGCAATCTTTACGTCTCACCTTCCCCACACAATAAATAGTCATGTAGATCACCATAAATCCCTTTTACCAAAAGTTGCCTTCCTACAATGACCAGACCTAGACTATTTTTTCTTAGATGTATTTAATCTATAATTCTAATCACTCTTGCTGCTCTTTACTTCATTTTCAACCTGAGCTGAGGGAGAAGGAATCATATTATACGTTCCATATTTCACAGTCACACAGTGGTATAACTACAGCTCCTCCTTGGCTTTTTTCCTAATTAGCCTAAATACCACTTGCCTTTTTGACCAATGCTGATCAAAAATTGCCAAGAACTATCCACACTA
>NW_005054333.1:5417720-5423795 GCF_000277835.1 Geospiza fortis | reverse complement strand
AATATGTATAATCAGAATTTCCTCTTCATGGTAGAAAAACACATTACTTTGCATTTTTCAAACTTGGATCCCATCTGCAATTTTATCCTGCAGTCACACAGATTTTATTCCTTTCATCTTTCAGTAGCCATAGGGCTGGTTCAAGGGGCCTGCTTCCAACTTATTTTCCCAGTTCTACACTGCCCCATTCTTACTACTTTCATGAGACTAATTTTGAGTTGGATCAGCTTCCTGATATAGCACAAGAACTCACACAGGCAGCCAGATGTGGGGATAACAGGGCGTACAAGAAGATCTTGCATGGCCACCAAAGGTGAAACTATGGCTTTATTTATCAGGAGACCCTCAACCATTTAATAATAGGAGCACATGCTGTTACCTCAGATTTCATCCCACACTCAGCAGCACCCAGTCTTCAATGGAGAATTCCCTCCATTTTAAACACAGACAATTTACTCCTACCTTTCATCTTCTCTCTTAAGTAATTATCAGTCCTGAAAAGCATCTCCTTCCTAATCAAAATCATCTTTAAATTTCTTTCAGGATTTTTGGCAAGGGACTTTATCAAAAGCATTTTGAAAATATGAATATAAGATACAGGCACACCAGATCATATATATCCTAATGCTCTTTCAAACATTTAACAGCCCTACAGGATACACAAGATCTGAAGAATCTGGAAAAAATAATCTCCACATTTTCTGCTTCTCAGTATGTTTCTGTATGCACTTCTTCCTTCTGCATCTACTGTACTGACACCCCATTTCCCAGCACAAATTCACAACTTCATGCTGAAATTTTGCATCTAATCACACTCCTGCAATCAAATCCAGCTGCTAAAGACACCAGTCCCCCTCTCCTGCTGTCCTCATCTGCACACCTCTCACTCCCTGGCAGCTTCTCCCTGTGTCAGGGGAGGAAATTTTGTGACACTGACAGATCAAGTGGATCTTAAAACTAATAATTTAGTATTTCCTAGGCTAGGATCAACTAGGACCAGCTTTGGGTCTGCTACAGAATCACACTGCATACTGCAGAAGCACAGAGGCACCAGTGGCAAGAGTGGCTGAGAAAGGCTGAGCTGCTTCTTTCCACTCCAGCAACAGTTTATGCTAGAATAATGTATTGATAAAATGACAACCTTATTACTTAGACGTTCCCCAAATAGAACCATTTCTTTTAATTGGTATCACATTTTCCACCTTCCTCTGCCACTCAAGCTGCTTTATATGATAGATTACACACCACTGTTAGGAGTTCAGCAATTTCATATCAGAGTTCCTTTAGAAGTCTGCAGGGAGTAACATCTGATCCTGGTGATTTGTTACTATTCATTTTATTGATTTATTCTAAACCTACTTCTACTGACAGTCTAATTTAGAGATAGCTTAGACTCACACTGCATAAAGCAATGGTCCTCTGCAAGAGCCTCCCCAGGTTCTCTCATACTGAGCACTGACATATATTAGTATTTTTTATCTTTTCTGATATTCTTACATTGATGTGCTCAGCTAAAATCTTATTCCCTCCTATGAGCATGGCAGTAATATGCATTTAGCCCACTTATTTTACCAAATCTTCCTAAAACTTTAGGGAAGAGTTTACAAAATCCCTCAAAATTATGAGTGACAAAATTTCATTATGAAGGACTGTTAAGAGGAAGGGTTAGCAGGCATTTATTCTCTCCATCCTAAGACCTGGAAGGTAGGATCACAAAGTGTTGGGCAAGTATTTATTCTTGTTGACATCAGTCCACGTGCATCAGATACACTTACACTGACTGAGTGGCAGTCACAGGAGTACATTTCTCAACACCTTTTAATCATCAGTGAAAAGCACACTGAGCAAAAAAACCCTAATAAATCCTTCATAACTAAGAAAAAATTATCAAAAAGCAACCAGGCCCTTTTTTCTTGGAATACTAAGCAAAAGACAATGTAGAAAAGGCAGAGCTGTGTCCCTTTTTCTCAACTTCATTTAGCAGCTGACTACAGCCAGTTCATGGCAGATGGATTCCCCTCCAAGGTCACATACAGTTCCACAGAGGGTGCCACTGCCCAACAGCACAGCAGTGCCATTGGCGCAGTGCAGAAACACAATGTGTTAAACAAAAGTAACTCTTACTAGTAACACAGGACTTCTAGGACAAATAGACATGGTCTGAAGGCCCCTTCAGGGTGGTACATTACAATCCTAAAGGTAAAACTGCTTCTGTATGACAGGGAAGAGGTCCCACTAATCCAAGGATCATGCACAGTCCCAGATAAGGCGACGTAGCAAGGTACAAAGGTCATTACTCCTTCCTTTTCCTATTCCAGAGAAGTACAGACCATACTCACACTTTTCTGCCTCTCCTTTAGCTATATCATGAGCATTTGTCCTCTTTTTCTGTCCCTTCAATCTTTCTCCAGGCCCTGCATCATTTGCCATCCCAACTTCTGCAACAGCCTAACAAAACCGTCAAGCCTCCCCCTTGTCACTATCCCCTTCACCCAGTCCACTACAAAGACACATCAGTTAATGTTGTGCCACTATGTTGTGCCAGTCGTACCATCCCACGTTTATTTCCTTTCTCCAGATCAGACTTTCCCTCTGCCTCTTGCTCTCAAAGACCTCCACAAATTAATTTCTTCTCTATTCATTCCCTGAAATGAATCCTATAGTAGGGAGGTAACAGACATGTGGTGTCAGCAGATGCAGTGGGGGAGATTATGTTCTACTTCAGCAATGTTCCGCTTAAGCTGCCCAAGAGACGTGACCCAGTGGACTGAAGGAAATGGTCTGAGCGATCCAGGCAGGCCTGGAGCAGCAGCAGTGGATGTGATGATCACTACTACATCATTCCAGAGGCTGCCAGATGTTGAATGTAACCACCACAAGGCAAGACAGTATGTTTGAACAGAGACCAGCTATAGGAAACTCCAAAAATTACATCAGGATAATATCTAGAGAAAGAAATACTGCTAACATCCAAGACATAAAGATTTTACATAAAAGTACAATGATTTTAAAAAAATGGTGTAGTCAATGGGAAAGGATTAGGGATCCTGAGATGCTAAGATTTGGCCTCTTGAAGATTACTTGTTCAAATCCCCACCCCTGATGAGGATTAGCCCGGGAGTTTTGCACCTTCTACCTAGATACTGACATATTTGAAGTGTATCTCTCTATGCAGTTCTTAAAATCTCAAATTGCACTCTAAAATGCACACTCAGCAGATATTACCCAGTGATTCCAACCACCTTAGAGATGACTCAGAAAAGTTGTTTGTTACAGAAATTTAAAATTTCCATCCATCCCATGGCAGAAAACAAGAACAGTCGTCTTGGGGTCTGGTACTTTACAGGTTTTAGTACCTCAGTGAAATAAAAACTTCCTCCCTTTGAGATGGAAGGCTGGCAAGCCTTTGTTAGCGGCAAGCCCAAATTTAAGGTGATATCCCAAGAACTCGCATATACTCACTGACACAGTCATCACAAAAATCCCTCAGTCATTAAACAATTACTAAGTAAGTCAAGCCTAGAGGTCTTGCAAACCTCAGTCTTTCCAGACATCCTGCCTATGGAAGTCACCAGAGCAATAGACTAGTCTAGCTTTGCAGATTGCAGTGTCCTCTTCAGGTGTCCTCAGCTGCTGTAACAGTGCTCTGTTGTGGCACAGGCACTGGGATAACTCTTCAGGCTGGGTCCCCACCTGTTTATTATAGCAGAGTTTATTAAGCTGAGTGCTTAAGGTGTCTTGCTGCAGGTTTAGCAGCAGCTGGAGAGTAGGCTGCACACCAGTAAAATTTTTTCCAGACCAGCTCCAAAATTTGCTTTAGGTTCTCAGGTGCAAGCAGTGTCTGCTGACGTGGGCTAGAAAATGGAGGCTGGCTGGGAGCAATCCACGGCGCACTGTTCAGCCATGGTGGTGTTTGGAAAAGGCCGTGTTTGGAAAAGGCAGTGTTCCATGACCACACCAGCCCCAGGATAGTGGATTTTTCTGTTAACAACCACAGAGGGCTGCAGTTATGATTTGGTATCCAAAGGGTGGGAATGAAAACATGCAGAGCATCCCTCCTTGGGAAGCAGTGCAAAGGGTCAAACAGAACAACAGCCCCCTGTGCACCTTTGAATGTAAGAACAGCCCTTTCTCTTGTTCTTTACAGACACAAATAAGGAAACTGCATTGGGGGCTGCAGGGAAAACAAGAGGCCACGGAAGTCATCCTGGAACTGGCAGACAGACAGCAGGAGCAGCAGCTGGGTACAACATTGTCCTTTTATGTTCTGTGAAGCTATGCCTGCTAAAACACAAGCCTGCGGGGCTCTGCAACTTGATCGTTCTCTGAGATGGGCCAGATTGGCACTAGGAAAAAATACAAAACCCAGCAAATCCAAGTACCCAAAAGGCAGAAGGATGCCTTCAGGTACACACACAAAGCTGTACATAGGCACAATCAACATCCCATACTTCCTCGTGCCAAAGGCAACTGAGTCTGCAAAAGAAGCTGGTAAAAACCATTATGGGGCATCCCCCTCATAAACGACTGGGAAACAAAACTCCTAAAGTCTTTCATTTTGATGAAGTTCTGTATTACCATATTGATAAAGTCAGAAGAAAATGGTATCTGAGGAACTACCCTCGAGGGAGTGGAGGGCTGCTGGGCAAGTTTAGCACACATCTTTGTGATGGCAAAATCCATAGGCACAGCTACTTTGTTCTGCCCCTGGGATCCAGTTTACCCTGGCTACAGGGCAGAGCTTAATCGTTTCTTTCCAAAGGAGCTAGGATAAGGCAGAGGTGAGGGGAAGCTAATCAACCTTTAAATACTTTACCATCTGCTAACAACCAAGCAAGTAATGGTTTAACATTTGCTTTGAGGACAGTTTACCAGCCCCTCTATACAACAAAAAGACCAGGCTTAGGAACAGCCTCTCTGTGATGTGAGGGAGAGACAGTAAAGAGATTAAAAAAAAAAAAAAAAGTAGTACATGGGAGGCATCTAACGCTTTACATAAGGAGTACTTTGCTTTTACAAACACCAAAATATCATGCATATCACTACTGAAAGTGTCATTGTTTTCCAGCAAGATTGTGAGCTTATAAAATAAGGTGAAGCAGACTATAAATACTGGCAGCTGATGTTCCCCAATCTTTGTGTGATAAACATTCATGAGAAAACTTATTTTATCCAATATATGACCTTAAAAGGCCAAGGAAGGATCCTCACTACACCACCAATGAGCTGGTTCAAGTAAATTACACCCATAACTAGCCTAGTGCATCTGTGGAAGGAAAACAACCACAGCCTCTCTCTGCACTAAATATTAATGTCTAGGCAGACAAAAGCAGCACTAGGAACACTGTAATAATATCACTGGCAGACACTCTATGTGTTTCTTTGGGGCACTGACATAACAGCACTAGGAATATGCCTATTGTCCCACAATAAACTAATGACTTGTTCTGAGACATTCCTTTGGGAATCACGGATGTTATTTATATTTTCAGACATTTAAAAGGATTAACGTGTGTTTATTCTCAGTAATCTCATTTGTAGAGAAAGATATATACAGGCATCAGGAGTATGCATTTTTACCCTGTTGGGGATGACCAAATACACAGTGCCATTGGCAGCCACCGACCGTCCTCTTCAGTATTCAGGACCTCCAAAAGTCTCACCAGCCTGGCTGCTTCCATTAAAAGCATCTATGAATTGCAGGTTACAGGCACTTCTGATAAACTACTCCATGAGCCCTTGGTGACAGCAAGCTGTGCATATATCCAAGAGATCCAGCTGGAAATAAAACTGCATGCATGTCAAGTAGCCCGATTCAGATAAAATTGCTCTAGGCTGGAATGAAATATCTCTGGTTGAACACAAACAAGTAGAGCACTGGGCGATACGGTGTGCCCCGGGCTATGAGGAAATTTAGAAGCCGTTTTAATGAAACAGACGTGTCAAAGTACTGGGGTGGTGGCAAAACGAGTAGCTGGCCGGGAGGTGAGGTGCACTGCAAGCATCCGGATGGATACAGGAGCAGCTGCAGGCTACGAGGGATGGCAGCCCTGTCTGCAGGGACATGGTGCTGTA
>NW_005054333.1:5417247-5417610 GCF_000277835.1 Geospiza fortis | reverse complement strand
CGCCCGCCTGCCAGCGGCTTGCGGGAGGTGCCCGGGAGCGATCCCCGCGCCGCTCTGCCGGCACCGGGACCGGCACCGGGACCGGCACCTCTCCCCCGTGCCCGGCCGCCGCCGCCCCCCCGCCAGGCTCGCTCCTTACCCGTCTCTTTGTCCTGGGCGGCTTCCAGGTGCAGGTCGCTGAAGAGATGCTCCAAAATCTTCTCCGGCGTCCCCGACACCACCACGTATCTGTCGGAAAGCAGAGAGTCCCCGGAGTCATCCTCGGTGGAGGACTGCGAGCGGCTGCTCCACTCATCCTCCTCGTCCTCCTCGTCGATGTACTTGAAGTAAGGCACGTCGAAGGTGGGCAGCGGCCGCTCCCCG
>NW_005054333.1:5399322-5417000 GCF_000277835.1 Geospiza fortis | reverse complement strand
TCGTCCACCTTCAGAGAGCAGGGGGAGAGAGAGAGGGACAGAGAGAGCGCGGTCAGTGCCCGCCGGGGTCGGGGCTGGGGCTGCCATCCCGCCGCCCGGTGGCTTAGACTGGGGAGGGGGCTCTTTGCACCCCGGGCTCCCTTTGTGAGAGGCACTGGGCTCCGTGTGTTGGATTTTAATTCACAGAAGCCAGTGAGAGTGGGGCTTTGAATATTCGGGTTTCCGTGTCCCCAAGGTGATGGCTTGCTTAATTCCCAGACAGTCGAACAAAGCAGGGGACAGGTAACAATAGTCTGAAAGCGGCAAGTGCTCCCGAGCACGCCAGTAATAGAGAGGCAGAATACACCTTCTGTAAACCTCTCCCGTACTTCAGTAAAGGCAATACAAACAGTGGGGCAGGCACGTAATGTGTACCTCTGAGCATCTCCTAAAATACTCGGCGTACGGCTCTCCCTTCTTTTCAACAACTTTTTAACTTGGGAAACAAACACCCCTACAGAAAGTTCAGCCCAGTGACGGCCGTGTGCGTGAATTTTGGCTAAGCTGCGGTTTGTACACCGACTTTCTCCCTCCGTGCTCCCTGAAACGGAAGGGAGGTGAACCATGATCCATTTGTGCACACGCAGCCCTCATGCCCGGCGCAGCCGAAGGCAGCTGACGGAGCAGAGCGGGAGATGAGCGCTGGCTGCTGACTGAGCAGGGCGCTTTGAAACGCGGCGGCTGCCGGAGAGCGGCGCGCAGCCCCCTGCCAGATCCGCCTGGCACATTCAGTCACCGCAGAGTGAGCGACACAAAAGAGGCAGCTGTTTCAATGCAAGTACATCCCAGTAGGTGCTGTTCCTCTGATTCTGACCTGGTTTAGTAATATTGTTCAGTATGTCAAACACACATATGAAGGCCATACATGTTAGTACTCAAAGAAGAGAAAACAGGATTTGTGCATGAAGCGTACAGTATCCAGCAGTTAAAAAGACTTCAAATGGGTTAAAAAATGTTAAGGAACAGAGCTACCCTGGCAAAACAAGGGAGAGAAACAACTTTATGATTCCTCTTTCTACAATTTAATTTTTTATTCTGAGACCCAGTGAATCTGACTGATACTCCTGGTTGTCGCTGTGGTGCAGGCGTGCCCAAAGATGCAGCCCTTGCCCTGAAGAAGTTTACTTTATCAGTAAAGAACATGTAGAATTGATCTATTAAATTTCTGCAAGGTCAGACATACAGGTACTGAGCCAATTAATGTCAGATATTCATTGTAACACTCCCAGGAGACATTATTGAGCAGCCACGTTACAGGAATACTGATGCATAATTGTAATCTTTCATTTCACTGGTCGTGGTTTTTTGTTGCCTACATATTTGAAAAACTACAATGAAAGAAGTAGCAAAAGAGAAGGAGAGGAAGAACAGGCACAGCATTAAAGCAATTCAGCAAAAGGGAGATTTATCCAAACAAATAAATCGCTCCATTTCTCTGTCTCTTCTCTGGCATTTCCATCCTCTAAAATAGCCCCAATCCTCATTTCCCTGTGCTCACTGACATTCCAAACTGCAGCACATATGGAGAATGTATGTGATGTATGGTGCTGTATTTGTACAAGCCATCCATTTCCTCATAGATGGGAATGGATTTTAAGCACACCCATATACATTACATACATGAGCAGCTGGCAGCAAGTCAACAGGGAGCACTGGGAGGGTGAAAGCTCTTTCATACTGAAAGGACATTAACAATGGTTGGTGTGGAAGACAGTGTTTCCCCTTCAGCATCTCACTAGGCAGAGATATTTTCAAAAAAACCTTTGGAGCAGGTGTTTGCAAATTTACAGCATGAAGTGCCCCAATGGTAAGATTTTCATAAGACTGTTCCTCTTGTTCTTGCCAATTTTAGCAATTTCAAGGAAGAGAAAAATCAATCTATTTTATCAAAAATTGGGCAAAACTAAGGCCAATTGGGTTCAAGTTGGATTTTCATCACCTATAATAAATATTTCCCTGAAAAAAGGAGAAGAATAGAGAATTTCTTTATTTTGCTATCTTATATCAAACACAATCTCACTTTAAGGGAAGAATTACTATTTCATTAAACCTCCACTTATACATGACATATTTTTGTGTTCAGTCAGGCCCTTTAATCATACAAGCCACAACAATTAACCTGAACAAAGCAAAGCACATAGGCAAGTCCTACATATTTTCACAAGTTCCGATTTCAATACAGATATTACTCTAAAATGACATCAAGGCACGCTTCATTTACCAGAACCTGGAATGGTCCATGAAATAATTCTTGCTGGAAGAAAACCGAGCTGTTCTCAGCATGCTCCATCTAAAGCCAGTGACAGATGAGGAGGATGCAAGGGGCCCCCAAGTGACAGCAGCGTGTACTGAAGGGCAAGGCAGCACCCTGGCCGAGTCCCTGAGAGCCAGCAGACTGACTCAAGAGATGTTCTCATCACGCTTCCAATTAACAAGGAAGCCTTCCAGCAGTTTGCCAGACCTTCACACAGCCCTTGCAACCTGTGCCGGCCGTGCAGGGGAACAGAGCAGGGGAACAGAGGCACAGCATCACCAGCTCTCATTTTATGGATCCGGGCAGAGAGGCCACCACAGCATCCCAGTTCACTTGGGTGATGCTGCACTGGCACTTGCATTTGAGCCCCCCACACTGCCTATCTGATATTTATTTTGCTCCAGGGCAGTGGGTAGGAAATTACTCCCAGCAGCCTCGATCAGAATGCATTTGGATTTGAGGCGGGACAGAAAGGGGTAGAGCACCAAAATGCCACAGAGGTAAACTCCCATCTCACTTTACATGTGGCCTTATGTGCACTCTCCCGGTCTCATCTGTACCTTCAAAAGCACCATTCACATCCTGTTAGGATGTTATAATCAATCCATGGTGCACATTACCCATCACAAGGAAATTTAGCTAGCTCTGCATCTGTCAGCCACTATATTTCACATTTATTACAGCTTTTAATTAATCATCTCCTGATAGCTAAACACAGCACTATCAACCTCGATGTCAGTTCCCAGCAGGAGTTTCAAGTAAACAGCGAGGTTCTCTGGACTCAGTGGATCTTCCAACCAATATTATAGCCAATTTTCCACTCCTCTCATCCATCTTCCTAATACTGAGGTAAGCCATTTATCTCCTGGGTAATATATTTTAACAGCAGACAAGTGCTACCTTTATTTTCAGCATGAAAGGAACCCTGGGGTGGTATAAATATTTATATGCTTACAGGAATGAAACAGCTGGAAGTCATTGCTTAGCAGGCCTCAACTTGTGAGTTACACTTTGCATGAGCAGGAATATGACCCCCCGAATTAGCACAGAGGAAGAAGGAAGCAGAAGGAACCTATGGGACTGTTGAAAACAACCACAGTGGGCTTCCTTATGGAAGCCATTAGGTTTCTGGATCGTTTGCAGTTGGCAGGGAAAAACCCAATTTCTGGCCAAAGCTTTGGTATCAGGGATATTTCTGTGTTCTTTGCATTCCTGAGTTTGGCCTTTTAATTAATTAAAAAAGGATCCAACAGCCAGAATGCACTGCCTCCTCTCTTCCTCTGAGAAACCTCCACTGCTAGAAATAGCATTTAAAAACTGCTCTGCTTTCCACCAGCTTTCTAAGTGAAAAAACATTATGCTCTGCAACAGACAGTATGTTCAGAAGCCTGCTTCACTGAAAAGAAAATCCATGTTCATATAATTTCTCCAGGACAGGACAACTGTGCAAAGATTAATTTCTGTATCTATGTTACCCATTACTGAAGTGCCTGTTATGCTGGAAAATCCCTAACCAGCAATGCAAACTGTGCACTTCCCAATGACAGAACTTTTGTCCAACATCTCTTCACCCGCTTTTTTTAAAAAGGAGTCAGACCCAGAGCTACCCCAGCCAATACCAGAGCCAGACACATTCACACACTGCCGGTTTCAGTGGGTAAAAAAGTAATGAAGGAACTAAGAGACAACTATAAGGCATCTATAAGCTTAATGGAGCATGGAAAATCCACTGCACAGGCAGATTTTCCTGCTGCCAAACAACTAAGCAAAGGCAAAGAGAATCTTCTTTGGGCAACATGCAACAAAGCAAACTTTACACAGATTATCTGCTCAAGAATCACATTAAATGACAAAGAAATTGCCTCTTCTAGAAGTTATGGAGGGGAGGAACATTTTGTTTTCCTAGCATAATTTGGTAAAACTGACTCAACACAATCAGATAATGTCAATCACGTCTGCCTCTATGTCTTTTGATGCTGGTGCCAGGTCATGCCCTTGAGAGGTACGGGAAAAGGCGAACACAGAGGATTCCCAGGGCTGTTTGTGTTCTGAAGAGGAGACTGCTCCCCTCAATAAATTTAAGGAGCTTCCCTGTTCAAACAGGAACATATCCAAGCAGTGTGAAACACAAGAGCGGAGTCAGGAACTGGGGTCAGAAGAACAAGTGTAAAGAAGCTTTGACTGCCCATGCAGGGAAAGTTCTCAAATTGGTGACAAAGCCTGACAAAAGCCACAAAGTAACAAGATCCTCATTTCCAAAGACTGATTGCTTTGCTGGGAAGATGTCCTTTTGCTTGGGTATTATAATATCTCTGGTATATACTATCCGTGCAAAAGAAGAATTACAAGAACATGAAAAAGACAGAAAAGTCAAGTCAAAAAACTGAGAAACATTGACAGGTAATCTTTGTATTATCTAATGTAGTTTGTTTGAATAAAACACTGGGTTTTTTCACTCTGTCCTGCTCCATCCCTACAACTCTTCCTTGTTCAGCATATGTTGAGACTTAACTTGAAGACTGGGTCCAAGCTAAGACAAAAAGCCTTTGCAGTGTGGCACTGAGGTCCCCAAACTTGCCCACTGAGGTTGGACACACCAAAAGTGACAGAGTTAAATCTCCATTCTGGCTCATTACATCCTACAAGCACATTCTGGTTGTAACAGCCAGGAGCTGCAGCTGTACAGAAAACCCTTCACAGCTCAGGCTGAAGCATGCTTGGAGCCTCCAGAGCCTTCAAATATTAACCTCCAGAGCTCTAGAAACTCTTTACAGAGCTTGTACAAACTTCATTTTTTGGCCTCTAACTCGGGTTGTATTTCGGCAAACATTTATGAAGATGGCAAAAAAAACGCAAAGGAATTTCAGATCCCACCTCAGAATACTAAGGGCATAAGAGCTTTTCAGAGAACTACTGCCAATTTTATTTTTTTTAAATATAGCAAAACAAGATTTATCCCTAACTTCACTCTTAGCTGCTTCTGAACAATGTTGACTGCATTTTTCATATAGAATTACATAGGCTGAGGCAGACACCTTTCAGAATAAACAGAAAATATGCAACAACTCGTACAAGAAATGGAAAATGAAGTCTTACAATGCGAGACATTTGCTAGGGCTAATAATAGACAATGAGGTGAGTCCTGGCTATAAAATATAGGCACATTTATGTTGCAAACATAAAAGAATGGGAAAGGAAAAAAAAAAGAAAACAAAACACATTCTGTTAACAGATCTAAGATTCACTTTCAGACAACTTCTATCAAGACTAAGGTTGATCACCTTCTTACACTTCCCTGTGTTTCTCCCTGGAATCTGATATTGTGGCAACTGCAAAATTAGATCCAAAGTCACCAAAGTACAAACATGTACAAAAATTATTCTTCATAGGCTATTCCCCTTCATTTGACAAAAAAATGGAAGTGAACAGATCACAATTAACGTGAAGGTGGATGACAATATCTCTGATCTCTGTGGATAATCCATCTCAGAATATGTTACTGCATTTCACAGAGTTTCAAGAGAGATCAAAATCTGTATTAAGATGTTTGATTCACTTTCAACTACCACAGGAGAAAAGATTTCAAAGTCACCAGTACAGCTCAACCCCTATGTAAGGAGGAGACCAGTATTTTTTCTGCAGTGGTTACCCTCTCTTGATTTCAGAAAGATGAAAATAAAAAAATAGTCACTACCTCAATTTAAAATACCAAAACATGAAACGTTTTCAATGGGACTGCTTGTTTTGAAGTTGCAAGATCACTGCTTTTTCTAAATATCAAGGGAAAAATTACCTTAAAGGACTGCAGGACCATCAACAGAAATTTATCATACGGCAATTCTTAAGCATAAAAAACAAAAAGTTACCTAAGGCTGTGCTATTTCATTTCACTACAAAATACAGCTCACAGGATTTACATTTGCATTTTATTATTTTTTGTGATGTCACGATCTTTTCCCCAGTTCTCTGTACTCTAATATTTTTGTTTTCCCCTGCAGTTGTTAAATCCTTTAATAAATGTGAGCTAATCACAGTATACTGCTAGAAATTGACTAATGACATTAAAATGCCTCACACAGTGATTTTGTTTTGGCTCTCAGTGACTTCTGACCAGTCTGTAAAACACTCTAAATTTTTGACCACAACCTCCCTTCAGGAAAAAGCACTCAGGCATTGTACCAAAACTTCCTAGTGGTCTCACACTGAGTTATCAGTCTGACAGATGCACAACAACAACATTCAGCTCAGCACAACCTCCTCTGAATTTATCAGTTACACAAATGGTGATAAAATGGGCACAAGCCACAACACAGGGGAAAAAAAATAATAAAAATCCTTTGTTGCTGAAGCCAGTTTTGAATACTGTGTCTGATAATGCACAGAACAAGCCCTTTTAGAAAAACTGTTGTGCTGTTATCTGCATACTGAGCATTGGCAGCAAAGGCAACGTTAATAACAAGTTATCCTTGTAGAGGGGTCAAAAGGACAGTGCTGGTAAGACAAGAGATGACAGACAACAGGCATCAGGGAAAAGATTAATATCCCTACACAGTCATACATCAAGGAACACAATTTTTGCCTGTAATCCCAAAACTGCTGAGAGTAGGATTATTTCTGCTTTCTCTATTACTAAGAAGAAAGGAATCGCTCATGGGAATAGGGCACTGCTAAATGCGAGTCCTTATGTGAGCTGAAGGGCTGCAGTCAGGTCCTAAGGGAAAAAAACCCCAAAAACTCAGTTGTATGATGTTCCCAAGCAGTGGTCCAACTACAAGCAGGGGTGGGGGGGTTCCTTGTGCAGGTCACTTGAAAATATGAAATAAGTTTGTGTAGTTAAAGAAAGGCAAAAGAAGTGAAAAAAGAGGAAACTCATGAAGCCTTTCATAGAATCATAAAATTGTTTATGTTGGAAAAGACCTTCAAGATGAAGTCCAATCACCAGAGGGTTCACAGCTAAAAAGAAAAAACCCTTAATATTCTTTGGAAAATAACAGAACCATAAAATCCATGACTGAAAACAGGAATCCTGGTGCACACTTCCCTGTGGCACACTTCAGTGGTGCTGAGCTGCAGCACAGTTGCAGATACACTGTTTGGACACACAAGAAATATCCTAAATGGACACCAAATTGTTTGTACCCCGGACTAGTCCCCAGTTTCCTCAAAATATATTTAAGGTGAGAACACTTTAAGGATTGGGCTTTAATGAAAGGAAGGAACCTCTAACACAGGAAAAAGGGCACACTTTCTAAGATAATATGAAGAAAATCATTACTGGTGTCACAACCACCGAAGTAATGTTATCGTAACCTCAACACACCACAGCTCTTTGTTGGTTAATGAGAAATGTCTTCTCACAGCAACTGAAGGCTACGCATTTCAGCTTTCCCTATCTTGGAGCACACACTCTTCACAGCTATTAGTGGGTAAATCTGACAGCCTGACAGAGAGCTACCACCTTGGCAAGGACAACTGAGGAGACCTCTCTGCAACTGTACAAAAACAGAGGGGAAAAAGCAAGGGGAAGGGAGTGAAGCAAGGCAGGAGATGGAATGATGGTATTAATATTATCTCATTCTCTCACAGCTGGCAGGACAGCATGTACTTGAAAAAATGTCAGTATACCGAAGAATTGGAGGCTTAGAGCTTCTGTATTTGTAGAAAAACCTGCACCACATCCGAGCAAATTAACATGACTGTAGAATAAAAGGGGCTGATGCCAACCATCCCCTTCAGTGGCCTTGCAATTAATATGGTGGGGTATGGAGCTGGCTGGAAATTTCCCAATGAAATTTTTTCTTTTCACTGAAAAACTATGAATTCAGTACAACTGAAACTGTGCCACAACATGTCAGTTTTAACAGAAAGTAGCCAGCCAGGCTTCCCCCACTGCCTGCACATACTGCCCATCCCAGGCTGGCAGGGCTTCTGCATCCCCTGCCGCACAGGAACTCAACAGGCCTGGAGGTCCAGGTCCCAAGGCAAGTGTCAGGAAAATTCAATTTGTACTTCTGCCTTAAGAGAGTTTTACAGCTACATTATTTTCACTAGAATCAGAACTGTTTTCCTCCCTAGAATGTAGTTTTCTTCAGGACAAAAACTCAAAGACCAGATGCAAGTATCTCCTTTTGTGAATAGAATAGAATAGAATAGAATAGAATAGAATAGAATAGAATAGAATAGAATAGAATAGAATAGAATAGAATAGAATAGAATAGAATAGGAGTATGTAGATGAAAGAGTTCATTCCCCCAGCTATCTGGAGGAGACTCTGGAAGACACTGGAGCAGTATCTTCAGCGATGTTAGTGGCAGTGGTTCAAGCTTTAGCTGCAGCGAGGAGCATGAGGGAAATGCAGGACTTATGTTTCAGCCAGGAAGGAGGGAGGGGTGCCAAGACTTCAAGGAGGACTGCAGATTTAACCTGGATACCCAAGGACTGATGACACACACTACTATTACCATATGGCTCAGGGAAAGAAAAATGTGGATATATGTATATAAATGTGTACATGTACAGAAATTACACTTGACAGAATAGTCCTAACATCAGATGGGTAAGGTTCTAGAAATTACTGGCATATGAGAGGAAATAGATAACAACTTGATTAACATCTAACAGGGCTGGAATTTGACTTCTCTGGCAGCCCCCATACAGCTTTCACTCAAGAATGAGAACTGCAGAACACAGCTCACTAATGTTAGTAGATTTAATTTATTAATGTAGAATAATATTCACCTTGGTAAGGACATGTGTACAAAGGCCTTACAGCCTTTACAATGGAAGCAGTGATAAATAAGGTCTCCTGAAGGAATGGAAGAGAGATGGCAGCAAATATATGACTCTGTCAGCCTTATATTGCTCTAATTACCAGTTCTGAACACATATAACTTCTAAGTCAAGCAGACAAGACCGATGATGCCTTTCTTTGTTTTTCACTCCAATTCATACTAGGTGTGTAGCAAAATACTATTTTCAAAACCTCACTTACTCCCTTATTGTCTCTGAGAGAAAACTTTGTCTCTTGACTTATGTCTATGATACCTCTCAAGGCTGGCAGTGCTGTCACTCCAATAAAAATAAAATAAAATTAAATTAAATTAAATTAAATTCATGTACTATTCCCATTATAAGCCACAATTGCAAACTAGGAAGGTTAAAACTTGCCAATTGCTGCTCATTACACTTATCACTGTAAGGCATATATCTTTTTGTTATGCTCAACGAAGGATGCAGATAATTTTTCTAAAAAGAGTACTCAGCAAAGGTCAGGAGCTGGATCTGACCTCATAAAAGGCTTAAGAAAAAGGTTCTCTAAAACTGAGAATACTATATAAAGCTCAAGCTCATTCTCAAGAACTCCAGAAACAAACTCTCTCAAATGCACTGACATTTAACTGCAAGTGTGAAAAAGCACTGAGTAAAGGAGTAGGAAAAAAACCCCAAACAATCCAAAGCTAATGTTTAAAATCAAAACAATTTATTTAACTGCTAGACCAATAGCAGTCATCACAAAATAGAATTTATATCCTGTGGTTTGGTGGTTGTTTTCAACTAAGTTAGACATAATACAGTGATTTCTTTTGAGGAAAGCATGAATCACAATGGCTACAATTTCCTTGGGTTTGGATGACAGTTCTAATTCTCTCCAAAATAGCCTGAAATCACCAGCCTTTTTACTAATGCTTTCTAATGGTTCTTTTCTTGTTAATTAATTCATGAATCTAAATCATTCAAACATAGATAAGCCACTAATCGCACACAGACTTGATAACAGATCCTAAGGAGACAGAAATGTGTAGAGTATGCAATAAAGCTGCCAAAAAAAAAAAAAAGGAAAAAGGAGTTAGAATGAAAAATAAAACTCACTCCTTCCACCTAATAGCAGGAGATGTGATTCTGCATTTATTATGCAGGATAAAATATTCACTGATGTCAATAGTAACTACAGAAATGAGAAAAATCAGGCTGCTTCTATCTAGAATGCTTTTTTCTAATGCTACATGCAGAGGAGCAAATTAAAGGATCCATTTGTTTTGGTACAATGTTTGTTGTCCACAATTAACAAAATGAAAACATAAAAGAATAAGGGAGGTGGGAAAGAGCAGGTTAACAATCAACTCTCGTCAGCAATAATTAATTCAGAACTGGAGGTTATAGCACCCAAGAAATAAAGGAATTTTATTACAGGATTACAGCAAGGAAAAAGAAGAAAAGTGCTTTTTTGCATACCTATATAAAGAAATAGCCATAAAATTATTAAATAAGTTTTCATGTATTGAAGAAAACCAAAGTGTCACAAACAATACGAATTACAGAAAAATGTATGACACCACATTATGAAGCAACATTTTATATTTCTTTATATTTTATAATTTTAGATAATCATATATTAATATATTCCTTCTTTTGTGCCTGATGAAATCATGTACCTGCTTGTTGCATGCCTACATGCTCTAAATTTATTTCAGTAGGGAGTCTCCTCTCTGCTTTCCTTAGATAATACAATCGTGCCCAGCTTTAGAAGGGAGCTAAGTTAGTTATACCAAGGGCAACCTCAACATTTATTCAAGTTATGGAATGAAAAAAGCACTGTTACCATGGCAACTAGTAAATCACATTGTATCTGCAATGAGATGCAAGGCATCTTGAGTAAACACTCATCTGCCTCCTTGTGTGACCTCCTCCGCAGGGAATGGTTCCTCTGAGGAGGAACACGTGCAGAACTGTGGCACAGTCCAGATTTCACTGTCTTTTCTGCAAAAAGTTGGCAGAAGTGATCCAAAGCGTTATTTTTGTGTGGGGAGATTTAACCAGCTCTGTCATTAGAATAGGAAGAAATACTGGAAAAAGAGGATCAAATATTGAATGTTTTGCTGGGATTTACCTCAGTCAAGACTATGAAACCTTACAATGACAGGGTACCTCAAACTGGTGTTGTAGCCCCCGCACCAGAAGACCATTCACAGCAGCCCTGGAAGGAAAAGCCTTGCTGCCAGCATGGAGGCTGCCAGACATGCAGCAGCACATCGCGCTGGAGCCGGAGCTGTTGCTGCCTCCAGCCATCTGCTCCACCCTTCTGAGGGATGTTGCCGCCTCCAAAACGAGGACATCTGATCTACCCTTAGCCAGGCTGCTGCATGTTTTGCTGGGCTCTGATATTATCAGCACCTAGCATACCAGCTCTGCCTGACATAGCCTTCACTTCTCCACATGGTAGGGGACAGATGTCTTCAGACCAACCCCTCAAACCATGTTGCTCTACTGACAGTCCCATCCATAAAGTCTCAGCCCATCCATCAGCCACTGGACTTTCACTGTACTTCCCTGCTGCCCTTTTCTAGCTCTTCTTCAGCCACTATCATGCCTACATAAGGCTCCTTCTCTCTTTGGTTAAATTTACCATGAGAAGCAGCATTGACACCAGGCTCCCAAACAATCTCCCTTGGGTCACTCCCCTTCTCCTTCCTTGAAATATCTCCTCCTGAGCAAGCTGGTGTTACCATTAGGGAGAGAGTGACACTCCATGATGCCACGCATCAGCTTCTGATATCATACTGTATGCACAGTGATTTCTTCAGCCAACAAAGGCTTCACCGCGGGCTGCAATTTTCTGCTGACGTATATCTTCTGATCCCATTCTTCTTCTCTCATCACATCCCATTACTTTCAGACTGCATAGTACAGTCTACTTAGACACTGCCAACACCTATTATGCCACCCAAGGAATACTGAAACTCTCACATATTTCTGATCCTGGCTTCCCTTCCCCCATTTCTAGCTTTGATTCCTTCCTGACCATCATAGCTTCAAACAGTTTATATAGCTTTCTACACCTACACCCTTTTTATGTATAACGTGAGATCTCATCTAACCAACTTCTTTCTCCCTGCTCAGGAAATCATTTTTATGTCATAAATCTCACAAATCCACCTTCTCTCATAAGTCCTTCCAGAAATTACTTCTTAAACCTGTTTACTTTGTCATTGTTGGGTTCTTCCTTCCCACATGGTTGGCCATTTACTATTTGACCTGAACTTTGATAGATAAGGAGATATTGCGGGTGAAGACACACAGTTTGGAATTCACCTATCACAGAGCATTTGAGTAACAGAAACATAACATGAGATGTATGGACAGACGACCAGGTCTTAACTCCCTAACAGAACCCTGTGGAGAGGGTTACAATATTCAAGTACTCCAGGGAAATAACTAATGATCCTTTCTTCAGCACAGTCATGTTTCAAGAAGCAATTGCATGAGTTACTAAGTGCTTGAGACTGCCTCAGTAATTGCAATGATTTATTTTATGCATCATCATAACTACAGCACTAGGTCAGGAGGACATGTGCCTTATACATGCATTGGAAGCAATCAGAAACACAGAGACCACAGTGCGGGGCAGGGGGGTAGGGGAAAGACAAAGTCTAAAATCCTAACTAAAACACCAGGTTTCTGTTAAATTTCTAATAACATTAATTATATTTTCAGATGACCCTAAGCAGGGTCACTTTCTTCTTACACTTTCTTCTGCTCCCTTAAAATGCAAGTGATCACTATCTAATGCTCCTGAAATATGTCGGGATTTTTTTCCAGTGTAAGTAATGAATGTGCAGTTTACAGTGCAACTATCCATTCAGTAAAGACAAAAAAATGAAAACACAAGCCTGTTGTTCCTGTCTTATGCCTCTGTTCATTCCAGACAAAACCATCCCTGTGCAAAGCATCTTTCTTTGCCTATCCTTCATCTGTACTGGTGCTTTGGCTGCCTGTTAGCAACCAGCAAAGAGAGGGATAAAACTTGGGCTCATGAGCATTTACTTGGCATGGGAAGTATGATCTCTACACATAGCTACTCACCTGACCTACAAAACGAGGCTGCACCAAGGATATTTTGTGAGGACTCACACCCACAGTGCAGGAGGCTATATTTCTGCAGCTTCAGAAAAGATTTGTTAGCAGCTTCCTGGGCATGCCCATCCTCCTGACATTACTTAAACTCCTTTCTGCAGTCACTTTTCCTTTTAGGTATGTAAGGCTTCACTGGCACAGAAGGACAATTTTAGGATAACGATAAGTTAAAGTGCTGTCATCACCAAAACTTTGAGGCTATTTGAAGATCTTGAAGACAATTTCTCTCCACCCCCATAAACCTCAAATCATTCCCCTATGATAACTCAAGAAAAAGCACTGCTAACCTTCAGCACTGTTTTTCCAATTACTGTGTTTCAAGGTTAGCAGTGTAAAAACACTAAACCAACCCAGTTCTCAAGGTCAAAGTAAAAAATGCAGCAATGATATTCCACAGCAACTTTCACTCATTTGGTATTCAGGACCCATTCTTTCTGAGTATCAAATCACAAAATCATTGCCAATTCATCAGATTTTAAGCTTTAGCTTATTAAATATTGGACTGTGCTAAAAATAAAATGCAGGTTTTCATTTATCTTATTAAAATGCTTCTGTACAGCATGATGTAAGTTTCTAATTATCTATACCTCCAAATTATCTCAACTGCTATTTCAATATAAGCAAATTCATAACAACACATTTTAATGGAAAATATTCATATGCTAAAAAGTGGTAAAGCAGTAGAAGTCAAAAAGTTGAATGTCAAGATGCTAAAAATGAAAATGTTTCTCTACATTGTGTCTGCCAGGAGAGCAAGAGCTCACACGACATTTGGCAGTGATTTCCCATGATGAAGCAACTCTTTGGTGCTTTCATTTCCATAAAAGCTCTAGTTTATTTAGAGGTAGTTCCTAGCTCCTAGCCCTTAACAGGGCAATACAGATAAAGTTCATTAAATATATTGTCTAAGGTAGGAAAGTGAAGAAGTTTTGCTGTAGCAAGCACTTAACCTGTGCATGGAAAATAAAAGTAAAATAATTGGAACAAATTATTTCTTACAAAAACAAAGGTGATGAAGGACATATTGGTATTGCACGTTCTGCTGCGTTCACAAAATTGCCCAAATGAAGAATCTCTGGATGGGATGTATTATTAGACCTTAATCAATAGGATTTTTTTCAAGCAGGCTGGGCATCCAACTATTTGACGCAGATCCTTTCCACACACGAGAGCAATGGAACACCGGAAACCGCAGCATTAATGAATTACAAGGAAGATTGCAAATGCCTATGATTTTAGAGCTAATTTTGACAAGAAAATGGGCAAGAAAATTTTACAGCTTTTTGATACTTCTGCTGGAATGCTGAATTTTTGTTTCTTCTTACAGCAGGTAAGACATGAATTTCTACCATACTTAAATTAGTAAATTGCTATTTGTTTCTTTTTTTATTCTTATGGCATCCTTAATATATATTGAACATCACACAGATTAAAAACTAATAGCATTTTAAAACAATAATTATCGCATTATTTACTGTACAGCTTTTGCCTATTGCAAATATTTACTATTTACATGTCACTGCAATGAAAACAGTATGTGTCAATGGATTAACCAGTAAAAATATTAGACAGAACTGGAGAGCATTGCTACAGCAGCTGCAAAGGACAGTGGTGTGGTGAAACTGTAGCCTTTTTGCCTACTGAGTACAAAACTAAGTTTTGCTCCAGGGAAGAGACAGTCATAACTGCACACACACATATGTGTGTGTCTGTGTGACAGCTGGGGGTGGGAGAGTGAGAACAGACGAGTTACAGGGAGCATACGGGCACCCAGTGCAAGAGCAGAGCAGCTCTGCAGATCCCACACAAACCAGCACATGTACCCACAGCTCTGCTGGAAAATTGGAACATGCTCCCCCAGTTCCTGCATACATTCCTACAAGGAAGAGTCTAAAACAAAGTAAGAGAGGCACATTTTTCGGGGTCCTTGGAAATGAAAGCTATAGCTCACACTCAGAAGAAAAAGAATTTATAGGGGCCATTTTTAAGAAAGTACCTGATTTGAGTGTCCCACATTAAAAACCTGCCACCGCAAGCAAGATTCAGGGGGTTCAGGTGTTCAGACTTAAAAAAGGGATCTGCTTCAACCGATCTATAGTATCACTCAACTCAGTGAGCCCTAAGTACTCAAGCACCCCTTCTGATTACCAAGACTCAGGTTTTAATCTGAAGAGCTGAAAAAGAGGTTGAAACTTTTCAGAATCTGCTAGACAAAAACCCAATCTGAAAAGAGAAAGGTAAGGAGAGGACTGTCAGAACAGATGGGTCACAGGAGAAAGCATCTTCTTTATGTTAACAACTGAAACTGTGTGTTTAAATGACTAGTTCATTCTACAGTGTGAAAAGAGGTTCCATAAGTAGTCTTTGTTAGGGATTGTCTTTGCTTTTAGGAAGGTATGCAATTTGCTTAATGAATAAATATGTACAGCACATGCACACATAGGCAAATGTCTCTATAGAAGGAGAATTTGGGGACCATAAACACTGCAAATTCCTTGATGGAGAAGAATTTTGCCATGTCCTTGGTGAAATCCTGAGAAAGACCCCAGGCTCCATGCTTGTGTTTCATAAGTTCATCAAAATCCAAAATCCAAAAAGAAATCAATATGGCCCAATGATTAGCTCAATACAGGTACTCTGTAGAGACTAAGAGATTATTTAGACAGACTGAATTAATGTGTGGATTCCACTAAAAAGATTCAGGTTTCTCATCTGAGAAGACAAAGCCAGAGTGTCAGTATATTCCCAGCTATTTGCCATTCACACAAGGAAGCCCAGGCCTGAATGTATGTGGTTTTTAGCTGAAAGCCTGAACAACCAGGCTTTACATATAAGAACTGAAATTGTGGCCACTTCAGTCAGCTCTGATTAGTGTCTTCTCTGACCCTGACCACATCCAGTCTCTATTAACTTGCTAAATAATGCCAAACAGCATATATTACAAAGAGTAAATCAATTTAAAAGCTGTATTTGTATCCACAGATGTGTTTTAAACATTCCTGGGGTGAATAATCCCCTACTTGCAATATAAAAGTATTTTGTAAAAAGGCTTAAACTGATGCTCTATTCATTGAACAAATATTATCACCTCTAAAAACAGGAGACACACTGTGATATTGCAACCAAACCAAAAAGGTGATGCACATTTGCATTCTGTGCTTGTCTTCTACTCTGCCAAAAAGACCAAAGCTTGTCTTCATTCCTCCCAGCACCAGACTAAGTAGGAATGCTGCTCCTGGTACAACACACAGGTGTACTCCCCTGACCTCCAGGGAAAATGGAGATGAAATGAGGGATGGCGCTCTCAGTCCAGCCTCTCCAAGTGAGAAAGTGGCATCAGCCAGGCTGGCAGTGGACAGAGCTGATGCCCAGCAGCCAACAAAGGCATGTGAGCTGCAGGCCCTTCCCTTGATCAAACAGGGCTGTGTAACTCAGCGTCACCCCCTGTTCAGAGCCTGGAAATCCATCTCAGATTTGATCTTCAGCAAGCTGTTAAAGGAATTACCAGCCACTATTGCCGCTCTTCCTGAGTTAGGTCATCCTATTATTTTCCCAGTCATCAAAAGAGGCTAAAGTACTTTTTCCTGCAACCAGCAAGTGCTGCTGCTCCCACACGTCAGAGCCTTCCTGCTCGGATGCTCACATTGCAGGCAGTGACAAAAAGAGCTGGGAACTGCCTGCCACACAGTATCAGAAAATATATTCGAGGAAGGCTGCAAGGTCACTGCTAATTTCAAACCCTGTTTCATGTTTCCACATGAAACACCTAATTAAAACTTTTCACTGGGTAGTTAAAATGAAATTCGTGCATATGCACTTGAGACCTCATTTTCATGAGCTGTGAATTAGAATAGAGGAGGTGCTGCACACAGCGGTAGGAACACTAATCGAGGAAGGAGAGGGGAATACCTGCTTTGATTTAGAGGAAGATAGTCAGCAAAAATACCACTAATCACCTGGGTTTTCATTCCTTTGCTCTTTGAGCTGCCACACAGAACCAAGAAAAATGGATGCAAGTGGTGTATTAACTGCTACCAAATCAGTGTTCTCCACAGGTGGCCGTGTGTCAAGCACATCTTGCAAAATGCCACCACCTTCCATGGCTACGGTGTGACAAAAGCTTTACACTCTACAGGCTATATACTGCTCTCACAAAAAAAATCTATTAACATCAGCAGGGGCTGAATTAAACTTTAAAATGGAGGCACAGTGAGTGATGTCCATAGCAAAAGGACAGGTTTGGGGGGAGATTTTAGGGAGGTTTCATTATTAAAATAAATAAATACTGTGGGGGAAAAAAAGGAGCCTGCAAAAAACACAAGGTCAAAGTGTCCTTACGTTCCTGCTGTGTACCTGGTTTCAACAAAGAAGGCAGAGACAGCCACTTTACATCTGCCATTTTCCAAAAAGTCCTCAGAGCAGATAGCCTGACTCTGGCACAGGAGAGGCAGCTGAACATAGAGAAAAGGCTGTC
>NW_005054333.1:5354118-5399296 GCF_000277835.1 Geospiza fortis | reverse complement strand
GAACAGATGACAAGAAATGCTGTCAGCATTTATTCCAGTGAGGTCCTGACACAGGCCTCATCGACTCCAGAGCATCCTGCCATGGAATCACACTGACCTTAGCATAGACTCCAGATCTTACTACAGCATTTGCTCCAGTGTAGTTTCTATTTGAAACAAAGCAAAGTTTGACATGCAGAAATGTGCTCACTTGTTTAATGACCCTGGACAGGTATCTTCAATGACAAATCTTCACTACAATGAAATGGAACGTTCTTCCTGAACTTATTCAGGAGGATAGGAAGAAAAAGAAAGAGAAAAAATGGATGCCTAAAGCACTGAATCCTTTTTACATCACTCTGATCTCTGGGCAGACTACTGAATCTCAGACAACTTCCAAAGAGGAAGCTGTGGTTGACAGCCATCGGTCTCTAGCTTATCAAAAAGTTTTCCAGTTATCTTGGGTAGCTCTTTTCAGCCAGGTCTAGACTATGAGCCAAAATGAGATGTCCTTGATTGGTTTAAATTCCAACAGAAAAGTCTGGTAAAACCATGAATTACTTAAAAGTTCTGCACCACTGAAATGTGAAAGACAAAATTACTATTCCTGAAATTCAGAAACTGCTTAAAATTTCTGACCTAAATTTGCATGGAACATACTCAAAGCATTATCAACTTTTCTTTTTTAGCTTCTTGAATTTAGGTAACAAATTCCCTAACTTAACTGAGAGATCCAGACACCTTTGTTATTCAGAGTTCCCAGAAAAAGGGTAGTAGTAACTGTACAGAAGTAGATGGCAGGATACATCCCCAGTATCATCAGCATAACTGGGAATTTATTGATGACATAAATCAGGAAAATGGAGAAAAGAACATTCAGAATGTCATCAAATGTATTTATCACATGGAGAGAGGGACAATTTAATGTCAGAAAACAAAAGAGCAGATGCTTTGAACTAATAAACTGGTAATTTCTACTTCTCCAAAGGAAGAATATGATAAGATTAATTCTGTGTAAGCCTTTGGACAGTCTAGAAACATAAGCAGGTTAGTGATTCAAAATCCAGAGAGAAACACAGAAGCAGGGGACAGTGACAACCTGCAGATTGGAGCTCTCCGAGAGTTTCTCTACTTCTTCATGTGAGTAAATGGAGCAAAGGCAGGACCAAGGAGCCATGCTTTCAGTCTTGATACCACCAGAACTGTGTAGTCCTGCTGCCCATGAGAAACAACACTCCTGTCCTCTCCCTGCTCCTGGATGTTGACCCCCATTCATCACTCACCCCTTCTGTGTGCGTGTGTGCCTTCATGAAGCCACTTGGTGAAACACAGGATCTAGATTGAAATACTCCCAACCAAAAAAATGCAAGGACATTTCATTTGACCCAGTCCAGTTTCTGGATAGGGTAAGTCAGAAGGCTTTGGGGAATTAAGGAGGATGGCTGTGTTTCACCAGGAGCAGCAGAGTAGCTCTTGCCAGCATAGGTCATCCCTGACACCATATCTCATTTTCACCCCATATCCATGTCCCCATAACGTGGGGGGAACAAATCCAGTTGGAAAATAACCCCATAAGGAAGGTGTATTCATTGTATTTTCCAGCTTCATTATTCCCTGTGTCACTTCAAAAAGCAGCACTACCTGGGCCAGCCCAGGGCTGGGGACAAGCCTTTGGGGCAGCACAGCCCCTGAAGCGATGCCCAAGGACCCAGAGGCTGCACAGGGACTGCAAATGTTTGGCCTCACCTCAGCTATGCTCAGGATTTTTAAAAAAGTTCCCCCTGGCCATCAACATTTCAACTTACTTCCAGCTTCCTTGAGATTCCTGAACCAAGTCTCAAGGATCCCAAAGCAATTCTTCAACATTCATTAACCACTGCAAGTTTTATGGCACCCTTCAAGGTCCCACATGTTTAACACTTCATTTTATACCTGGGCAAACAAAGGTGCAGAAAAGTGATGAGATTTGAAGAAAGTTATTTATTAAATAACCAACAGAGTCAAAAATAAAAGTTTAAAGTTCTGTCTCCCAAGTTTTATTCTGCTAAGTACCATGTGCCCTTTTTACCCCTTCCAGCTCAGGACCGAAGTCATTGTCCCACACAAGAATGAGTCACCATTACACTGTAAAGAAAGCCCAGCATGCAAAATGTGTATGTGGAATTTTCTCCTATACAAAGTAGTATAATGTTACAGAATAAATCAAAGAAGAGAAAATTAGGCTTTCTTTTCTTTTAAACACTAGGATGAGCATCTGGAGGAAAGAAAGTATTGTGGGAATACATAACTTGACTTAAAGGAAAATAGTGAGGTTTCTATTCAATGTGTTCCCATACTATGCTCACAATGTATCATGGGAGCACAAGCATGACTCAAGTGCCTTTTTTTATAAGGAGAAGGATCACATAATGGCACCACTCTTTTGCACCCCTGGCACGAGGATGTTCTCCTCCAGAACTTTGCAGGAGATTAAATAGACTCAAGGGATTAAATAGACTCTAAAAAAGGAATGGGAGGTCCTCTTAAAAGTATCTAGTAAATAAAAATAATTCTATCATTATTTTTAAAGTGCTGCAAAAGACTGAAACAAGCATGCAGATGATCCCAGTTCTACATCTGAACAGGAGGATCCTTATCTCTGGCAAACTTTTTCCATTTCAAAAAGATGCCTTTTCAAAAAGGTGCCCATTCCATACTGGGAAAAAAAAAGAGGAAAAAAAAAGGAAAAAAGAAAAAAATAGGAAAAGAAAGGAAAAAAAAAGAAAAATAAAGAAAGAAGAAAGAAAGAAAAAAAAGCCTAGGACCTGCAGAAACCTTTTCTTTTCAGAAGATAAAGAGGTTGGCTTATGAAAAACAGGTGATCACCTGGAGCTATGCATTCATTCCAGCAGATGAAAAATCGAGCATCTGGAATAGGACATTCTCTCCAGAACATGACAGAACTAGATTCCACTCCCTGCACTCCCTGTTTCCCCTGATTCAGACCAGAGACTTGAACTTCAAGTTACCTCCACAGCAAACATGTACCCAACTCTTAATTACTTATTCTTGCTCAACAAGGAAGTTGACAATCTCATTGATAGATTAATTTTTTTGGCTTGTAATTGAAGACTAAATCAAAATTACAAACTATCATCCTACCCTGGTACAGCTCTCTCTGCTAGTGCTGGCAGGTCCAAGAGGTATAAAGAGAAACAGCAAACTCGTGTGCTGACATGCCAAGTCCATTCTGTTTAGATGACTTTAGACATCTATACCACCTCATAGCTATTCAAGCCATGAAAGTTTTTGCAAAGCTGCGTTGTAGTTGTTATGACCGCTTGACCCACAGGTCTGCAAAGAGATGCAGAGCAGCTACCAAGAGTCAAAAGCAGTAAACCTACAAGCTAGCCCATAGATCTGTCCCAAACAGAACAGATACAACAAAAGTGATGATGTTTTTAGAAAGTAATGCACAGATTTCAGTCACTGGCTGTATTCAGACATCATTTGATGTCAATGTTTTAAAGAATATTTTTTCCATCCCTGATTACTGACCATCAATCCAGCAGTACATCAGCCCAATACCACAGCTCTGTCAAGCTAACCAAAACTGCAGCTCTGGACAAGTCCTGGCATTCTTTCTTGTCTCCGTGCAGGTGTCCAGCTGGGCACCCTAAAAATATCCCTGGTGTGTCTTGGCTGGAATATCCTTATGAAATTCCTCAGTCATGAGTAATCTATACAACCCAAGGCTCTAAATCATTAATCTTCTGTTGTAAGCCCTTTAACAGCTTCAGCTCAACCACTAACCTGCTTCAACGAGCAAATCATCTGTCTTCCTAATGAGACCACTGATTACAAAAGTTAGTACCCAGCAAATTAACAGAACTGTATCCTCAGTATCTGTTGTCCTTCTGGAAACATACCTGCCTCATATAATATATCTCTTTCATCTTGAATTAAGTCACAGAATTAATACACCCAAGCTGTCGTACTTATATTCTTTTAAACAACAGGTAATTCTAACTAATATCTAGATTAATCTGTAAAGAGATTACTGGGTGGATTTAGGGAATGTTCCCCTTCCCCCTGACACAGCAAAGTACTGTAAGAACCTCCTTGGAACATTACAGTGAGTTTGTGAACATCTTATTCAGCTGATCTGACTATGAAAATGATACTATAATCTAAAGAATATTCTCTCCATTTGCTGAGGGGAAAAGCCCTTTTACAATTTTACTTCAACAATGACACTATAAACAGACATGATTTTCTTAAGGAGTGCAACACTTCATTGAAATAATAACTGGAAATACTGTACAACACATTTTCACATCTATTACAAAGGCATTATTCGAGTTATAGTTGACTAAAAGGAATTTCAAAAACTATGGTTTAGTGCAAATATGTCTTGAATGCATCCCAAATATATGCTGGAGGGGGGAAAAAGCCATGATAAATGACTTCAAATGGCTTTACACACACAGCTTGCTTTCTATATTATAATTAATCGTAATAATAAGCAAACCTCTCCAAAAAGCAGGCTTGCTCTATAGCTGCATATTTCAGTACAGATTTTTCATCTATTTTCTGTCAAAGCAATTTTTTAAGGAAATGAAATATTTAAATTACATAAAAATACAAATATCCAGTTTCACATTTTCCTAGGCTTATAGGTATGATTTGCATGTAAGGATAAAATTAGAACTGCAAGACTGCATAGTTTTTTTTATGCTACCCCACATTTGATATTAAAATAATTTCTGTGTGTTTTAGACAATTATTTCATTTTATTTATTTATCAATACATTGTAGGAATGCAAAAGCACAGAGAAGAAACTTATCTGCCTGTTTAAGGCTTCTTTCTACTCATTAGCAAAGCTGAAGTTTTAGGGAGTCTAACACATACAGCAGGTTCAGTGCCTTCATTAAGCACCTAATTCTAACACACTAGGAAGAGAGAGTGGGGAAAAACAATCACTGTTAGTTTTTGTTTTTCTCTACAAATCTGTGAGCACCATTATGGATAGAGCACTTTTCAAACACTATATTTACCAGAGAAGAAGTAGGCACTGTGTGCTACCAAGGAACACCAGATCCAATATACCAATCTAACCTGGTCACTATCAGCTTCCAGTGTCAAAATCGATTTAGCAGCTCACAGATAACCGAAACTGAATACAGAACTTTTTAAATTATGAGTTATTCAAAGCTCTTTTTTCATTCAGACCATAAATGCGAAATGATAGCATACCAGAAAGCTAAAAAAAAAAGCAGTATGGACTTTCTGATTTTGTACAAATCATCTTACAGATATAGATATATATACCCCAATTTTACACCCTCCAGAACTCAGCCAGACTAAAGGAATCCCTTCTCCCACCCAACCAAACCAAGCTTTCTTCCAGTGAGCCAGCCAGCTGTCAATTACATTCCCTCTTCCCAACCATCTGCTTTTTCTGAGAAAAAATAATTATATTTCATCTCCTGAACTAGCAACCCAAACCCATCCATGCTTCACCTGTTCCTTGTGGACCACAAACTCCTAACACCACACCTCAAAGAACACCTTTAGGTACTTTATCTGCCAAAAAACCTCTTGTGCATCCACGTGTCATCTATCTTCTTTAAGTGAGTCATTTACTTCTGTGCTCCAACTCAGATGAAGATGGTGACTATTTATTTGAATGACAGGAGAGTTTACCAGTCCTCCTAGCCAACCAGTCTCACTCCCTATCATACTCCACACCTCATTCACTGTACAGGAAAGAGCTATTGGGCTACCAAATCAGTACCA
This sequence comes from Geospiza fortis, assembly GCF_000277835.1. Classification (NCBI taxonomy): domain Eukaryota; kingdom Metazoa; phylum Chordata; class Aves; order Passeriformes; family Thraupidae; genus Geospiza; species Geospiza fortis. The sequence continues at coordinate 5,393,538 of NW_005054333.1, read as the reverse complement.
AATTCTTCAATTAGACTGAGAATGCTTTCTTCTTTACAGGAAAGCACAGAAATCATCAGAGCTCCATTATAACACATTCACATTTGCTGTTAATGCTGGAAACCCATGTGAGGCTGTACTAATCTGAAGAGACTTGCTTTAGAAACACAGTGGGTATAACTGGAGGAGCCACAACTCCATTTCCCATCACATGCCTGGGACACACATAATTCCAGAGGAATTATGCATATGCACAATTCTAACTCCATATTCAAGTTGGGGTTTTGGGATTTTTTTAATATTCCTAGAGGAGAACAAACTAGAGGACTCTGCTTCAGGCAAAATTTTCCACAGACCATTTTGGAAAGAGCAGCTCAACTTCCAGGCAGGTTATAAAGCCCCTAGCTTTTAACAGTGACACTGGCCCAGGCTGATAAACACATAGCCCTGCAAGCCAGCAGCATTTCTGCTTTGAGCTAGGCTGCCAGGAGGCCAGCCTGGATAGCAGGCTCTCCAAGGACAGGGAGAACAGCCTGGCAGGGTGCTCAGGCCTCTCATTTACAGACTGCATGCCATTCCTTTGAGGAAGGCAGATCATCCAAGAAAGCCCAGTTTGAGCTCCCCGGGAGGGAAAGCTGGTGAAAGCTTTAGGGCAGGAACACTTGCTGAGAAATGAGGGTCCCGTGGAAAATGCACAGAGCATCTCCATTTTATCCTGCACTGAGTGCCCATCACCCTGTGTTACAAAGAAAGCAGTGCAAAATAAGCTATGCTTTTAAATATAAAAAAATGGGCATATTACACATCATAAGGATACCACGCCCTGAACATGTTGTTCCTCTAACATTTGCAGTGAACCCAAGGGACTGGAGAGTAAGCCAATGCCAATGAATCTGCCATCACTTTTGTAGCAGCAGGATGAGATGGGAAGGGCTGAAATCCTGGATCCAAGCAGTATTCACTATAATTTACTCGCTACAATTCAGCCTGCTGCTTTTCTCCTTGGAGAAGAGGGGGGAATATCTGCCTGGAGCAGTGAACCCTGCCCAGCCACTCAAATCCTGTCACCTGCACGTGCACCGGATCAGCTCTCGGAGCACACAGGAGGAAGGGAGGGAGAGGAAGGGATGGAAGCTCACGGCTTCCTGAACATATGCAGCCCACTGCCCGGCCATGGCAATGTGTGCATTTTTTCCAGTGAAAGTTACCTGAGTCAGTTAAACCGAGAAGCTACAACAAACCTTGCCCATGTTCAGGGCGCCTTCTTGGTGACTGTTCCTGATGAAGTCAGTAGTCTAGCTGGGGGCTTACCAGACACACCCACAAGAAGGACTTTAGGTCTCTTATTTCTGGGTATGGGCTGCCTGGACACACCCTACAACAACCAGCAAAGTGCACAACAGGGGGGAGAAACACATCATGATTTATTACTGCCAGCACTAGCTGTAGGACATTCCCCACCCAGAAAAAACTGGCACATGAGGAATAACCTGGACTTGTGCAGCGTCTCAGGCAACATTTCTCCTTGCTGTCACCTCCAAAAGCATGTCCTAAAGGTCTAAAGGCATAGCCTTGTCTGAGAGCAGCAATTGCTGTGTTATACTACTCAGGATGGGTATGAGAAAATTGCTTGAGCTCCTGCTAAACTGAAGTCACTCATCTCCTAAATAGCAGCAACTGTTAAGTACCATACTTTTCAAAAGGAGAAGAGAAGCTGGGTACTGCTTTCCTTTCCATTTTTGGAACTGTACTGTAATCTGTGCAGCTACAGAGCTGCAGCTGACTCCACAGCACCCTTTGCAATGACCAGAGTAGCAGTAAAAATATCCACTAAATTTTTTGAGTAACAGTCCCAACATCCCCTTCTCATCTATGCTCACACATCTGTAATCTTGTTTCTAAATCCTGAAACACGATAGAAATCTGCCCCCGTTTAAAATATTCTTTGCTTGAGCATCTCAACTTTTAATTGTGCTTTGTGGATACAGTTTAAAGATATATAGACATTCTCCCAGACATCCATTGCTAGAGGGTCAGCTGAGAAACCATTTAATGTTGGGTAATTAGCCTTTGCTAATTGCCCTCCTCCCTTCTGCACACTTACTGATACAATTACACATCTAACTACACCAAACCAGACCCTTGATGCTGCCGAACACAACAGCATGAAGCTCTGAAAAAACACTCATCCTTCTCTTTTCCTACGTACAGCCTTATTTCAGTAGGAATGAACTTGCAGATGAGCTGAAAAGTATTTCTTTTCTAAAGTACATGTCTTTTTTCCACTGTCCAGTGAGCAGAAAATGGAATAAATTGCATATACATAATGGCAAGAGACATGAAGACTAGGTGGGTTTTTGTTGTTTCTTGCAGTTATTATCCTCTGCACCTTTAGATGAATATGCAATCAGAATAGAAGTCTTTACTAGGAGAGCAAAATTAGGAGACATTGTGCTATAACCACAGCAGTCAAGTTTCTGTGAATTTTCAGTCCAGTTATGAACATCTGAATAAGTGCTTTCAGAAGCATTATTAAACAGAACACTGCTTTCTTCAGTGTAACTTTTGATTGAAAATACAGTTTAAAAGAAAAAACCACAAATTGCTGAACTCCCTATCCAGGCCATTCTTTTTAATTCATGCTGAAAAGTTTCAGCCAATACTTGCATCCAAATATGCCCGCAGTAATTTTAAGATAATTTAAAGTAGTTGAAGCATTTATATGCCTTATACATTATTTAAATACACTGTAAAACCCAACAATTTGATAAAAAGCATCCTGAAATCATCTGCTATATCCTAATATAAGATATTAATAACAGCATCTGACAGTTAATGACAACAAAATAATTTAAGTATGTTGACAATTATTGACCTGAACGCATTTAGAGAAATGTAAATGCCAGAGGAGAGCAGCTACAGCTCCATGACTAATGTGTGCCCTGGATTCTGACCATCAGCTTTGCTATTTCAGTTTTGTGACCTAAATCTCCCTCCCCTACCCGAAAGAAACAAAAAACCCAAATAAGAAATGTCTTACTTGTTCTGCCTTCTCCAGTGCTTTTCTATCCGCCTGCAAAAACTGGCAGTTCTCTCTCGCCAGCTTTTGGACCAGCTCAATCCGTCCGATGTCATCCCTTCCCTGAAGCTTGCATAAAACTCCTGCCTTAAGGGTGGGAGAAAGAGCAAACAGATACTTAAATCCACAGTCCCAGGACATGACACCACCACAAATTTCAAACTTAAAAGAAATGCATTTGTTTTCTCATATTTGCGGTGCTCCGGTGCCACTTGCTGAGCACAAACAAGTCACTGCTTCCCGGTGAACAACTGGAGAGGAACAGAAGCACATCTGAATCTCCAAATGCATCTGCTCTGGAGGAAAGAAGGCAGGGCTAACTAAATCAACCTCTCCTCTGAGTGCAACTATCAGATATGCTGTGTTTTATTTGTTCCTGTCAGCCTGTTTCCTGTTACATAAGAGAACAGAGCAAGAGGTTAAAAACTCATGGGAAAGTTAGCCAGGAACAGCCCTGGAAAAAGAATGAAGTGCAACACAAGGCACTCCTAAAAATAACAGTCTACAACTCCCTCTGCTCCCACTCCAACCATTTTTCACATATGCAAGACTCGGGAGTTAAAAGACAGTTGTGCCACAGTTATTTATTCAGTAAATATCAAATCCGTATCTCTAGATTTTGTTTAGGGAAGGGAATTATATTTGCTTTAAAAGCTATGTTAGAACTATTTTTTTGGCTAATTCGGTTATTCAAGCTAAGCTGATAGTGTTTTCTCAAAATGGTTGTTTTCTAAAAATGCCAGATAGATACATATAAAAAGATGGATTCATGCTTACACACAGGCACAGTAGAGACTCATTGCAAAGTTAGCTGAAATGGGCTAAACTGCTCCTTGCAAAGTCAGTGGCTGATATCACTGTCCATGATTTGGTTATGGATATAGCTTCTGCATAACTGAGACCTGGGGCAATAATACCACACAGTTTTTATTAGCCCAGATGTTTCCTGATGGGAGCAGCAGATGCCTTGGGAGGGCCCATCATGTGGCATACCTATCAAATGGCTATATGACTTCGAAGACAATCTGCAAATAAACATCTTTCTCATGCACTTCCTTCACAGTTTGCTTTCTACTGTTCATCTTGAGTTTAAATAAATCACTACCTACTCCAGAATTCACAACATATCTTGTGAGTCAGGCCCAAAAACTAGGGATGCCCTGACTTGCTAACCCTGCAGGGTCCAATCCCCTGGCCTTGAGCAATTCCTGTCCATGACAGATGGTGTGAGTATGCCCACCCAAATCATCCTACAGCCTGCTGGTTTCTCCAATCAACAAGTGGGGGTTAAGATTTCTTCAGCTGAAGAAGAAAACAAATCCACTTTATGAATAAGTTCTTGAAGGCTGACGGAAAAAAATGGGCTCCACGACTAAGTCCAGAGTCATCCTTACCCAACTCATCTAAAGAAATTCGTACATGCCTACATTCTTTCAGTCGGGATGAAGACATCTCCTCACAAGTCTGCATCAGACACTTCTGCTCTGATGAATAAAGGATTTCAGATACAGCCTGTCCCTTGAATGTCCTGTGCTCCTCCTGAGCCCAGCCTCCTAAGGAACCCAGCTTCCCTACATAAGGAGCCTACTCCCTGGTTTGAAGGTCAGAAATCCACTGAGAATTTAAGGAATTACATTGCCTAATCTCAAATTCCTTACATAGTCCATGAGTTCAGTGTCCCTTATCTTCTAAATCAAAGACATTGGTTTATAAATCAGTTCTGACACACTCTTATCCCCTGCAGATCAGCAGCAAGACTGATTTTATCAAATGTGGAAGAATATAGTGAACTTGTTGTCCAGACTTGTTTAATCAATAGAGAAAAAGGGGCATTTAGGAAGAGATTTTTTTTCACTCTACAATAGACATTTAAAAATGGTCAGATCAATTGTTTCCTAATATTCTCCTTTTTCTCCAGTAATTTGCACAGGGAACCTAAGACTTGGGAGGCCTGATGTCTGCACTTCCAACACTTTGAGTGCTTGGGGACATCAACTAAATCAAGCCTGCTTATTTCATGGCTGCAGGATGCTTCTAGCAGAGTATTACATCAGTGTAATGTAGGCTAAGGACAACTCCAAAGTGGTATCACCTACTAGGACTTCAGGATGATAAAGATTTTGACTGTCTCTGGATCTGGGCTCTTAGTGCTGTGGAGGCACTTTCTGTACCTTCCTGTTGTGCTGCCCTGGTTCAGGAATGGCACTCCCCAGTTTAGTGCTCCCACTGAGACTAAATGAGGTGCCTCTTGCTCCCTCACCCTTCTCCTCCCCCACCTCCTTCATGTAGCTGAAGAGGAGAATTGGAGGCACAAAAGGTAAAGATCACAGGTTGAGACAAGAACAATTTACTGAAAACAGCAATGAGATAAGAAAACAACCATAACAACCGCAGTAATAATTATATATAGGGTCCAAATAAGGAATGATTCACATGGAAATCCCTCAACAACAGTACCCAACAAATCCCTCCTCCACAATATCGCAGCCTGGAAGAGAATCCTTTTCCCTGCCCCCACCAATGATAGGAGGTGGTATAGAATAATCTCTGGGTCCTGGCTATTGCAAAAATTAACCCTATCCTGGCTGGAACCAGGATGTGTCCAGAGAAGGTAGTCCATGACCTACAACAACCAGCAAGTAGAAATATCCATTTTAACATGTCCCCTCCTCCTGCCACAGTTCTTCCATTTAAAGAGTTGCAGAGAACATGAAAAAAAAATTCTTATGCAATTGGGTTTCCAGAGGATAAAAAATTTCTGGGAGGGTTAAGGTATTATTAAATTAATTGCATATGTTTAGCTCTGGGAGTAAAGAATGCACTTGAAACTCGAAAGGCTAAACCTGTTTTTTCATAATTGAGAAAAAAACTATGAATCCTTTACTTTTAGTTCTGATTTCCTCACTTATGCTGACTTTTCAGTACAAATTCTTCTGTTAAATACCTGTAAGAAAACATCCAGGTCAATTAAATAATTAATTGATGACAGCTTCTAAAACCTGGTCAGGAAAATGTTCACAGTCTTCAATTACTGGTCATTTTCACTTCTCAATACAAATTTAATTTTCAGGCAATACTTTGGAAGCTGTTAGACAAAAGGGTAAAGGCAAGTCACCCTACTTGCAAAGCATAATTTTGATTTTCATTTTGTGCAGGGACACATTCTCCAAAACCTTTGTTGGTGCTTAGACCTCTAATTTGTGTAGACCAAAACAGATACAATTACTAACATATGTGAAGCTGAAAATCAAAAATTTGCTTAGTTTAACTGGCTTTACCTTAATGAATGATAAAAGAATGTACCTTATAGTAAAGCTTTACTCCCATTCATGGCTCAAAATTACTATAATTGTGTTTGTGTAACATTTGAAATGAAATTTTAAAAAGTTTAATGGAAATGAAAGCAAATTAGTCTCTACTGAGGGTGGAAAGAGGAGGATGCTGACAACATACTTTCTGTTTCAGCATATCCATTGAAAAATATTCCTTCTGCATAGGTCATAAATGAGCATCTAGCAATGACACAGAGGTGAATTAACACATCCCTAGGAACACAAGATGGGATCTTTTATTTACATCATTTACATTGTTTATAGCATGTTTGCTTTTGAAAATTCCCTTGCTAGTTTTTTTCCACACTTCTACCAGTTTTGTCAACTAACTCAAGAGTACATCAAGCCTCTCTCCCACAGAGCACTGTTTAGAGCAGGCACCACACTCTTCAATTCTATTAACAGAAGGTTTGTGGTGGTTTGGTTTTCTCTCACCATACCTCTCTCTCTTTCTGTAGCTGGTGAAAAAATATAATTATTACTGGCTTCACCTTTAATCAATCTGAAAACTTAAAACCATGTGGCACTGCCTCAAAAGACAGGATGTCTTGCTTTGCTCCAGTTATGCACAGTTCCACTAAAATGAAAAGTATCATTCACTCCTTTAAAACAAACTCAAACAAATTTGGCCTTCACTGGATGTCATTTTTATGGTGTTAACAAACTGGAGCAAACACTGCTTTGATAACACTCCTGCTCTCCTCCCAGCAGAGCACATGAACACTTTTGTTAACTGCTCATTTAATAATTGTACAATTTTAAATGTGTTTCATATTCTTTCAAATTTTAGAAGCTGGTTTCCAGTCAATTAAAATCTGGGTGAATCAATGCCCCAATAATAAATTTTTATGGGCTTTTATAATTATTTCAGGGTAATCTTATTAGCTGGCTACATTGGAGCTTTGCATGTGCATTGTCATGTCATAAATGGGAACAAACATTTTCAAAAAACTATAACTACAGCAACTAAGTAGAACTGAGAATACATTAAATCATTCCCCCTCCCCCCAAAAAAAGTCCAATGAAAAAACAGAAATCCAGATTTTTGTGCAGTGAGGTCAGTGTTTCCCTCTGGGTCCTTCTTATATCTCTGTAATGCACTCTTGGCTACATGGCTTGTACCCTTTCAGCTAGGCTTGCTCACAGACATCAGCATAAATCCCATCTTTCTTGCACACAACTTTTCAGTTTGGCAAGATGTTAGGGAGATAAATCAGAGGCAGGAACAGCAAGCTGCATATAGGGGAAGGAGAAAAGCTGGCAACTGGTGGGGAACACAACATTTGCAAGAGAAACAGAAGGAGAAAAAACCAGTCAAGACTGGGAAAAATCAATTTTAAATTAAAAGCAATAATCAGTACCAGTACAATGAGCAATACAGTTGCACTTGCACAGCTTGAACGCATGAATGGAATGATTGAATGAATTGCAGATTAATCTAAAAAGATTCACAGAATTAAAAAGGGTAAGCAATCCCACAATAAAATACTCTAAAAGGCAGTTTAGTTTCTTCTGAGCAATATCCAGAAGTGTGCTTTGGTTGTAAATTAGGGCAGTTAGGGAAAAAAAGAAGGTTGCTGCTTGCACTTGAGTGACTAATAAGTATCCCTATTTCATTGCATGTCTACTTACAGTGATTAAAATTCAATCAAAATGTCATATGCCCTTGCCTCCTAAACCACATCTCATTTTACTTTCACATCTGGTATATGCTATGCGTATTATCTAAAAGGAACAGAAAGATAGCTGAAGAATGCTGTCCAATTGCAACATCATGGGATTAATTCCCAGAATAACCATCAATCTTATTCTAAATAGTCACGTAAGATGAGATCTAGCAGACTTGTTCCCTCCTACATGCTCCCTGCACAGAACATCGAGGAAAATCCATTTCCCAGAGCTATTGAAAGCAGTTCTTCAACTTGTAGATCTGGAAACATTCCCAAGACTCCATTAATCTTACATATGTACCTGTGCATCAGAGGTATCCTTGAGATCTTCTAGTCCTCTTATTTCTTGACTGCTGTTTTCTTCATTTTGATGAATTGCTAAAAATAAGAAAAAGGAATATATTGGAAGAAGGCAGGTTTAAATCACAAAAAGCAGCAAAGTGGCATGGCCCACTTTAGATCAAATAGGATGACCATTCAAGGAATGTTTAAACTTTAGCACTCTAGTAAACTCCTGGAGTGGTTTTGGACATCCTACAAGGTACACCTTATTGGGTTTGGAAAAATGCTAAATACAGCATACTTTATTTTTCCCCATGCAGTAAAATCCAGTACTAAATAATTATAGTCATGTTACTGTTAGTCCTGATAAAACAATGACATTTAAAGGAGCTTCACTTTTCCATACATTGTAACAAGATATCATGACTCCTAAGCAATAAAAAATAAGGTCTCCCTCTTCTTCCATTATATTGCAGAAGGTCAGGTCGAACTAAACAAAATAAGCAGATTTAGCCCTCACCTCAGACTTGTAAAATTCTTTGTAAGCAAAGTGATGTCAATCTTAACAAACGTTATGACTAGCCATGAAAATCATCTCCAGAAATAAATGGTAGCAGGAGATGTTTTATTGAAAGTTCTTCGCTGCTGGCATAATAGAAGAAATGAGCAGCCCCACCCAATTAACATGACTTAAATCACTTAAAACCAGCAAGTTTTTCTAGACTTTAAAGTTTTGTATCAAACTTGTAATCCCCTGAACGGTAAAAACCAGAGCTAGGAGTTTATCCAGCTAAAGAATCAAGGAACCTCTTGTGAAAGAACACCTCAGATTTCTGTATTGCAAACAGCTTCATCTACAGGCAGTTTTACTATCTATACCCCAAGCTACCCTTTCAGCCAGCACAGCCACCTGCTGTATTTTGGTGGGACATTGAACCCTCAGATGTACTGAAATGTGACAGGTTGGGAGAGTCAGACCCAACAAAACACATGCAAGGTGACTTTACCTTATGCTGTACACATCACCTTAGAAGAATCACACTCAAATATCTTTGATCTTGAGTACACGTTGAGTGATTTCCAGGCTTAGCCACAGCATTTGTGACACCAAAAGCATCCTTGAAGCAGCAGAGCTGTCATATCTATTTCCTGAAAAACACCTTATGGCTCATGGCTTTGGTGGATGGGTGGGAGGGCTGAGCTGGTGTGCTTCATCCTGCCCACCTCCTCTCTCCTTCGCCCCTGTGTACCTGAGGTGCTCATCAGGCTGCATCTGAGCAGCCACAGCCCAGAGCACAGTGTGTTCAGACAAGGATCACCAGTCCTGTGTTGCCTTAAAGTTATGTCTGCGAACTGAGGCAGCCCAGGATTTGATTGATGAGCAAAGGGAGCAAGAGAAAGGCTGGCAGGTAGCTCTACCACCTTCCCCAGGCATCCTCACCTATGCAATCCTCAGCCCTCAGCCTGAATCTCCAGACATAACCAGGTTACCATGGCCAAGCTCATACACCTAATGTGAGCCATGAGGTCCAGCTTGGTGTGCCTGCATGGGTGCTCTGGGTCTGCTGCAGACAAAAAGCAGCCTAATGTTTAGGCAGCATCTAGCAACTTAAAGGAAAAGTAACTTTGGACTGTTCTTGACCTCTAAAATAAATTGTACAGATTTATTTTTTCTTACGGCAGGATTGCTGCTGATATTGCTATGCCATATAGGATATAATTTTGTTTCTTCCCCCACAGTTATGCTATCAAAAAAAAGGTAATAAAAATGTAATTATAAAGGGGGAAATTAGTCATTCTGTCAATACAGTTTATACCATTACAGGATCTTTTAAAATCCATTATCAGATTTCTGACATAAATCTTCACCATTGGGTTTGCAGACATCACTTTACCAGCAAACCTCTGAAATGCAAGGTGAATACTGAGAACACAGGGTCAGACTATAGCTGCAACAGACAGCATGTATAATGGGCATTAGATCCCAGCATATTTAAAGCTAGGCAAAACCAAAACACTCTTGGGATATTGTGGCATACCTCTGTCCCAGTCTGGAAAAGGAACAGCATAATGACCCAGTAATGAGAGGGATGGCCTGAGCAGCCATGTGTGACTCCTGCTTTTCTGGTGCGGGGCAGGGCTTCTAAAGGCAACCTATTTTATCCAGTCAGGCTGGGGGGTCTGTGCAGTTCCTTCCTGTGTAACCCATCTCCCAGCCTTTCTCTCCAAGAGCTGCCTCATCCTTTTGCACAGTCCCACACGTGCATGACCCTGTTCTACCCACTGCCACTGTGGGAGACATGGAGCACTCAGGACATTGATTTGTTGACCCCTACAGAACAACCTGCCTGAGAGGAATGCTGCAATGCCAGAAGGCATTAACAAATGCTAAAAATTGGTTGTTTGAGCAATTTCTCAAATTGTTAAGTCTGCATTAGCAGAACATTTCCCCAATTCTCCTTTCAATTTTCTGATTTCTTCTGTAATCAGTTTGCTGCAGGCACTCATGGGCAAAATATCCCCCCAGACTCTGGCTATTAATCATGGCATTTAGAGGAGTGGCACCTTGCTGGTAACAGGGCCATGAGTCGAGGTTTAAGTGATTTACATTGATCCAGCCAGCTTTTCCACAGTCCTGAGCAGATGGGAGCTCCACAAACAGCTGTGCCAGGGGAAAAGGTTAGTGCCTGCCAACTGCAGGCTTCTTGTCACAGGCCTCAATTACAATTGTCTCCTTCCCTGCGAGTGCCAGGGCAAACACCCCAGAGCATCTTCAACCAAAGTGAACACAGAGACATTCAGGGAGCAGCACCTCTGGCTGACCTGGTTGGGCGGGCAGATGAGAGGATGGTGTCTGGCCAGGGAGGCAGTGACAAGCAGCAAACACCCAGAACTGAGGGCAGCAAGATCTCTTAGCTGGCACAAAGGGGAAGAGAAAGAGGGTGCATGTCCACAACCCACAATTAATATAGCTATCCTTGAGTGTTGAATGATTTTAACATGAGCAATTTTAAAGATGATGAAAAAATTGCCTCAGTTTAAGTGCACTCTAAGTGAATGGCTTAAAAAAATAAAAATGAAGAAAAAGTTTTTATATAGCAATTTCACAACTCAACTCCAAAAAGCCTAAATGAGTTTATAATCCAGACCCAGCTCTCCTTGGCTTCAATGTTGTTTAGACTGTGTAAGGAATGCAGAAAAGAAGCAGTAAATATTTTTTTAAAGGAAAAAGAAAAACAACAGACCTCACACTGACGTTCTTGCAGCTCTCTTGGGAGAGAAGGAGCATTTGACCTCTTTTTCATGAAATTTCCATCACAAACTTGATTTTTTTGTCCCCCTTGCCTCTTACCCAAATCCATAAGGACCAGCCACAAGTAAACCATTTAACTTCACTCAGGGAGCAACACTCAAGGAATCTCACCATCTCATACCTTTTTCCCATCACAAGAACACAGTCCCTTGAAGGCTGAAGTGGCCACACAGACAAGCAACAACCCCTAATTATATTTTCTTGGTTTCTGTAGGAAAATGTTACTATGTGTTTTGTCTATAAAATAGAGAAAACCCACATATTTCTTAAAATACTCTGGTATCTTTAGAAATTTATGGTACTGGGGGCCATCACATACATGTAAGAAATTGACTGCAGTATTTTTGGACACAGTATGCCTCCTAACCCCATAACAACACATGGACATTCCTTGGATTGGCCCAGACACTACTCTCATAGGTTATTGTACAAGCAATAAAAGTTCTGTCACAAAATATAAGAATTCAAGGATAACTTCCTACTTACTGCTAGCTGGCCATTTATTTTTTGATTTAAAAAAATTGACATAAAGTATTCAACCATAGGAAAAGCAAGCGGAAGCTTAGGGTGGGATGGGAAAGTATTTCCCAGGCAAATGCTGATTCTGGAATTGTACATACAAAAAAAAGTTGTGAACTTTGGAGCTGAGCCAAACATTTCCTTCTCCAGCACCATAAATCCAGCTTTGCTCCTTGATACAAATATCCCAGCATGTTTTACAAAGCAGCAATAAAAGGGAAAGGCAAAGGTAGTTTACCCTGATCTATATGTATCCATTTAATGTTATGTTTGGGTTCAGGCTTGAGACCTGAGACAGGAAAAAATTACAAAAAAATGTAGAGTGATCAGTTCCCTTTTCTACCTGCAGCATTTCTCCTTTGGAGGAAAGGTCTACATGAGTGAAAAAAAAAAAAAAAGTCAAATGAGCATTAGCTTGCTAATGTGCAGTTCAAATATGTCCATTTGCAAATTAGTCTGGGGAATTCAAGATTTTGATATTTTATGGTCACTTAAGGATCACAAAGGCCATCATCTGATTTGAGTTCCTTGTGGCCCCACAGAGCAGAGCTGAGATTTTGCTAGTAGATTCTTCTGTAAACTTACGTTAGGACAGAGAACTCTTGTGGGGGAGAGGTTTGTCCTTTAGTAATTCCATTTCAGATCATTAAATCGGCAGGAAAAAATAATCAAGAAATAAGAAACCAAAAGAAATCATTTTGTACCTGCTACTAGAGCAGAATCAGCCATCACACAGGGGTGTGAAAGGAAAGGGAACATAACCATTGCTCGCACTGGAACCGACCAACCCTGCTCCCCCTACTTTCACAGTCGTGCCACAAAGTTTACTGTAGATTCCAGGCTTTGAATCTACACTAAAGGGATTTGTCTTTCCAGCAGCAAGGAAAACAACACAGAGGCTAAAGGGGTCACCTTAGCTATATAGGCTGGCATCCACTGAGGGTAACAACAGACACCAGCAGCACTACAAACCTTCCCCTGCCCATGGAATAATCTGCCAAGCTTACCCACAGAGCAGTGCCTCCATGACACACTCTGCTTTATGCCACAAACTTGAAAGTAATTAATTACATTAATTATATTTGATGAGTAAGATTTTTAAAAGTCACATAATATTACAAGCACGCTATTTCATTTTAATGCTTTGACTTGTTCAATATAGCAGAATCATTTGCCCAGCTGAAAGTGGGAAGCATAGTTTAAAAAAATCCACACATAAAGCAACTCCTGGAACCCAGAGCATTGTAATCTTCCCAGAGGCTTTACTTTATTGTGCTTTCTTCCTTTCCTATAAATGAAATTTCTTCTTTCTACCCCTTCTGGCTGCAAAGATAACCTTCTCAACACAAACCAAGGCACCAGCGTCATTCCGCTGCTGCAGCCAGCCAGACTGGAACAATAACACCAGGAGAGGTGTGAACTTCCTCCTTTGGCTTAATAGGGTGTTAACTATGAAAGCCAATTATTTAAATGCTTAGGAAAGGACTGCCATCACAGTTAACCATTTTGCTGCTGGACAACAGGCAAGGACATGCCCATCTCTAAGCAGCTGGCTCTAGGTGGCACCCACATGGCCATTCCAGTTTAGCTTCCCATCACTGCTGGCTGTCCCACACCCCTGTACTTACTGCTCCCACTCTGCACGGCCACAAGGCATTTGGGATTTGTGGATTGGCAAAGGATTACCACTAACCTGGCTGAGAACAAAGCACCCAGGCAGCAGGCAGGGGGACAGGACACCCCTGAAGGTAACGCTGCTGCCAGACCCCTTGTGCCACACAACTCCAGCTGCAGCCCTTGAGCTTGCTGTGAAATCCATCTATTGAGCTTGCTGTGAAATCTATCCATCTAATCCATTTATCCACCTGATTCTGGGGGACAATGGCCCATAAACCACCTTCAGCCGACATGCGTCTGCACTGCCCTAGGCTGCTCCTAAGACCAAACTCGCTTAGCTCGCTGCAAACCCTCCGGCTCAGCCTCGGTAGCAGCTGAGCGTGGGGGATTCCAGCTGCACAAACGCTGCCAGGCTCACCAGGGACTGCACCGGCTGCATGGGGACTTCACTGCCCCCACAGCCCCTTCAGAGGTAGCTCTGCTTGCCATACAAAGCTCAGTCACCCCTAAGGCTATATTGCTTATGAACTCAGAGATGCTCCTTCATTTCAAATGCAGACATTAATTTATTATTTAGTATTGTTCTTTACCCTGCTAACATCCCAGAACATCAAACTAGTCTGCCCTTTGTATGATTTCAGTCTTCTCAGTACTCTGTGATCACAATTCATGTATGAATCTCTTTCATCTAGCCAGTAAGTAAAAGGCACCTACGTGCTGTCTACAGATAGGAGACATATTCCCACCTTGGAAGAGTTAAAGAGACTTCTGAACACAGGGACTTTGTTTATTTGACAAGCCAGCAGACTTTCACTGCCCCATCCCTGCTGGATGGTTACAGCCTGTTGTGGGAGTTTTTTTTGTCCCTGTCAAACCAACAAGACCTCAGGAATCTGCAAGAATATTCCCAGGGGAGAAGGCTCCAGAACTGCCAGCAGCCTGCACCACTTGATTTATTGTCAGCTTCTGAGAAGCTCACAACTTCTAGATTCCTCTTATATTCCAAATTTTTAAGAGGAATGTTTGTTTCTCTTCTGGAATTTTTGGGTTTTTTTTTTTTTGTTTTGTTTTGGGGTTTTTTTTCCAATGGAAGTTGCTGGCGTGAAGCTTTTAAGAAAAAACACAACCTCCCTTTTTATTTTTTTTTATCACACAACTAAGCTAATTTAATTATTTTTGAAAACTTTACTGTTATTTTGAACAATGGAACTTGTGATATCCCTTGTTGTTCTTTGCGGAGGGTATACAGCGAGCTCTAGGGAGGTTGGTTACTATGGCAGCTCTGAGCTGTTTGACAGTGTTATAATGTTTGCTGATGCTTATTAATTTATCAGAGTGGAAAAAAATGAATAGCTCATACTGACACCACTGAGGAAACTAAAAGCCAGATCCTCTAGGCTATGCAGAGCACTAGTGCTGAGCAATGGAAAAGAAGATGAGCAGCCAGTACATGCTTTGCAAACCTCGGATTTGAGGACCATTTTAGACCAGACCACATCCTCATGCATGTTCCTGCATTTTCCAAGTTCTGTTTCCAAACCAAAGGGGAAAACTAACAAGCACTGAGTATCTCTGAAATCCCCAAAAGCTCCTTGTAAGAGAGCAATAATCCCAGGAACAAAACCTTCCAACTGAGAATTGGTTCCTTATTTACCATGAAAGAGTAATCTTTGCTCAGAAATTACTGAAAAGAGAAAGCTTTTTAAGCTCATCCTTAACATGTTTCCTTTTATTAGCAATACAAAAATTGCCTTTGAGCTTTCTTATTCCTTCCTGCTACTTCTGCATATATACATGCAAATTACCATACAGATTTCCCTTCACTGAGTACATTACATATCTCTGAAACAGTTGGCAGACCCCTGGGGGGTGTTGCCCAGACAGCTGTGCAATCAGCTGAGTAAATCAGCTAATTAAAGAAACAAAGAAAATGCAAAAAATTATTAGAGACAGGCTCCCCCTTACAGCATTGTTCAGCACCTCTGTATGTAAAAAGCACAGCAAGCACAAGATGGAATAAAGGTACTTGTAAATCAGTGAATGAACTATTGCACAAGTGACAACGATGCCATTTTCTCTCAAACTCTAATCTGGGATGCTATGATATTTATGCTTTGTAGTTTAAATCAATTTAACATAAATTACTCCAGCATTTTATTTTACAATTACAAAAGTGTGAAATGTAATGTTGGTCTCGTAACTGACTTCTGTACTTAGAAAATAGTCATTAACTTCTGCTTGACCTTAGGTGTAGAACTAATATTGAATTTGCACAGAGGGTACTCATTATTCTGATTAGTTTCCATGCAGAAAAAGAAGTTCCCAAGGGTCCTAGTGCTACAAGCCATTTCTCAAATCTCAGATAGGAAACAGGACTCCAGAAAATGATGCAAGAGCATTTCCTCTCATTTCAGAGTTTATCAAAAGGAACAGATAACAGCAAGGGTATGTATCTCCAATCTAAACAGAGCAAAGCCACTGTGGTAAGAAAGGAGGCTGGCAGATGTGGATTTGGTCTTGCTGATCACCATTAAGGCACCATTCCTTCCCTCTGCTTCTAAATGACCACAGGAAGGACAAACTTCAGTTTAAATGAGACTCAGGTCTGCCTACATTATATAGCCATTATAAATTAAAAAATGAGTGTACCAAGTAAAGCCACCAATATTTCCCAGCTCAGTCAGATAATGGTCATTTCACATTATTGTACAACTGGTTTTGTTAGGAACTTCTGTTTATTTTATTTGTAAGAACCAAAGCCCCAGGCTCTTATATCTGGCTTTGAGGGTCCACATTTCATGCAAGGTAGTGGTGCATTTGAGTAACAAAATTTGTAAAACACCTCTGGCTAAACGAGACAGGCATTTTTTAATAGATAAACAACTACTGTTGATTCATGTGGCCAGAGGAGATTTGGTTTTTAATGCCTGGCCCTTTGTGATGCATGCAAAGATAAAGCCATATTTCATACTCACCTTGTGAACATATGAGGCCATATTTTTTATCAAGGAGAAAAAAAGTGAAAATTATATGAAAATGCTGTAGGATTACTACAGGAACAGATAAAATCAAGGGGTTTTGTACCAATTGCAGCTCAAGGGGAACCATTTGATGCTTGAATGCAGAAAGTTCTAAATTTTATCCAGTAATTGTAGATATTTGTTCTCATGTGCATGATATTTAATTTTTTTAAAAAATCACATGGTAGTGAATGTACCTATAACAGTTTTACCTGAAATTATATGATAGAAGGATGGAGAAGAAAGACCCCATCAAATAATCAGAGAATGGTTCCTGGGAACAGATCAAACAAGGAGGTATGGGCTGTTGCTGAGCAGGCTGGTGCAAAGTGAAACAGGGCTCTATTCCATGGAAACATCCCCCAGGCAGGGCCAGGAAAGGAGCAGGAAACAAAGAGGACCCTGAATAAATAAATTCTGTGAATTCATTGTAAATGCCTCTCCCAAAGCCCCAGTAAACAAAACATTCACCTGGGGGTTGTTTTTTGCACAACTGCTGTCTTTGTGACCTTACTGTGCTACCTCTTTTTGCATATGTGCAAAATATCTTTCCCCTACACAGCTACTCTGCATTGCTGATTTCTTCTCTGTGAGTACCTCAGATCACTCAGAAAGAACTATGCTCAGGTTCTAACAACAACTGCAAAAACAAAACCATAAACTGCCAAAATCTCTCTCACCACAATTCCCAGCAGCAGAGAGCTCTTTTCCTTCTTTTTCCAGGTCTGAGTCCATTCTGCTTTATATCAGCAGTTGAATACACAACAGCTGGTAAGTGTTACTCTGTAGTCCTTTCACTGATGTTGTCCAGGGCATTTCCCACCCCCAGTATCACCCAGGGTGGGCACAAATGAGCATCATTCTCCAGTCTAGAAGGGGTCTGATCCTGCCGTTTTGTAATGATGTCATTTCTGTGCTTAATCTTAGCAATAATGGAAGAATCTCATGTGATGCAATACATCATTGCAATACATCAATGTAACCCCCATTGGCCCCTAGGTGTAGGAATTCCCTTCAACAGGGCACAAAATGTTTTAAAAGGATTGCTTAAAGAAGCAAACATGATTAAAATCATAGAATCACACATAAATTATGCTGAGTTGGAAGGGACCCATTAGGATCATCCCTGAGCAGGACACCCCAGGAATCACACCATGTGCCTGAGAGCATTGCCCTAAAGCTTCTTGAAGTCAGAAACAGCTGGTGCTCTGACCACCTCCCTGGAGAGCCTGTTCTGGTGCCCAAGCACCCTCTGAGGGAAGAACCTTTTCCTGATATCCAAACTAAACCTCCGCTGACTCAGCTTCATTTGAGAGGCCATTTCCTTGAGTCCTGTCACCAGTCACAAGAGTGAAGAGGTCAGTGCTGCTCCTCTGCTTCCCATCATGAGAGACTACAGTGAAGTCTCCCCCAGTCTCCTCTTTCTAGGCTGAACAAACCAAGATCACCTCCCTTACTTCAAGACCTGAAACCACAGACCTTAAAGAAAGACCCTAAAGTACAGTGTAACTTTTAAAATATTCCTAGCTATGTTTTCAGGGGAAGCTTTTATTTTGAATCACATTTCAGTGGGCAGGGGAAAAGTAAAGATACAGTCACCATGACCTAACAGAAGCACAACAGTCCTGCACCTTCACTTTAAAAGTGGCCATTTCTCCAGGGTGAATCCTGTAAGTATCATTTGCAGAAGAATTTGCAGAAGAACTCTCATTTCACACAGTTTACTAATTTCAGCACTTGCTTTAAACAACTGGGTGCTTGGAGGAACTGGAGGTTGTAATGAAATGAGGTACTACTTAAGTAAGCAAGCCTATTGAAAAGGGATATGAAGAGAACAGAAAAGCAGTAAGATCCTACTGATTCACCCTTTTCCCACCCTTCAAATTTTCTCAGTTTTTTCACAAGGGAAAATGCACACTTCTCTGGCACATGACTGTCACTTTATTCTGTAAATAGGACGAAGTTTTTTCATACTTCATTATGCCCTTTTTCAGTGGCATAAGTGGTAACAAACTGTGCACGTTTTACTCCAAAGATATTGAACACCTGGTTGTTTATGAAACACGTAAATTCAATAGTCCTTAATATGTTTGAAACTTACACAAAATGCTGAACTGGTCCATTCTTGAATGATCTTTGATCATGTATTTGTTATGTAATTTTTCAAGTGTGTATACAAACCTTACTAAAATTTGTAATGATTTTCATTTCCTATATAAAAACACTTCTACAAGTGAATAAAATGAATAACATAGCATAGGACATTCAGATAGCACCATATGACAAAACTTCTGCTAATTATAGTAGAATAAATTTACTGAGAAGTCTCAGAAGGATCTGTACTACTTGAGGAAATGGGCTGAATGATAAAGATGCAGTTTTCTGAATTACTAAGCTGATAAAACAGCTTAATGGTGCCAAGAGTGTCTTACTGGGCTCCTTCCCACACACCTCCACCTCTCCATCCTGATAAGAAGCTGCCACCCTCACTTTGTGTCAACTCCAGCACATGTTGCTGCTATACTGTATGCTGCTGTGCCTGCCCCATCTCAAAAGTAAATAATAGATGTAGCAAAGATAATCAGGTTTAATGGAAGAGATTTGGTATCAGGAATGACTGGTGAAACAGCCGGGAAATGAGAGAACTCACAGGGGTACGACAGATGTGCACAAAATCCTGAATAGTATAAAGACAAATAGGGAATGGATTATTCACCACTCTCTGTTAGCAAAGAGCTGTATCACAACAGAGTGAGGGTCATAGGAATGTGTTAAAAAAAAAAAACAAAAACAAAAAACAAGAACAAATATGTTTTAACATACTACACATGTGGATTGTGAGACTTGCTGCCATAAGAAATGATGAAGGTCAGGAGTATAAGCAGGCTTAAAAAGCAATTTGATAAATTAATGGAGAAAAGGTCCAGCAAGGGTTACCTACCACAGCACTGTGGGTACAGCAAAATCCCTCTATAACAGGCTGGTAGATGCTGAGTATGTACACAGAAGAACTGTACTTGCTCTGTTTCTCTACTCTAAGCATCCCCTACTCATCACTCATGGTAGGAGCATGGCTGGATGGACTTTTAACCTGACCCAGCCTGACTGTTCTCATGTGTTTAACCGGGCTGACATTGCCTGCAGTGTGTTGGAGTCAAGTCACGCAATCAGCCCTGACAGCAGTGCTGTGGAGGTGCTGCAGTGCCTGGGAAAAGGAATAGCTCTTCACAGCTTGCTTTTCATTCATGTCGGCAGAGCTCAAGCCCCAGTGACTGCTTCATATTGAATCACCTGCACTAAAATAAAAATACGAAGCAAATCACATAGGCAGTTAGGTTCTGACAGAAGCAATACAAAAGAAAAGGGGAAGGCTGGCTATGCATACATGTATGTAAGAATAGAGTGGAGGCAATCCAGAAGACCTCAAATATGGAGTTAATACATTGCAAAAATCATATTATTATAAATTGTTATACATTATTATAAAAAATGTAAATGACATTAAAAAATCAATAGAGCTTGCCAATTCAAGAATGGCATGACTAAAATGTATTTAATTATATAGTGGAAACCTGAATATCATTCATAAGGGGGAGAAAAACCACACACAAGTTCTAAGGCATTTGTGGCTGCCCTGCCTTTCACAGTGGGAGGGAGAAGCACCCACAGACCTGCTGCTGCTCCTGCAGTGCCTGGGGAGAAGCTGAGTCACCACCTTCCCACTTCACCCATACCCTGTCAGCTATTATCTTAATCAGCCCCCGTATTAATAAACACAAAGACAAGAGCCATGCTCTTATCAATTGATCCTTTGCACAAATAAAGCTACAGAAATTTCTTTTTCTATGAAGGGATTTGCTGGGTGATGCCATGGGTTTGTGCACAGAAATGCAAGGCATCTTGTTTGTGGATGGGATTAACAGCAGTACAAAGCTTTTACGTGTCAGGTTTTGATCAGTTCACATGTACCTGTGTAGCTTTGCCACCAGCTAAAGCCTCCCGCCTTAGGCTATTTGCTGCTTTTATCCTTGTTTTAGCTACCATCTCTAACACATAAGAAACATGTCATGAACCATGACAAGCAATTGAGATAAATGCCAACCCTTGTAAAGCTTCAGAGGGGAGGCTGCATTTGTGTTAGGTTTCAGCACATTTGCAGAAGCTATCAGAAGACAGCAAGGTATAAATAAACAAAACAATTTGATGCTGAGTGCCCGCAATTAAAGGAAAAGTTCCTTTCTGCTCCAGTTATTTGTTTCCCCAAGACCTTTTACCAAACCACAGAAGACAGCATTTAATCTATTTATTTCTAAGGTTAGGCAAGAATTATTTCAATGCATTTTTATAAGCCACAGAGAAGTGCACAAGCTCATTTCCCCCTCCTAGGTCACCTTTATCATGAGAGCTTTATTCTAATGAAATATAAATGTGATTTCAAGTCAACAGTGTTACCGAGGTCCATCAACACTTCAGAATTACAAACACTTATTTTACCCTGGTTTAGTTTAATTTGCAAAGAAACTAAAAGTGCTGAGCTCCCTCTGCATGAAGGCTCTCAAGCATGTCTCTGTCAGCATATGCCTTGTTATCCTTGCAGTACACATCTGGAATATGAAAACAGAGGCTTTTTTCCCACAGCACAGAAGTCTTTAATTTTTCAGGTTCCTCCTTTTTCTTTCAGCATCTGCCAGTTTTATAAATTTCTCCTATTCTTCTACACCACAGTAAAAACAGAAGAAAAGCTCTTGGGGAAAGGCATTCTAACCCACACCCTGCTGGTGTTTTATTTTCTGGTAGCAGACATTCCCCATCAAGTCAGATCCTGTACTAGGAAGAATTTGATACTGTGCCCTACCCCACAGCAGGCTCAGGTCTCTACCTCGGTGTTTGTCAGCACATACAGTGTGGAAATCTCTGCCACAACCAGAACTGTAAAAGTTGCAGTTACCACCTGCCACATACATATACTAGGTAGCAAACCCAAGCTTCATTTAAACAAAACCAAACTGTTTCATTCGGGTAACCAAAGGCAATACTGGCCCCCTGCCCACCAAACACAGTAAATCTTCTTACTTGGAGCGTCTTCACCTCTTGTGCACGGAGCTGTGGTGTTTAGGTGCTTGTGTAGTGCTTTCCATGCAATTTAACTTAGTGATTACCACAGCAAATAATGCAAAAACTTAAATCAGCCAGTTTTTCTAGTACAATTAAATCACTGCAAAGGGTCTTTCTAAGAGCAGAGGTACATCCGGAAATTAAACTAATTCAGGAACACAGTATATAGTCCTTGCATTAGGCAAAAATGCCTTTTTTTTTTAATGGGGGGAGAGGGGGGCTACTAATCTTTAGGAAAGCTTTTGATTAATGAACCAATTACCCTCTGCAGCCAGGTTCCAGACAGAGGTTTGGACCATGCCCATTGCCTGCCCTCCCCACTCACAAATCCCAGGGTGGATGAGCCAGGCTCCCATGCCATTCACACCAGCCTGGACGCTACCCAGGGCAGCTGGCCCAAAAAGCCATGCTCCACTCTTTTCAAGCCAAAATAAACTCTCTGTCTGACTTTTGGTGGCTTATTTCCTGGAATTATGTGGAGTCTTGGAGAGGATTAGAGAAACTATATCTTTGAAAGATACTGTGGCTTACAGCTCCAGAAGTACTTTCTCTGAAACGTGCTTCACTTCACCAGGCACAGCAGACCAGAGCTTGATCACCCACAGTAACTGCTACACTGTGAATTTAACCACCAGCAGTAAAATAAAGGAGCATAAACAACCACCCTAATTTACTCTGCACCTACTTTACTGAAGGCATTAACTTAAATTAGACCTTACAGTTATGCCTGATCATACTCCCATTTTTTATGGGCATCCAAGATGGGACATAAAGAAATGCAAATTTCAACAACAAGCACACACTAGTTAAACTGACTAAAGGGTTATCTTTTGTTCAGATCTGAACAGATATTTAAAGTGTTTACATTAATGTATTAGGAAAGGCTGGACAGCACTGCAAAGCTCTATGAGGAGCTTTGGTTTTTTAAGGCTGTAATTTTTAACTGAAATATTTCTACCTGTTCATTGAGGATTGCAATTACACCAGTAAAAGGGAGACTCCAAGAGATATCCTCTTTTTGGATTTTCATCTCTTGCACCTCATTCCTAATCCAACACCCATCCCATTTTCTACTCTAACAACCATTCACCAAAAGGAAATAACAGACTACTTCAAGATAAAAACAACTCTTTTTGGGGAAAGACTTCTACTTATAGCTATAGAAATATTTGCTGACAAAACTGCTTAAAAGCAGAGAGATTTATTATACCTCCATAAGCAGAAATTAAACGTACATGGCACCATGCTCAGCCCACTTAGCAGCAAAACAAAGGATTACCTTGAGCACTTCTTTAAAATAGCCTGTTTTCCTCTGCACTGAGACAGAGCAGAAGCATTTCCATGTTCAGCCATTACAAGTCAGGTGGGACTGGGGTGACATCAGGTAAGGGCAAGCAGCTGAGGGGTGTTGACTTCATAAGCTACTACAGCACTTTCAGAGGTAAAGCTTTCCCATATAAGTAATTCAGGCCTGAATTCACACTCACATTTGTGTTCACTTTCTACAGATTCACATTTATAGGCAAGTGTGGGTATAACTTATAGGTACTTCTATTTCCAGAAAAAAACAGCATCAAACTATGTGTAGAATATTTTTTTTAATACTTTCATTTTCACAAGAAAATATTTGCAGGTACACCAGCCACATCTTCTCGGTGTCTCCAGTTTACGATACCATGCTGTGTGTGTGCATGTGTGTAGTAAACTTTGTGCTGTACTTGTAAACCACAGACAGATTGATAGAGATATTATGATACAGCACAACAAACACGTTGGAAAACAGCTTAACTACAATATCTGTGACTTGGATTTCTAGAAAAATCACTGAAAATCACAAGAGATGCTCCATGAAAATGCACTCAAAGACCTCAATGGCTTTGGGAACATGCTAATAATTTAAGGTCACTCCACCTCTGTTTTGCTTTACAAATACATTCAGCTTGCTGCAGAAGACACTGCACAAAGACACCAGAGAGTTAACCTGTAAAGAGTCAGGTCTGGCCAAGTAGGTTCTGTTGGTTCCTGTGCAGTGCCTGGAAAACACAGATTAGCTTCCTTGCCTCCTTCCTTGCCTCAGCAGTGCAGACTCTACCCGCTGAAGTGCCTGTGCTACCAAACCCTGATGGAGCTGACATGGCCACAATTTCAGTGCCTTTGTAGTGTGGCACCAGCATTTCTTGGGAGTGCTTTTACTGGCAGAGACTTCCAGTTATGCAACTGCCTTTTCCTTTCTCCTGCCCTGATCAGAGACTTGCCTCTCCAGCCATACAGATGAACAGGCAGGAAAGAACACCTTCATGCATGAAGCTGTCCTTTTGCTTTAGCAGTAAGAAAAACACCTGGCTGGGCTGGTAAAAGGCAGAAAAGATGATGCCATGAGATACTGGATGATAAAAAAAAAAAAAGGAAAATGAGCAAAGTATTGGTCCTAAATTTAAGTCAAATAAAAACATCGGGTTTTTTTATAAAGAGCAAGCCTAGAGAAAATAGTGATTTTGGCCAGAAAGAGACCCAAGTTGAAATGTAACACTGATTTTATTTGCTAGGTTGTTAGACATAATGAGCTAGATGGAGAGAAGCTTAGCTGTAATTGCATTGTGCTGTATACACAGATTCTCCATCAGTATCTTTTCTTTCCTATATTAAAAAGACAGCAGTGACAATTCAGATACTTCAAGAAATGACAAAAGGGAAAAGCATTACAAAAACCCCTCTGAAGTTCAGCCTGACTCACCTGACTTCCTTGCTTTCAAGGCAATGACAGCAGCCAGTTCTCTCTGTACCTAAAATATGAGGAAAAGAAAAGGATAGTTATAGTTCCTGGCACAGTCAAATAAAACAAAATGCAACACTGGCAAGATAAGAGCTATCAATGCTTTGCAGCAATCAACTGCATGTGGAATTATGCCTAGTTTTGAAACTACAGTCAGTTTTCCTAGCAAATCTATCTCCTTTTCAGCTGGGAATTCTGTGACTTTAATTTCATGTAAATACCCCACATTCTTTAGGGAGTGGGCAATTCAGTAGCCTGACCTGTAATTTATTTGCACAGCATATCTCGTTCACAAGTACACACTTGAATCTTCTCCCTTCCCTTGTTACATATTTGTTTTACCTCTGATGAGCACACTGTAATGCTGGATTAATTCTGTGACTCCAGAATAAGAGAGTCCTTCATGCTGAGGTTTGACAGAGGTTCCTCCTGTATATAATTGACCTTCACTTTTTGGATCTTCCAGGAGGAAATAACCTCTCCTAGTAGCATGGCTGAGAATTGCTGGACAAAAATTTCACTTGAGATGAAAATGCAGAAGTCAGGGCTATTTTCAGTTTTACAGGGTCCCTCACTAGCCTGTAAAACAGCCCTGCCATGCTAACCAGCTCCCTTCCTCGTCCTCTTGTCTCTGCATTCTTCATATTCTCTGTATAGACCAGCAATTCTCTCTTTAGCCAGTTCAACTGAACATCCACTTCTCTCCATAGGTCTATTCCTTTTTATATAATTTCTTTTTCTATAATTTTTCTATATATTATTCTTCTGCTTCCTGCTTCTTCACTGCCATCATCTGTCCCACTGCAGCTGCTTAGCTGCTTGCACTTGGCCTAGAGCACCAAATGCTCTCTGCTACATACATCTTACAATTTCCCTAATTTTCCCAAGATAGGCTGTTTTCAGGATTAAAATATATATATATATGTGTGTATATATATATATATATATATATATATGCATAGATATATATACATATGGCACATTCCAACTTTTTCTAGGGATTGTCCCACCTCTCTGTACAAAGCCCCCAGCAGTGGATACTAGCCATCTTGTCTGTTTGACATGCAGTTTCTGAGAGACATGAAATTTCAGACATCATTCTCAAGATATGTGGCTCAGTCATAAGGCACAAAACCCAAAAAGGATTCCAAAAGTAATACAATTACTAACAACTCTCTCATGACTCTGAAGAGAAGTTTGAAAATGAGAAAGAAGAATAGTTAGCATTATATTGGTCTGAGCAGAAAGATGAAATCACTTGGGGCATCTCAGTACAGTGGTAACTGCAGATCCTCAGGAGCCATGCAGCAGTACACTCTGCATGTGGAAGAAGCCAGCCACACCAGAGGCCACATCCTTCCTCTGCTTGCATCCTTCTTTCCTTTGTGGCAAAGGACCAAAAAGATTTTTTTGCTGTCCTTGCAAGGGAAAAGGATCTTTTCTATTCCTTGATGCTGCCCTGCTGAGAGGGATGGAGTTCTCTGCCACTCCAAGCAGGAAAATATGAAGGCAGTGCCATGGTTTTCTTAAATGTCATCCTGTTTCCAGCACAATTGTGCAAGCTGGCAGTATTACCTTCCCTTCCTTCCTTCCTGTACACTCATTCCCATGTCTGGAGAAATATTAATCATAGGTAATGTAAGCATAAACTTCAAGTAAAATGGGAAAGAACAGAAAAACAATTCATGTGCTTCCTTGCAGCAATTGCTATACACAAGTATTATAATAATACATACAAGCTCCCTAATAAAGAACAGGATTTTCAATAAAAGTCCAATTTGTTTCTGAACAACAACACCATGACTTTTCATGGTTACACTTCTCAGACCCTCTCCCTTCATCGAATTCAGAAGGTACCCATGTCAATGGCTCAATTCTGGTCTGTTGTCACAGGTTATTTGCAGTAAGAAGCATTTCACTAATGTCTCATCTTTATCTCTTAGCATTTAATAAATGCACTATCCTAAGCTTATGCTTAAGAGACACTACAACCTGAAACAGTTGCAAATGTATCTCTTAACCCAATCAAACATTCAAGAAATGCAAACCTCTCCATGGCTGCAAAGAAAAACCCATTTCGTCAGAACAAAAGGCAGCATTGCGGCATCCTGCAGCTGTATTATTTTTGCTTATAAGGTGGCACCTTTTAGGTTTGAAAGATAGTGCTAAAATCACAGGTGATTAAAAGGCTGGGCTTGTATATTTTGTCTATGTCAAGCTAAATATCTCACAGTTTGCTGCTGGCCAGGAATGCAGTTGCTCTTTTACTTAACTTCAGCAAAACCCTTTAGATAAAGCAGGAGGAAAATATGTTTCTCTGGTGTTAACAGTAAGAAAAATTTCCTTCATCAAAGGGTTCCATCAGGACAATCTGAGCTTCCTCTCATAGGATTCATTCCAATCACAAAGAACTGGTACTGCTGAGCAGTACTAGATTCCAGTGGTGCCCCTAGATTTCATAATCTATATGCTTTTGTGTATTTTAGCATAAATGCACTTGACATCCCTGCTGGACATGCAACTCCTCTGCATCATTACCCCAGTGGAAATCCATGTATAACACTCACTCCTCACTGCACACATGCTACCCATTATCATGCTTCTTCCTAACAGGATTTCAGTCACTGCCCGTTTGACAAAATCGATAGTCGCACATCACATTGAAGATAATAATGTAGACACAAAATAAAATATATAAACAAGGACTATGCCTACCCTATTGACATATTAAATTTAAAATATGTTTTATACATATAGCTTGTTGCTACAAAGCTAACACTATCTAAAGAGTATCCCATTTCAGTAACATTGCAGATGTCAAAATTGATTCAGTTTAAAGGCCAGTTCACCACACAATATTTACAGAAATATTATGAAAGTCTGAAAGAGAACATTTTGAGTAGGGAGTTGGCATGTTACCACATCTCAATCAAGTTTGCTTTCTGCAATATAGAAGAGTATGCATAGAAAGTGATACCCGGGTATACTTCTGCCTGATTAAGTAAAAATGGCTCATTTATATGGTGAATCTTGTCTTCAAAGAATAGAGAATTTTAATAAGTAAATGACAACTACTGCTCTTCTCTTATTGCAAATCTTATCATTTTGTCATAGTGGACATAACTGTGCATCTAGCAGACAGTGCATACCATCTTTTTTCCTTTCTCTTTTTTCTGCCCATAGTAGTTTTGTGTGAGACAGTAGTCTAGATACTATTGTGCCAAGCAGGACTTCAAATCTAGAGACAAGGTGCCAATCCTTACAGAAACTCAAAATTAAATCCTTCAATGGGAGGCTCTGAACAGCAGGGTTTTGAAAAACAGTATGAGTCTGGTCCACATTTTTGCATTTCAAGTTATGGTAGTTTGATGGGCTCTAAATAAAAGTAATATTGGCTGATGCCTTAAAGTACCAGAAAACTATTTTCCAGATACACCTCACTAACATCCTGATATCATCTTCTGTTCCATCACAAGGTAAGGTAAAAAGGCTTTGCAGTGGAAACACTCATAGCTATCCGACTGTGTTCTGCTTTTAGCATACAAAACACTGAATATGAAGCTGCTCTTTGGGACATGACATGGGATGCATGACAGCACTGGAATGCTTTTTTTAAACCCATGAGTAATCACTGCATTTTTTAAAAAATTCATGACCAAAAAAGATTATCTGATGCAAATGTATTTCTAATGGCATTTAGCACTGCTTGCAAATTTTGCACTGCTTGCCTTTAGAATTTAAGTTTGATCATTTTGTTGGTGCCTCATGTAATGGAACATATGATATAAGCACATAATTTGATAGATTAAAAGAGGGATTTATATTTTAGGCACACAGATTTCTCCAATTTTGCTTGGGTTGGATCATCACAATCAGTGTACGATTGAAAATTCGGAATGGTATCCCCTGAAAAAAATGCTGACACAGAAACTTTCTTCTGACCCCAAAATAATATTTTGTTCCATTAAAAGCAAAAAGAAAAGTAGAAGAGACAGAAGTGGGATTTGTGTCTTCAATTAAAAAGTCAACTTCAATCTTCGACTGCTTTAGTGCTGGGCCAGAAGTAGGGATGATTTTGTAGGATTTTTCACGCTTCTGAAATTCTGGTGTGAAGAGTATCATGAGCAGGATTTTCAATTATGAATTCTTCAAAGAAGAATGGTTTAATTTTGTACAAAATGCATAAACATTCAGTGAGCCAAAAAGCCAGTGTGAACACATTTCCAGTAATAGCTGATAACTTCACTTTCACTTTGCAGCTCCTGCTTACAAAAAAAAAGAGAACCAAGACAGTCCAGCCCTCTGTTGAATAGTGTGAGCTGAGGTTTCAAATTCTTCTGGGACTTAAAAAGACTTCCCATAAGGTTGCAGTGAGTCTTTTAGGTCCCAATCTACTCTATGGAGGAAAAGCAATACTCTGGAGGGATAAACAGGAAAAGCTCATATACAGATGCTAAAATTTGGAGGATTCTGCTCTGGCCTTATGCCTTTTCCCCAGGGGTAGACTAGAAAATCATTATAGAGGCACTACAAAGTTCTGTGGAAAATCAGAAAATGCAGGAGAAAATATCAGATTCTTGACATCACCATGACAATAGATGGGTCTCAGGCCATCTGGAGATGGAACTGCCTAATTTTTCTTTAGCTAGTTAGCTACAGTAATAAAATGGTTCATTTAAGAAAACCCTGTCCAGGTGCCCTGCTGCTGGAGTGACTCAGGATGTAGTTCACAGGTTCAACCTCGCAGATGTGAAACACTCTGAACTCACTGTCAATGAGGTGTTTAAGGACATGCACGTTACCCAAGTGCAGCCAGCTAGATCCAGTTCTTAAACTCAAAAGGTCACTTTGTTTTGTTGAGCATGCCCCTCTTTTTTAACTGACCCCCATTATTCTATTTTTTATAGGCAAAGCTTTTGAGGAATACTGGCAATGTTTTATAGAGTTGGTGTTTTACAAGTGTTTTTAAAAAAATATAACTTTGCAGAAAGTCTTTCACAGTTTTCTATTTTTGCTCTGTATGGTAACAAAAATGGAGAATATTGAGGTTCTGAGTTCACCTTTCATTTTCAGTTAAGAAAAAAATGTAATGTAATTAAATTTTTGACATTTGTCTTTACAAAAGACAGCAAAAATTCTCCTTTCCTGCAATTTTCCAACAACTTCAAGATAGCACTTTCCTTATTTTTCTTAACATACCTCTTATCTTCATGCTTTTTTCATAAAAGGTTTATCTTGCTTGCTTCATTTTGTCTCTTTACTTTCTCATATGCCAAAAACAGAACTAACACCAAGTCCATGTTTTGATGATACCATGACTTAAGTGCAGTGTTCACTGAACTGCACAATCCCAGAGTGATGGAGGTAGGAAAGCACCTCTGCGGATCATCTGACCCAAACCTCTGCTGAAAATCATGGCCAGCTAGAGCCTGTCCATCAGGTATTTGCACACATCAGTAAGGTCCTCCCATAGCCTTCTGTTCTCCAAGCCCCACTCCCACTTCTGTCAGACTCTCCTTGTAAGTCAAGCTCTCTATTCCCCAACCATCTCCATGGTCATTCACATACACCCCAGGACATCCATATCTCTTGTACTGAGAGTTCAGAACTGGACCCAAGACTCCACATCTGGTCACCTGCCTTAGCCTAAGGACAATGCTCTTACTAATGCAGCTCAGGAAGCACTTTCTTTCTTTGCCACAAGGGCGTGTTTCTGGTTCAACCTGCTGTCTACCAGAACCCCCAGGTCCTTTCCTGCAAAGCTGCTTTTCAGTCAACCCCCAGTCTGCATAGAATCATGAGGTTACTTCTCCCAGATGCAGGATATTGCATTGCCCTTTGCTGACTTTCCCGAGATTCCTGTTGGCCCATCTCTCCAGACAGTCAAAATCCCTCTAAGTGGCAGCACAACCATACAATCATAGAATTATTTTGGTTGGAAAAGACCTGTAAGATCATCAAGTACAGCTGTTAACTCAGCACTGCCAAGTCCACACTAAACTATGTCCCCAAGTGCCACATCCACTCATCTTTGAAATAGCTCCAGGGATGGTGACTGACCATTCCTCACAGTGTTGCATTGCTTGCTAATTTTCTGAGAGTGCACTCTGTGCTATCATACAGATTACATTAAGTTGAGTTAGGCTAGCTTAACTTTCTGAAGTCCTGTCTGTCTTCTTCTTAGAACAGTGATCTCACACGATAAACAAGATGCACCACACTCTAGCAGAGACAGAACAAGCTATTGTTTATATAGTGAAGTTTACTGAGGCTAAACGTAGTTAGGAAGCTCAGGTTTCCCAGGTGGGTCTCCTCAGAAGTTTATTATAATCTACACAAGGGCTGCTGAAAACTTTTATCTCCCTTTGTCTCCCATTGATGTAGACTTGACCAAGAGGGTCTGAGAGTAAAGCACATCACACAAAAGTCACCTTGGTCCTCCAAGATGGTATCTTCTGGGCCAAGAATAGCATATATTACAAGTGCAGGCTGCTGCAGTCCTTGCTGGGGTTGATTTTAATAGCTTTGGAATTGTACACTAAGACCTCAGTAAAGCTCTCCCCTTCCAGAGACTAAAAAAACAATGTTCATATACAAGCGTCTGTTCATTTAGACTAAGTCTTTAATTTGAAAGGATCCAAAACATGACAATATTTCAAACATGATCAGTTCAAACTTTGATGCAATGACCTTACCGCAGAAGTGAGACGAGCAAGAATTTCAGCATTGGTTTCTGTTGTATCTTCTATTTTTTGATCAGGCCTTAAAAAATAAAAATAAGATTTTATTATTTCTTTCATTCTGTTTCAACATCTTTTGATTCCTGGAAAGTAAGGAACTGTGTAGTCACAGGCACTAATGTAAAAGGGCCTTTGAGATTCCACATCAAAATGAGGACTGTAGCATGACAATAATTAGTCATGTCAGTAATGACAGAGTACACCCTTTGTCCCTTGCTGTCAAGAACTCTTTTGATCCGACCAACGTGAAACAGTGAGAGAATTCCTCAGCTATAAAAATATGATCAAGAACTGAAGAATGCAGGACCCTTTAGAGAGGAGTGGCTTATTTGACTGCATCTTTTGGTTTGCTAAAAACTTACTCTATGAATGGAGCAAAGAGTTTTCTATCTGCCCACCACCCAGCTTTGCTAAGGTGTGGAGCAGCATCTATGGAATACAACTTCATGTAGATGAAAACAGACAACATCAAAATAATTTTGTGACAAGTGAAATTCGATATTCAGAAAAAATAACTGAAAGCGAAAATAATAAATTTAAGAAGCCATAAATAACCAAACTAAAGCAACAGATGAAAGCAATATTAGGTTGTCTTGACAGTGACTCACAAGAAAGAGACTTAATGTGTCTCTTCAAAAGCGAGGCAGTAAAGGTACAACCCTCCTAGAAACCATCTGGCCCACATGGAAATAGCCACACAAAAGTGGACAGTACAGGATAAGACTGTGTTTTTCTTTAAAACAGTCTAATTCCCATCACTAAAACATCTGTAAGCCTTTCAGAAGATTTTGGAGAATCAGAAGCATTACACCAATTTTATAGGGATATAACTACAGGAAGCAATAAAAGAAAATGCCCTTGAGATCTTTAGTTTTCATGGTATTCAAGAAGCATGACAGCAAGCTGAACAGATACACAAAACTGCAGCTGCTGAAATAAACATAAATCCCAGGTATTAGCAGAAGCTTCTGTCTTTGACTAAATTATTTAATTGCTTATGTGCCTTGATGTCCTCAGGGAGAGAGCTGGCAAGACATCTGGAATATGCAGCTGGTATGTTGCGGTTCTTACATCCCATGTCCAAAAATTTCATTCCCTGATTAAAAAATTAAGGTCAGAAAGCACAGAATGACACATGCATTCATTTTGGGGCAAGCAAATTCAGATCAAAATGGTAATTCAGATTAAAATCACAGTTATTTTCACAACTGCCTTTTCTATTCAAAGAAAATGTGATTTAACATTTTAAGTGTTATAAAGAGCCCAAAAGAAATAAATGAATGCATTTTCATTTAAAAAGACTGATTTATTCAGATTTTCTTTTTATACTTGGGAATGAGATTAAAATAACTGAACTTTTTAGATGTTTCTCTACACATCTGTTCTCTTCTGATCTCTCAGAACCAGGCCAGGACCTGATTCTTCTAAATTGGAGGCAGAAGATGTGCTCAGCAGACACAGGCACAGATGCAATCTATAAACCTAGAACAGCACATAACATAGCTAGTTCCTTCTTGGGCCTTTATCACTTCATTTTCTATTTAAAAAAACTCCCAGTATTTATCTGCATATGATCATCAAATACTTCTGAAACAATGAATACACTAAAAATTAAAGTCAGCTCTTCAGAATCAGAGAGGAAGGGTATATTATGACACCCAGGCCAATGGACAACAGCAACAGTTATCAACCTAATTTTTTCGAAGTGGACAACTAAGACCTAGTGAGTCTGGTACCAAACAGAAGCTACAAAGCCCAGGCAAATTAATGCTTATACAGTTCAGAGACCTGTGGGCTCAGTCTGCTAAGCAGAGTGAGATGCAGGGATGCTTGTTCTAAATCTGCAAGCAGGCAAGTCAGTTTCCTTGCAATACCTGAGAGCTGTTTGTGCTCAGCAAAAGCTTTCCAGGAACTCCATAAGGCAGTAACTAAATCAATATCCCATCCTGGCTGTTTGCATGAAAACCAAATTATCTCTATGAATGGTTACTTTTCTGATATCAATAAAATGCAAATTGTTTCAGGACAAGAGACAGAGAATATAGTGCAACACTCCAGAAAATAAAAAGCAACGTAAGACTAAGAAAAAAACTCTGCTAACATACCTTCCAATAATTTTTAAAAGTATTATGTGATAAATTTCAACAGTCTCAGCTTCCAAGTTCCTTCTTGAAATGTTCCCTGAGTCTACCAGTGGTTCTGGGAATTGTTATAAACACTCCCTTTTACAAAGAAGGAAATAGAAGCACACAAGGATTAAACACCTGATACAACACCATTGCAGTAACTGGAAAAGAATTCAGGAGGCATTAAATAAGAGCCTAAGTGATTGCTCAAGGTTGTAAGGGAGCCCATGGCACAGCTTTCAATTCAGATTTTTTGTTCCCAGGCTGCTGCAATGTTCACTTATTTTCTACTCAAGTAGAATGACTGTGATTAACACTGGGTGTTTAAAGACCCCAAGAAGCCTCTTCATTTGTCCCATCTAATTTGACAGCATTTACAGGGCCTGAATCCTGTGGAATACACACAACATTAGCCTTCAGATTAGCATGAGATGCTGAAAACCTGCCATGTCCTGACTTGTTTTCTATGGTGAATCCCAGCAATGTTATGTTGAATGTAAGGAATTTCCCCCCAAGGCCAACACAGAGCATTTTTCAGGAATCATAAGCACATCTCAGACTTCAGAACAGTATTTTCATTGTAGAGTTTTCTATTGTAATTTGGTACCACTGCTAAAACTGCCCAGGAACAAATACAGGTCCATCAAAAATCTGTACAGCAAGTCGAATCTGAGCTATGTTTATTTAACAGGGTTTCCAGAATAGCTGCTGAAGGAAGTCCCCAGAGCTGCTACTGCCAGCGTAGGTCGACAGACTCCTTCTGTTCTGAGAGCAGAGCCATGGTACTCCCGAGACCCACTGATGCAGCCCAGGCAGGCACAAGGCTGCTGCCCACAGCTGCAGAGGAGGCAGAGGTCATCTGGCCTCTGGGACCACCAGGAGACATCCAATGCTCCTTTCTGGTGCACAAGCAGGCAGCTGCTTCTGATCTCATCAAAAGCAGGGAATTTCATTAATGAAGTAAGAATTTCTCTATCCTTATGTACATATAGAGTTAATGCAGTCAATATAGATTGTGAGAAAAGCTAAGACAGAAAAATGGGTACAAAAGTATTAAATTATAAAAAAATCTTGAGCTTCTAATGGTATGCAAAACAGCATATATATTCAAGAAAAGACAAACCCTGCAGGGAAAGGTTTTTAGAATTGCCCTCTTTCCTCATGAAAAGGAGTATATGGCTTTATTTAACCAGGTCAGACAACTTTAACAAACATCTCATCACACCTATTCCCTTTCTGACTGTGTTTTAGTAGTTTATTATTTGCATCAAGCATGAACAATTTTGAACCTGGGAAAGTCTCCTTCTGCTTTAATATCACATTCCCTCGAGGGTGTACCATTATTTAAAATTCAATTCCTACAAGATATACTTTTTCAAAAAGCACCCTCACAATTTGACAGGTAAAAGCTTCAGAAAACAATTTTTTCAGTGACAATATTCCCAAAAGGAATCCAGCTTCAACTCAAATTTGAATAATGTGAGCAGGAAGGAGCAGAAAATGTACATTAATGAATAATTGTTCAATTCATGTGACAGGGATCATCTTGCACTGGAAATGACAGCTGTACTGAAATGATGAAACTGCAAAGCAGACTGTAAACTTGAACCTAAAAAGCCTTCAATCCATTTTTCTACCCAGCATCCTTCACGTAACACATCAATATGACCTATCTGTTCTGTCCTTTTGATTCAAATCCTTTGAACGAGGAGGCACAAACCATGAAAAGTGGTTTGAGTTACAGTGATGAGAAAAATCCCAATTCCCACTAAAATCAAGATCAAAATGCCCTGATATTTAAGGGACAGACAAACTGTTTAGCACCAGAGTTGGCTGGAAGACAAGAATTTCTCTTTGCAAAAACAGTCAAAGGTTTTCTCCCATGTGAGTCAGCTGCTTAGAAGATCATATTCAGTCCTGCTGCTCCAGCCAGCTTGGGGTTCTTGTCACTTGCCTACACTCACTGCAGCTGATCAAATAAATGCATTTTGAAGGGAAGCTCCACTCCAGATCTGCCAATATTTGATTGGTGAGGGCAGTCAGCAATAGGGAAGGGAACCAAGTTTCTGCCCTGAACCATGTAGAGAAATTACTGAGTTTTTTTCCTACCAGCTCAACATGTCTGAATTTAAGAATCTAGGCTTGAGAAGCTTACAGGATCTTTGGACTTTGTGGTTCTTTGAAATATTTCTACTGGACAATAATCTTTGAGAATAAGCATTTTTAAAGGCTAATATGTAGAGAAGGAAAGTACCCATAGAAGAAAGTTTTTTCTTTGGCATCAAAGAGAATAAATTCTAGTACTGCCAGAGTAATAGTTCTCCAAAGTATTGGGTTTGTGGATCATCATGCTAGGAACAATGAAAGAATTTAACTCAACTTGTCTGTTCAGGTCAACTCCTGCAGATTTACTAAAGCACAAAAGGTCATGAGCCTCCAGAGATTTCACTAACATCTTTTTCCTCTATTTTGGCCTCTCACTGCAGAACAAGTAACTGTGTTTTCCTTCTAGCCACTCTAAACAGGCAAACTTAGAGCGCAGACACACGAGCACAGAGAGTATGATAACATTCAATAGTCAGGTGAAAGGGAAGACATATAGAAAGCAAAACTCTTTAAAGGCATATTCTGCAAAAAGGAATAATAAATACAGAGCTCTGGCAAATATACAGTAGAAAATTAAAATCAAATTACTGAAGGTACCACATTTCCACCCATCTTGTCAATCCATCTGAAAGCTGATCCATCACAAGGGCATCTGATCTGCTAGTCAATCACCACCAGAGCATCCCTGCTGCCAAATTCATGCTAAAC
Source organism: Geospiza fortis (assembly GCF_000277835.1). Taxonomy (NCBI): domain Eukaryota; kingdom Metazoa; phylum Chordata; class Aves; order Passeriformes; family Thraupidae; genus Geospiza; species Geospiza fortis. Next base: position 5,357,159 of record NW_005054333.1, on the reverse strand, counting down.
CTCCAAATATAAGAGGAGACCAAAAAAAAATCACATGCCCAGGTAATATAGCAAGCTAGAAACAGCAAGCTAGTGCCTAAAAACTGTAATATGTCCAAAACCCCTAGTCAGGTGCCTCCATTTTCCTACCCATACTGACCTTCTCAGATGAAAAGCACATCTCTACAAGATTTTTCAACCCCCAAAAGAAAGCTGTCTCATTTGTAAGGTGATTTGGGGGCAAACTGTCATTATAAGGCCAGACACCTATAAAATGGTCAGTAGAAGTTGCAAACAGCTGTATATGCACACTTACAGATTGCACATGTCAATCCTAGGAGGAGACAGTGGCAGTAGTTGAAGTAGGAGCTTTACTCCATTCTTCCATGTCTCCTCTTTCTCAAATTCACAGAAAAGGTAAGTGCATTCATCTGCTGAGAACTGGTAGAAAGCATGACTGTCTTGAAAATAGAGTTGTCTGTCCACTGTAAGAAAAAATAATATTAGATACCCTTTAAACTTTCAGCATGTAAAGATTCCCACCACATTCTGTATTACTTGATCTTAATGCTGAGTTATACCATCACACAGGACAAAAGGACTGAATACTCAGCACAGAAACAATCCTGACCTCTCAGTTTAATTCAGTGCACCCAAACAGGAAAACCCCAAAACCTCAATTTAAAGATCTCCACAATCTTGAAATTCAAGCATTAAGACTGATGAATGTTTAATCAATTTTGGAATCAGTTCAGGTTTATGGAATAAAAACTTTCCTCTTTTTTGTTAGATTTCTGAGTCTCAGTTTCCATTGGTTTCTAAACTGTTTTCACTAATGGTCAGGCACTAGTAAACAAAGTTCAGTAATGGGCATGAAGTCCATCATTATTCCAATTTCTCCTGAAATTCACTTCTACTGAATTTGCAGACTAGACCTGGGTAAGAAGATGTATCAGCTGTCTTCCCTGAAAAAAAATGGATTTAATCAGGAAAAAAGGACAGAGTCCAAAGCCAAAATCACAAGCTTCTGCAACAAGTAATTTAGCCCTTGCTGAGGCTGCATGACCAGACATGCTGTCAGTTTAGCTGAAGAAAACCTTAAAGCACACTTTCAGTGTACATATCAGAAATCTTCCATAAGTCCTCACCTTTCCACAAGAAAGAGGTTATGTGTCTAGCAGAGACCCCAGGGTGGAGTATGACCTGAGTTGAGCTACCTAAGTACTCTCAGCCTCCAAGTAAAATCCATCAAATATCCAGAGGCTGGTTACTACTGTAATTATCACCAACCACTTTAGCTGGACCAAATCCCTCAGTTTGGTGGGGGAGTTGGAGACAGCAGAGTAGAACCTGGCCTCACCACTGTCTCAAGGAACTGGATCCTCTCTCATCTCATTGTAATTTAAAATTATGGAAAACAGAGAGGAAAAGAAAATCATTAATAGCTTAATAGCAACAGAAGTCATCTAGTAAAGCCATGATCGGCAGCAACTAAACAGCTGCTGTCTTGTGAGAAACCAAAAATAGCTTGAGGGAAAAAAAAGCCTGGAAAACACATGCACTCTGTCTGCAACTTGATAATAGGCAATTACAGGAATGAAAAAAGGAATGAAATTGCCAAAAACAAGGGATTGATCTTTGGTATTTATGAAATGAAAGGTCACAGAAGTGAGCCTCCCAAAAAGATAGGAGAAAAAAGAACTGGCAAGAAAATTGGATCAATCTGTGCTTTTTTTCTTCCCCTCCTCTGATCAAAACCACAGCTCTTGTCCTCTGCAGGAGAAAGGGATAGCCTCCCTCACACTGCAAGCACTGGCAGGACTGACCTGACAATATAATGCCCATGTCCAGGAGGAGCTGCCACACTCCAACTGCTGTAGATCTGCACTTGACAAAAGGGCACTGCTCCAAAAGCCAGTCTACGAGTTCTGATCCAACACAACTTCTCCTGCAAATAAGCAAAACATCACTTCTTAAACTACAGTAATGTTAAAACATTCTTTTATAATAAATAGTTCTTTTTAAAGCTATCAAAAGTCAGCCTTTTTGTTCAGCAGAGTAAATTCTTTGTCTCAAGTCCTAATTTTTGTAAACCTATTCATTTCAAGGGAAGAAATTATGTTGGCAAGCCTCAGGGGGTACCTCCAGCTACAATGAGGGAACTTATGTTAGATGAGCAAGTTTCCTTATACACCTGATTGATGTAAAATACTTTGCAATAGGATTTTTATCAATTTGTGTTGCATACACATCATCCAAAGATGCATAAGAGATAAAATCCAGCTTCTAGCCTTAGCCTTTTATCTCCTTTCCAAGCATGCCACAATCAGTACAGCTAAACAATATGTGTGAGACCTTTAAGTGCTGCTCTAGGATGGACTTAATCTTTCATATTATCAGTAGATGTATATATTTAAACAATACAAAAAAGTAGTGGATTTTTCTTAAACACAGGTGTGAACAAATGGTTTTCTAATAGAGAGCTGCACATTTTAGTGTTATTGAAAAGAGGGAGAAGCATTTATGCTACAATGCAACACAAATGGAAAATCACTTCATTACAGAAATATTCCATAAATGACATACAGAAATCACTGTGTCACTAAATCTTGGAATCCAATTAAGCTCTTTTATAACTCCAAACCACAGCTGAAATGAATATTATTTCTTTTCAGAAAAATAACTGACAAATGCTATTGTATATGAAAACCATAAGCAATTGAATTAATGTATATACAATCAGGCCACTGCTGCTTTCTGACAACTGACATTGTAACATAAGAAAAGATATTAAGGCAGATGAGACTTTATAAAATTTTTTAAAGAAAATATTTTTAATTCTTAGTGACATACACAGAATCACTCAGAATTCACTCTCTTGTCAAACCAGAGCATAGATAAATGCAAATAAAACTCTTAAAGTTAATTAAAACAAATTATTTTGATTTACCTGCAAATGCCAGTAAGGTACACCCTGTCTTTAATCAGGTCAGAAGCTTGTAGAGTAAAAATATTCCTGAGAGCTCTCCCAGCACAGGAAGAACTTTCTCCATAAATCTGAA
>NW_005054333.1:5325082-5354079 GCF_000277835.1 Geospiza fortis | reverse complement strand
TCCCTCCCTTTGAGCAATGCCTCCTTCACAGGTAAATGACAAGCAAGCACCCAGTCTCAAAGGAAATGCACCCCAGCTTCTGCCAGTTGTATCATGGGTTGCAGGTGCCCCACGAGCTGGGCTGATTTTAGATTTGCTGCCCTAGAAAAGGAGAGGTTTAACCATCCATCAGCTTTACCTTTGAACAACAGACAAATGATGAAAACACTTGTTATTCTAGCAAAGCAGAGACATAGGAACCATTCCAAAATCACACAGACACAGTTTAAAATGAATATATTTTCCTATGTTTTTCAGCTAAATAATTTATTTCAATCCTAATACACACTGAAAGACTATTTCATAGTCTTTTACTTTTGTTCAGAACCTTTAGAGGTTTCCAATGATAGCTGTAGATCAGTTAATCCATGCATTGGCAGGAGGATATGGTCTTTCAGAATGGAGACAGCTCTGATCTCCCCACACCTGATTTCTGCCCTGTACCTCAAAGCTGCAGATGTGTCTGTCAAAACAGAACCCAACTCAGTCTTCCATAAAACCATGTTCCACTCAGACTCTGTGTACCACTCCTTAATGAAGAATTTACCTTGGGCTCCTTTTGCAGTGTTTCCTCACTGTCTCAGCAAAACACACCAAGTGACACAAAGGAATAACTTGATGCCATTTGGTTTCATCTTTTTGTTTGTTTGCTTCCTATGTTTAGGAGCTTTTTAAGGCACATAGAAGAGACCTGAGAGAGTAAAATCTTGTGACATGCAAACTGGAGTTCTCAAAATACTGTAAAAATAAGCTAAACAGTGGCTATCATTTAAGTGACTGGGAAGCAAGTGCACACTGGAATTAACAACAATTCAGTTTGCAAACTCAGTAATAGTAAGATGTGATTTGTAACACACACACACAAAATGATAACTTCTTAACTGGATTTAACTTCAGGTCACATTCACAAGTATCTTCAAAGCTGTGAATAAGAAGTTGAACTGAAGCAGAAGCATTCCTTGCATGTTGTTTGATGAAACAGAATTATAAAGAAGTTCACAAGTACCTTATTTGAAGGTGTTTCCAAATAGGGATTTGAAATTCTTCTGGACAGGGTCTGTAAGATAATTTAGTAGACTGTTAGTTTTGTTATGGTTTTTGCATGGAAAAAATAAAGTAGCTGCAATCTAGTCTTTTAGCAATTGAAATCTACATAAAAAGAATTTATCAAATCATATTAATAGTCTAACATATGTCTCCAAATAATAACTGTTTCACATCAGGAAAAAGGTTTGGAAAACTCAGTTCTGTGTTTTCTATTACATTTATTCTTGATCAGGAAAAGAATATGAACAATGAGATGGCAAAGCCTATAGATAACACACAATTATTGGGTCAGGAAACATCAAAAATGACAGTGAAGAATCTCAAGATAAACCAAAAAAATACTGGGTGAAAAGACAATTTAATGATGAGCTCAACATTGAAATCAGCATGTACTAGAGGGAGAAAATGTAATTACACATACTTTTAAAGCAAACTTTATCAATTCAGTAAAGACACCTCAGGGTGACAGAACCCTTCTCAAAGAAGACCACTCTTCTCAATGAAATTTTTAACTGTAGTTAAAAGAAACTGGGATAAATGGTGAATAAAATGGTGACCAGCAGGGAGGTAACTAATGCAGATCAGCATTATCTCTGCAGTGCCACATGTTGCAGTGGTACCAGCGTCTCAAGAAATGAATGCTCTAATGTTAGAGGGGATTCAGACAGTAATAGTAGTAAGAGTAACAAAGGAATTTGATAAATTTTAATATGAGAAAAGACAGAAAAGACTGTGACTATTTACCTTACAAAGGAGAGATTACAAGAGACATAATGCAATTATGCAGTATGGCACAAAGAAAAGACTAATTTTCTGTGCTCTACTTTACGTTACATGAAAATAACTGATCACTCAATGAAATTAGAGAGGATTTATATTTGAGGAGACAGAAAGAAAAATCAACAAATAAGTCTTCACAGCAGGGAAATGCAAATGCCAAAATCTTACCACTGATCAATAAAGACTGGGTTTTAAAATTATAAAATTCACAGTGAACAAGAAGTCTGAAAGGCAGAGACAGGATAAACATCTCCACAAGAACCAGGTTAACCCACTCTTACTCACCATGATCCTTCCATATCTTGTCACCATTAAAAATAAGATATTGTCTATACTGATGCTTACTTGCAACTTCTATCTTACTACAAGCCACATAAGACACCAATAAACACTTAATTTTTAAATAAGCCTGGAAGTGGAAAAGAAGACATTGTAGAGGTGCACTGGCACTACAACAGGAAGATCATGTGGTGCTCCCTCACATTATTCCAACTTCTAAGCAGCATAATTAATTCCTTGCTTTGAGAAGGATCCAATTCTCACTTGGTATATTTTAATCATAAAAAAACCCCATCGTTCACACCCTGTAAGAACTACAGAATCCATATTTCAGTAACACCACCTGCTTTTTCCTCCCTGTATTCTTGTTCCTGTATTTTTAGAAAGGGAAGGGACGAGGAACCCCAGAAGCATCTATCGCTGTTTACCCTTCCACACTCATCACAAACCTTAGTGTAGTTCCATGCATTACAGCAGCTCCATATGGAAATACTGTAACATATAAGCCTAATTTCCCTCTCCTGTGCCCAACAAAGATGCTGGAAGAGCGCAACACTGCCTCAGATCCCACTCACTCTTCCTAGCCGGCATGTCATTAACACCTCTCTTCTGCAGCAGCCCTACATACCACCACTTCCCTTGGTTTCTGTCCAAGTCTTTCATTCCACAAGCCTCTCTCACTGCAGCAGCACAGTCAAAGTTTATACATTGATTTCCCTGCTCCCTGCTCCTTTCCCAGGCTGGCACTGACAGAGGACAGGGAGGGTCACCCAAGGAGAACACTGGTACTGCAGTGTGCACTTACATGACAGCATAAGATGAAGCTCAGCAAAAAGGACAAATTTGGTTGCCTTCTACAACAGGGTTGCAGTGGTGATGGATAAGAGAAGAGAGACTGATATAATCTACCTGCGCTTGTGTAAAATGTTTCATACTATCCCATGCATATCCTTGTCACTAAAATGGAGAGACATGGATTTGACAGATGGACTACTCAGTGGATAAGGCAATGGATGCACTCAAAGAGTTGAGGTCAATGGTTTGATGGCTGTGTTTGACCACCAGTGATGAGTGGTGTCCCTCAGGGACCATATCATTTAACATTCTCATTTTAACATAGGAACCTGGACAGTGGGATTGAGTGCACCCTCAGCAAGTCTGGGGATGAAAAGTTCAGTGGCATGACTGATACTCTAGAGGGAAAGGATTCCATCCAGAGAGACCTGGACAGGCTTGAGAGCTGGGCCTGCGCAGTCCTAGTGTATTTCAACAAGGCCAAGTGTTAGGTCTTGTGCCTGTGTTGGGGTAATCCCGAACATGGACACAGGCTGGGTGATGAGTGGATTGAAACCAGCCCTGTGGAGAAGGACTTGGGGGTGTTGGTGGATGAAAAACTGGACATGACCCAACTGTATCCTGGGCTGCATCAAAAGAAGGAGGATCAGCAGGTTGAGAGTGGTGATTCTGCATCTCTACTGCACTTTTGTGAGACCCCCACCTGCAGTACTGCATCCACTTGTCAGCTTCCCAGCATAATAAAGATGGGGATCTGTTGGACAAAATCTAAAGGAGGGCCACTAAGCTGAGCATGAGAATGGAGCACCTCTCCCATGGAGACAAGCCAAAAGAGTTGGGGCTGTTCAGCCTGGAGAAAAGAAGGCTCCATGGCTCTTGTAGTATCTTCCAGTATCTAAAGGGGGCCAACAGAAAGGACATAGATGGACTTTTGATCAGGGAGTGTAGTGAAAGGACAGCTAATCATTTACAGGACAGGTAATATTTTTAAACTGAAATAGGGTAAATTTAGATTAAATATTAGGAGAAATTCTGAGGAGTCTGCAAAAGGTGTCTGATGCTGAAAACCAGTAGAGAAAAAACCCCAAAACTTCTAGTTTATCCTTCAGACCACAGTGCTAGCTCTGGTGCACGGAAGACAGGAGGAATTCACAGCCCTGAAAAGGGATGAGGGAGGACAGGACAATGGCTTTTTGGTGGCAGGCTGGACCCATATCAATGTGGAGAAAAGATGAAACACTGGAGAGACCATGAGAGTACATTTAGCCTGCCATGCACCCAACCACCCAAAATTTCTAAAAGCATAAGAAAGTAGAAACTGGAAAGGAGAAAGTAGAACAAAACAGGAAGTGGCTTTCTGGAATAGAAAAAATTATCTTTCACATTGATGCTAGTGCAGCCTGTGTAATGTTGAAACATTCACTGCAGTTAGGCTGAAATTAACACAGAAATTTAGGATGTTTGTGTCCTAGCTGCCATGATAGGTCCTGGGGTTTTTTCAGGTTTTTTTTCTAACTTGCCTCAATAAATATTAGGTACTGAGCACACCTCTATTCAGCAGACTGCTTTGGCTGTTGGGGACAAACTGGGCTGTTGCCAACAGGAGAGGAAGAGGTAGTGGATAAGTGGTCCAGCCCATCTTCAAAGACCTCAGCTTTAGGGTGCCTCTGTTGGAGAAGCACCACTTCTCCCTGAAGATAGCTGGTAAATATAGGCTGCTCCCCCAAAATTATTTTGACACACACACTGATTAAAAATACAATTTCAAATCACTCTAAGAATGAGCCAAAATGTGCTTTTAAAGCAAATTAATTAGTCATCAAGCAAGCAGCTCATCTCTCATGAAAACTCCCTTGGAACAGTTAATGATGCCCACGCCAAGTGCTGCTTTCTAGCTGCTGCCACCCTGGCATGCCCACGTGCCTCCTCACCCGCTTGAGGAGCAGCTTTGCCAAGCCCCATGTCAGGGAGAGGACAGGAGTACGGCAGCACGTGTGGTGGGACAGAAGACCATACGTGCAGGAGATCCAGAGCACTGGGTGTCCTCCAGAAGGGCTGTCCCATCATGCATGAGTAGGTGTGCACAGGCAGCTTCATCTTCCCTGCTGGGAATACAGGAAGAAAGAGGCAGGGACAGGTCCTGTGGGCTAGACGACCCAGAGTCTGAACTATGAACATGGCACAGGGATGGCATTGTCCTAGCTTGGGAACGCAACCTGCATGTGACAGGAGAGGACAGCTGGGACAGGAAGCCCAGAGAAAGTTTTGGAATAGGACTGCTAGTATCAAATCTGAATACGCCACAGAAAATTTAATCTGAAATTGGGAAACATTATAAAGGAGTTTACTGTGGTATTTAAAATCACTAAAATTATCAGGAGTAATGACGTGAAAAGAATGGGAGGATTAAAATAAAGTGAACAGCAAGTAATTGAAACAACCAGAAGGAAATATTTATCTATAATCTATATGATCAGCTTATAGAACTATAAGCCAAAGAATTAAATATGCCAGGTTGAGTTTTAGAAGCAGAGGCTAATTTAATGACTAATCTTACCATGCAAAGTCTATACCTAAGTTTAAATTGGTATTGCTTCAACTGTACAGTTATTTTTAAAACAAGCTAAGAACTTCTGACATTATTTAAAGTTAAGCGTGTGAAGACATCGATGATACTATTTTAATATATCAGCACAAACTGATTTTTTAGAGGTTTGGAAAGAACCCCACAACATACTACACAACAAACTATACTAATGGCTCCATTGGAAAGAACAAGCTGTATCTTACTGTAAAATGCTGACTTAGTTCCTTCGTTGGGAGAGCATTGAACTGGGTCCACTACAGCACTCCCTGTGCATTTACTACAACCTGGTTAATGTTCTGCTCAAGGCCTAATGGTACTGTAGAGCATGGATTTAGTCATATCTTTTGGAGATACATTTGAATTTTCTCCTTATTTTTAGACCTGGGATTTTGCTTTGGCCACATCTCAGCTTGGGAAAATGACTTGCCTACAAGTTGCTTGTGCTTCGCCTCCTGCCCAAGCTGTTCCAACAACTGCTGGTATTTCTGCCATTGCCAGCACTGCAGTCACAGTAGCATCAGCAATGCTCTGTACATCTGCTAGCAATTTAATCACCAGCATGCTCAGAAAGAAACAGAGTAAAAGTGCTTCGAGCTCCAGTTCAAGTGCTTTCCTCAGCTGGGATTTAGTGCAGTGGTAGCAGCCAGCAACCTGTCTACACTACAAGTCATAATGTAACACCTCAAAAGAGGCTATAGAAATTGTAGGGGAATAATAATTTCAAATATGGAACAGAAATGTTTTGCCTTTTTTCTAAGGGCATCTGATACTCATGCGCAGTTAGTGAGAAAAAAAGACAAAAAATGGGAAGGAAGAATTTCTATTTTAGTCAGGATTATTCCTTTTACTAAATCTTCTAAAGTGGGATTTATTTTGAAACTAACAGAAATGAGGATAGGCAGAATCATGGCTTTTCTTCCCCAGTTCAAGCTTCCCCTCCAGATTTGTCAAACATCTAGGTTTTTAACTGGTTGTGTTTCCAAAATATGAGCATAATATTCTGTGCTTTGGAATTTGCAATGTGCAATCAAACTTTACCTGCTTTCAGTTTACAACACACTCATCAATATTTGTCTGTTGTATCAGAGCTTAATTTGCAAACACGCCCATGATCAACTCCATGCTGCTGGGTAGTTCTAGAAACATTTTTGTTATGCACAAATATAACAAAGCAATTGTTCATAGTTTCAGGGCACTGTCACTATGTCCCTAAAGAATTTAGTATAACACTCATGCATTTCAAACTGGATTACTCAATATACTTAAAATTAAGCAAATGCTTCAGTGTTGTTATTTCCTAAATATAAATAGCCTGAACAAAAAATCATCTCATTTTGAAATGCACATGGTGTAGCACAGACTACCTGGTAATGAGATCATTTCTATTCCCCAACAGGGGGATTTCTGCAACTACTCAACACCTGAATCCTAAATTGGCTAATGTGATCACAAAGGAAATTATATATTCAGACCCACATCCAAAAAGAATTTAAGCATCCAAACCTAAAATACACTTTCACAAGTACTCATGCTGGAAACTTCCCACATTCCAAACACGAGAGCATATGGAAAAGGATCACAAATAAAGCTGAATACAAATTCACTCTCAGAAACAATAATCTGCTTGTAGTTTTCTCTCCAATGATCATTCAGCTCTAAGAATACAGTGGCTCAGGAAAAATTTTAAAAATCCACCAGAGGTATTTACTTAATTTCCCTCAGGTTTCTCTCCCACTCCATGCACAAATCAAAAAGTAATTATTTGTGTCTAAACCAGATTTTGTTCTCTTGTTATGAACCATGACAATGATAATGCCATAAGAACAACAGAAACCACTGCAACTGTTACAACTGATAAAAACCTATGGAGGTTTTTTATCAAAAAGATTTGCTGGAGTTGCTAAAAGCAAGCAGCTACAATAATGAGAGTTTCTACTCTAGCCCTGATCTGAACACAAATCCTGAAACAAAGCTGGGCTGTACCTGCCTGGCACACCCTCCTCAACCTGCAACACAAGAAGGCAGTCATTTCTGCGGGAGTAAATGCCCAGTTATTCCCAGTGCTTACTCGTGCCAGGCAGGGAGTGGGGGAAGGGAGCAAGAAATTACTGAATAATATGATTTATCACTTTTCCACCTTTGAACTTTTTGCATTTGACATCACCTGCTACTGTCTAAATGATAGTTGTTTTAAGCTGAAGTAAGGCATGGGTGTTGTGCTCAGTAGAGGAAACGCTACCGTTGTTTGAAGGTGGCTGGATATAGGGAGTGTTGTCATGAATCCCAATCCGTTTCCATGTGGCAACAGATTTTTTCTTGTTGCTAAGGCACAGCAAGCAGAGTTGGTTGGGAAGCTAGCTGACTTTCAGTGGATATCATTCATATGAAATCATAGAATATGCCTGACTTTCTGCCAATAATATTTGTAACAAACAACCTTCCCCCACTGCTCCACTTGAAACCCACTGTCAGAATTCACAGGTAATGAAGAATAACCAATGTGACAGTTCTCTGCATGAATATTTATTTAAGATTAAACAGAAAATCCTTTATAAAGGATCTTTTTTATAAAGGAAAGATCTTCTCCCGATCATTTTAAACTTCATACACTTAGGTGTAGCATAAAAAGGTCAAAAAGCTGTAAAAAGAAAAATCTGTATTCAGCAGAGCCTGCAATTTAGGGTTCCCAGATGAGCCTGAAGAGCTCTCTGGAGAAACCCAAATGAGGCACTAACAAAAGAAAACCAAGGAGGTATTGTCATCTGTTTTCTGTATAAAAAGAACTTACACAATAAGTTATTTCACAAAGGGGAAACCCACAACCCATGGTTCATTCTCACTTCCTCCAAAACAGAAAAAGATGTGAGAAGAAAATGGATGCTCTTTATAAAGACAAGCAGTGCCCTTTATGTTTAAAGACTTATTTCTGAGTCAGGGACAGTTAGGAAAGCTATGCATTTAGAAGCATTTCTTTATTTTCCAGTCCCTAGCAAACTAAATATGGCTGAATGGGTTTGTGCTTCAAACAAAACTAATTTTTACTTTATCTGTCATAAACCATCCACTTTCAAAGCCTCTGGAGCCTAGCAAGGAGTGTAATTTAGTGTCCAAGAGCAAAATTTATTTTCAATGTCCTTTTCTATGCCTAAAAGAAGTTAATTAAAGAAAAGAATATCATAGAAGAAAATATGGCAGGGCTGGCTGGTTTCTCTCCTCCCTTTTCCTCAGTCCTACCACGGCAAAAAAAGCCCAGGATAAATCCAGCTTCAGGAAGACACCAACACAGGCTCCTCCATCGCTATCCTGTGCCTCAAACAAAGCTGCAGCATCCTGACACCCACCTGGATTGAGGGAAAGGGAGGAGTGGTGAGCCAGCAGAAGGGGATACCTTAGTTAGGAACTTTATGTTACTAAAGAAAGGAGACAGCCACCTTCCTGCTAAGGATGAGTTCCATGATCAGATTCAGTACACTGAAATGAGGCTCCTGACAAGCAGGTGTCCTCTCTACACCTCCTGCTTCAGCTTCCCATTCCTGCCGCTCTTCTCCTTGGTGCTTCCACACATGTCCATGAAGCCACGTCCTGAACCAAGCCAAAGGGCCAATGGCTTTGAATGGGCTCATTAAATAGAGGTTCATTTCAACAGAGATGGTTTCCCTTGGTGGGGTCACTGGGAAGCCACACAAACACGATCCCCAGCAAGGCAGCAGCAGGGGCACAGGCCAGGCTGTGGGACAAGGAGGGAGGCAGGCAGGGACAGCTGTGCTCAGAGGAAGCATTTGTTTATGCTACATTAAAACTATCCAAGGAATGAGGGCATAAAGCACATCTAATAAATCCTTTTTATGTTGACAGAGCAGAGACACTGCTCTGTCAACATAAAAAGGAAGTTAACTATGCTTGCAAAAAATGACAATACAAAATTCAAGGGTGTCAGCAATGGGGAACTTCACCATGTGAATTCCATGTTCACATAAATGCATCAGCTGAAGCAAAACACAATTCCCATGTCATCTACAACTGTAGACTGCATGGGCATAGTTTGTAATACAGAAACAGAGTTTAAACAGGATTTCTCTTTCTTATAGAGAGAATGGACATTTTCAACTCATATGCTAATACAATGTTTGCAGTGAGATTTCATTAAATATGAAAAGAAAGAATTAGAATTTTACTGCTTTTTATCACACTTTACATAACATTAAAATATGCAGAGTACACTTAATTGTCTATTCATGTTCCTTCCTTAACTAAACTTTATTGCAGCATTTGTGCTCTCATTTGCCAGTTAGGCCATACATTTCCTAATGCTACCTTACAAAATTCCCAGTGCATTTCATTCTTCCTGGCTGTCAGCAACATTTCACAGGAAAGTAGGATCCTCCCTTTCTTCCAGTAAAAAATAGGCACTGTACAGACTGTCACCAAAAACATTTAAAAATATTGCTGTACTTCATATTTTTTAAAACTTAGCACCTAATAAATACAGTAGATGGTCTTTGTCATCTACCCTTGTGTCCCTGGCCACCAGCATCTGGTCTGGTTTTGATCTGGCGGGCAACGCATAAGAGTAGATGGGTTGGGGGGTTCAGAGATTGCTAAATTTTTTTTGTAGCAGTTAATATTTCTAATGATGCAAGTTATAATTTGATAGCACACAATTTGGAGCATTCAAAAGAATGTGCACTGGATATTTCACACTACAATTAAAACTATGTTCACAGTGACAGGTCACCGTTTATTTCCAGATAAATCTAAATGAAGACACCAACAAAACAGTTAAAAGAGAGATCAGGAGTAGGAAAATGCAGATTGTCTGCATACTTAAAAGCTTTTCAAAGTACCTCTGTTGACATGTTTCTTGTGTTGTCAAAAAAATACCTTCTCATGACACATTTCCAAATGAAAAAAAAAAAAGAAAGCAGCACAGCACATCTACTTAGCAAAGACATTCTGAAAGCCAGGAAGCATTACTTACAAGCATGCATTAGTAAAAAGAAATTTATGAGGAAATTGTGTGTCAAACACAAGAATAAATGCTCAGATTATAAAATCTTCCTGGAGTTTTTGTAACTTTACCAGACAGTGTCCTGCACAATCTCTCTGGCTTTGAATTTTGTCCTGCACAGAGCAGGGGTTGGACCAAACAATCTCCTGGAGTTCCCTTAGCACCCAGATATTTCTGTAATTGTCTCCGGCTCCATCAGTCACAGACAATTCAATTCTGCTGGTCCAACTGACTGTACCAGGCATGGGAGAAAAAGTCTGTGAAGCTTCAGGGCAACCAGCAGTACATTTCTAGGTACATTCTGCATTTAAAAAGAGGCTCCTAAAATCACACATTTTCATGTTAGCCCTCCACCAAAACTTTTCCCTGTCACATTACCCACTGTGCCAGGTCTCAATTGCTGAGGTACCCCAGCTGTCAACATTACTGCAGATAACAGTGGTGCCAGAACCTGACCTTCAGCAAGCCACATTTTTCAGAGATTAAATATAATAAAAATTTTAATGCAGACAATCAGTTAAGTGATTCATCTTGCCTGTCACTGCCAACCACCCACCACGTAGGTGTAAGTTTAAACGTTCCCTCTCTGGTGTCAGGCAAAACCAGCATGGTTGGGTACTTGATTTTTGCCAGCACAGGCTCAGGAGCCTTCAGATGAACTGCCCGCAAAACCCAGCTGCAAGAATGCTCACCTCTGCCACAAGAACTCTAGCAAACAGCAGAAGAGCAAAAATATCCAAGATTGCTGCAGCTATTTCAGTGAACACAGATGCAGGAACAAAACCCCAAATATTAGCAAATAGTCATCAAATCAGCTGTGAATGATGACGACAAATGGCTAAAAATGTCAATAGAGAGTGCATATATTATTGAATAAGAAAATCCATTAAAATCTTAATTCATTCAGAAGCAATTTGTAATTAAAGACACACTTTTATAGTTTTCAATAACTAAAGGATCTTTAATGTTTCAAGTACAAAAAGACAAAATTAAAATTCTGTGCTCTGATTATGATTTATGAAAATACCTCCCAGTAAATTGCATTAGCTTACTGTTTGAAAAATGCCTGTCTTTCTGAAAACTTTTTAAAATTTTCTTTTAATAGGTTGCACACAGATTGTCCATGATTGGGTGTACAAGTGCACAAAGTATGTTTTTAATGTCCCTATAATGTTATGTCCCTGCTCCCAGAGAGCCTTGCTTTTACCACTGCCTGCACAGAAGGTAGGTCATCCAGTAATTTCCCAACCCTTTTTCCTTCTAGGAGAGCAGTTACTCACTTCTGGTACAAGACATTCAAACTATTTCCTCTTTGTTTCTTGAAACTGATTTTCTGATTTCACAAGCGGCCCACTGGGAAAAGCACCAGACTGTTCAGTGTACCTCAGTTTTATTCCTGAACACGGTGTGGTCACCACCTTGAGTGAGGCATTTCCCTTCCCATGCAATGGGAACGACCATGAGCAGGCTCTGGAAGCACTTTGAGACCCACAGGTAAAAATCTGCTACCAGCTAAGGGCTAGAAGCTCACAAGCTCTCCTCCACATACCCAGGGCAGCCCCACTCCAAGTTCAAATACCTATGGGACATTTAAAACACAACAAATCTAGAGTAAAACTGCCAACACCTGCTTTTCTTGCTTCTGAGGTTTTCTGAGAGCAGGAGTAGCCTTGAGGGTGGGTGAACAAGCTCTGCTTAAAGAATTTTGCATTGCAGCCTTAACAGTTTGAGGATCTGCAGCGCCGTGGTTTGTGTTGGCAGCGCTCCGTTACGTGACCTCTTGGGAACAATAATAATTTCACTGACAGTAGCTCTTGGCACAAACCAGTGCCAACCTACTATGAACCAGAGAGTGGGAGTTCTTAACCACTTCCAGAAGAACAGCTGTAATTTACTTTTTTGTAGGGGAAAACTATTAAAGCATAACTACTTAGTTTCATGAAGCAGCCAATGCCTTGCTGTACAGATAGCTGAAAAGCACTCAATATGCAAAGAAAGAATAAAGTTTTCCCTTAGATCACACAAGCAATTTTTTGGCAAAATAGATCAGGAACTCCTCAACTGCTCTTGGCAAAGCCTCAGAAATACTTGGAACTCAGCTACCAGCACCTTCAAACAGTCTGCAGAGTGAGATCTACTAACTCTGATCACTTTACAAATCTTTAGTCTGGCCATTAAAGCAGGAAAAAATGAAAACTCAAGTGCAAACCACTCCAAAGGGAGGTTTGTCACATCTGAGATGGGAAGGGACCTGAGAAACACAGCAGTTCAAAAATATCTGAATTTTTCAATGTAGCAGAAAGCACTGCATGCCTATCATTCAATCCCAACTGCTTGGCACATAAAGCAATGTGGAAAGCACTGTGCAATAACCATTAGATATGGAATATGATTCGAACATGAAGAGTCTAGAATATATGAGTAACCACTAAAAGCTGCTGAGGTAAATTTAGCTTTCACCAGACTGAGAGGTTACAGAATCAGAAAATATATATGCAAGACAGAGATGAGTTTTGTGTATCTCTTTTTGCCTCAGTAAAACTGCCCAAGTGTCAAGTAGCTAAAATATGCAAATTTTACTTAGTATGATAAAACCAAAACCAAATAATACAAATTACATATGTTGTCCAAATTAATCTCATAAGATGTGCTCAGCACCCCCACAAGGTCACAGATACAGTTCAGGCATCTTTAGACAGGAACCTCCTTTGTGAAAATAGGTTCAAGAAAGGAACACAGTCTTTCAAGCGAGGCAAGACTTTCACCCTAATGAGGAAGATTTCCTTAATCATATTCTTTATCCTTAAATTTAATTACCTGCCTTTCTTCTGATATATATCTTTATTTTCATTCTTTATTCATACAAACAATTGTTTGCACACGTTTGATATTATTAGCACATGGATATGTCACATCAGGTTTATGATGTATTATTTTGAATTTTCTTGCTGCAGATTTAGTCACTCTAAATTTAATTAAGTCTACTAGTCCTTCTTCCTACTGCTGCAGGAAGTTTGATCCCTATGGGGAAGGGTTTTCTTTATCTCTTGAGATTTTCCAGCTGGTACCAGGAAATTTTTTCTTTTTGGCCTCCAGTTTTGAAAGGTAGGGCCTTGGTCCAACAATAGACTTCTGAAAATATCACAAATAGAATCTGTCCTATTAGGGCTCTCTGCATTTGTTATTTATTTTCAAGACAGTGTGGGCCTTCAGACGTGATCCCTGCACCTCTCCTCAGGCTTAGACTACATTCAGATGTACAGCCAAAGTCAGTTTAAACAAAAACCCACAAAATTTGACAAGATACTATGGCAAGATTAACATACTCTGAAATGATAGCCCCACTCAAATTCACAGAAAAAGAATATATCAAACTGTGTTGCACTAAACCTTTTGTGGAGAAAGTACCTGTGAAAGAACTATTTTAGGCAGCCTAACTAAACAAACAAACAAAAAAATCTTGCTTCAATTTGTCCCACATCAGTCTGTTGTCCCCCATGATGTCAATAATTTCCCTCCAGCAAAACTCGACCTAGCATTTAAAGCAGAAAGTTCCTATCCCTTTATTCCATTTTAAAAAATGCATTATAAAGCCTTTAAATGACTTTTAAGGCACATTTTCCCCTACAAAAGAAAGATGTTACTCCATAAATAGAAAAAAAACCCTCACAATTTGAGAGTCAAAGATTAGAAGATTTTTCTACTTTCTACATCTGATCAAATTATCTGAATTAATTAACCTTTAATTACATTTGCAACTATTATCTAGTTTTCCATCCCAACAGAAGTCCTACCATATGATATCTATATCCTAGTCAATCTTATTCTCATACTCAAAAGCATATGCAAAAGAAGAAAACTGCTTGAGTCTAATTAGCATGAAAAACATGTGTGCAGTGGAAAAAAGTCCACAGTATTACAGCAGAGCAGGGATCTGAGGTGAATTGCATGTTATGGAACTGAACACATATGTCTGTGTAAGATGTGTCTCTTGACAAAGGGGCTGAACTCTCTAAGGTTTCAAAAGATCTCTGTACGTCAGGTGCTGAAAGCAAAATTACTCCTCCAGAGAACTGTTGTTTTGAACCAGAAGTTTTTTGGCTTGAAAATTGTGGATGACTTTTTCAAGGCTGCTTCAAAATATACACAAGGCAGCCTGCACCTGCAGAATCTGAGATAACCACCCAGGAGAGCACCTCATCCCTCACTGGAGACAGCAGCAGTAGCACTGCAACTATTTTTAAAGAAATGCTCATTAGAACACGTAAGAGTGAAGCAGAGGGACACAATGTGAACAGCAGCTTGCTTATCAGTTGTGTGACCAGGGCATACAAAAGAAAAGCAGAATAACCCCTGCATTACTCACAGCCAAAGTACAGCTGAGTGTATCCTGAACAGAGCAACCTCAAAGAGCCAGCAGAACTGTCTGCTGGTGCCATAGTACAATCAGAGGAAAGGACTCACACATCACTGCCTTTCTACAGGGTCACGTTTCCACCACCTGAGGACAGCCAGGCCTGGCAGCCAGCGCTAGGAACAGCACACTTGGAGGAGCTTCTGGTTACCAGACTAAGGAGCAGATCATGCATTTGGTGTGCTGCTTGAAGCTGAACCCTTCTTGCCCTTGGACCAGCGTCCAGGGCTCATCAGAGTCCTCCTTTATCTACCCATGGAAAGCAACATAGAACTGAGCCACCTTCTTCTGCTTCACCATGTTAAATCTTGATCCTAAGATCCTTGAAGGAGTGCTTTGTCCCATGAGAATAAAAGGAAGTAAAGACTGATCACATTTTTTCAGGCCTAGGGGCAAAGAGACTTAACTCTCTTGTTCTTCAATATTCTGCATCACAGCCAACGCTTGCAACACTGATCACTTCAATATGCTGCTACCCTCCTTTCACTTACCCACTGTATCCTAGTTACCAGCCTACTCAGTTCTCAAAGTCACTAATAAACATCATTTTAAGTCAGGCAAATGTTTCATGACCTACGCAAAGCAGGAGGTGGGAGAGATGGGGAACTGCTGTCTTGAAAAGTTGGTTCAAGCAATATGCACATGGAAAATTATAATTTAGATTGAAATCAGGAAAGAAAAATTATCCAAAGTGTATGGCATTGCTCCCTCCAGAGTGACTGATCTGTCAGAGAGCAACAGAGATATTCTATCTGCGTTCCCAGGAACACTAACAAAAAGCACGATGTCAGTGACATCCTAGCAGACTGCTGGGACACTCAGTTTACTCTCATAAATTCAGCAAAGCAGCCTGGGCAAAGTAGGCAATTTCTGTTCAAACTCTTCCAACCTCTTCACCATGACAATCTCCAAAACCCGTCCAGCTCCATCACGTATTCTGCAGCAAGGACACATAACCCAGGGGTTAAAGTCTGGCCCTAGAGCAGACTGATGGCAAATCACCACTTGCTGTAAGAGACCTTCATTTTGAGATACTGTCTTCAAAAAACAGTTGATGCTCACTCCCATCACCTTGCTCACTGCTCCATCTTTTCCCACACTGTTTTTTGAGGTCACTTCAAACTGTCCTTATCTCAATGGATCAACCATCACAAACCACAAGGGCTTCATCCATTTTATCCAAACCAGCCTAAGCCTATGGGTTAACTATCTATTTGGTAGCTTGTCCAGCACTAGAAATAACTGTACCAAAATTAAAAGGAGCTTACAAAACTGTTTGGTACATAGATACACACACAGAGACTCCTTCAAAATGCAAAGTTTTCAAAAAAAGAACAGAAATTTTTTACCTCTATCTAGTCTATTTTCTGTTTTTTCTTTATGCAATGCCATAATGTCCTTTTTGGAAACTGGACACACCAGCAGAAGTCAACTGAAGAGGGCCTCTAGGACATTATTCCTGGTCAATAAACCCTTGCCTTGGAATTCACCTCCCTGCTCCCTCCATCAGGATACGATCAAAAGATCAGATGGGTTCATGAACAACAAAGTAATGGGAATGGAAACACTCTGGGGTTTGGAAGATTACATGGGAGGTTTGTTTGCATGTTTTTAGCATGCCTCATGCTTGTTGACGTTTTTAACCTCTTCACTTGTGCCAAGAGATAACAATGACTAACTTTGGAGGGAAAAAGTCATGGTATAAAGAAACAAGCATACACATACTGAAGCTGGAGTTGGCTCAGGCTGAAAAGATGAGTCACAGACCCTCAGCATTTAGCTTTGTTTCTAAAAGTCAGACAACACCAAGAACTGCTAAAGCAAGGGATAAAGATGCAGTCTGTTTTCTTGCTTAACTCAAAATTTAAAAAAGTAAAATCAGGTTTTCAGTTTCAGAAGTTTCACAAAATTTACCATTAGCTTTTCAGTGACCAGGAGCAGTTTTTAACAAGAAATTATTGTCTCTGGATAGTTTCTTGGAATTATTTTTATTTGCAGAAGGAGCAAATGTGATGTTTCCTTATCAACTCCCACCATCCTGCCATAAATTTTCCTGTAACATGTTTTGCTATTAATAAACAACTGAAGTAGGTACTTTTCTACAGCCAAAATAAATGTATTCTCAAAGATCCTAAGTTCATATTGTTTTTAATCACACCACAACTCTGATTTAATAGCAGCGTTGCTCTGTTAGCTACACTTTTCTGCTTAAATGCAAAAGACTATTCACTACAAGGACATTTTGTGTCTCTGTTCTTAATGAAGTGCTTTACAAGAATAAAGAAGAAATGTCTGTAATGTGACATTCTTCAAAAGTCTTTGCTGGTTTACCTGTTAGATAGGTTTGTTCCTAATAGCAGTTCTGCCATAAAGTTACCTAAGAAGAAAAATAAAAAGAAATTATTTTTAAAAGAAAAAAAACAACACCTTTCCTCACTGGTCTTTCTTCTTTGATATATTGGAGCAGTAGCACTTCTTAACAACTTATTTTCCACTCCATCACTAGAGTTTTTTTAAAAAATAGTGATAGGAGCAGAGTCAAGAGATACCTTTGCAGAGAGCTCTGCTCTGAGGTTACTTGACAATGTTGTTGGTTACTAGTCTGTGGAAAGCCTCCCTAACACTTGTCCACCCACCAAACAGGAGCTTCAGTGGTCATGAATATTCTCACATTCCTTAGAAGAGCAGCAAAGCCTTTGACAGAGCATGCTGCAACAAACTCAAGACTGACGTGCTATCAGCTGCTTTTCTCTGCTTTTCTCCTATGTTCAGAGACCACCTACACAGCAACACTCCACAGCTGTACCTCCAGCTTCCACAAGGACACTATGGGCTCACCCTAACATAGAAAACTCCTCAAAGGGAGCTAAAGCAGCCCTCCATGTGTAGACAAAACAGTGTGGTTAATCAAAAACACAGAAATAACCAAGGACAAGTGCAGGATTAAACGGACTGTTTTCATTTTGAAAAGGAAAACACAAAGATGCCCCAACATTGTATCCTAGGCTGGATGCTGTTTCATGAAACATATTTATGATGTCAGCATCAAGAGAAGCAAATTTTGCTCACACAAATTTGGTTAATCACAATCCGAAGCCTATAAACAGCTTCAAACAGACCTAGTCAAGGTAGGCAAGTAAACAGTGCTAAATTATGTTTATCCACATCAAAAGCAAGGAAAAGTATGCTGACAATTTATGCTGCTTTAAATTATTTATATCAGCTAAAAGAAAGCAACCTGAATGACTGGGAAGACATTTTGTGTGAAGAACTAATCAGTGGCCCCAGGAGCTCTGCAGAGATAGCAGATTGTCAGGATGAAAATCCTACATGATGGGGAGAGGGAGGAAATTGCATGATTTATATAAAACAGTGGTGCAGCTCATCTAGGATATTACATTCAGCACAAGCCATCACTAGTTCAAAGGGACACTGCAGAAGCAGACAGAGTTCAAAACAAGGTAACAAAAATGATTACAGCATGGAAGGAGTGATCTAGAGAGATTGGAATTGCTTGCTTGAAAAACAGCTGTAAAAAAGAATAAAAAAGTTAAATGTACAGAAGTTGGAAGTTCCCTGCCTCATAGGAACAGAAGAAGGGTCCCTGAAATTAAAGGTAGAATATTCAAAACTGATCAAAACTAAATGTTTTCATCAACAACAGACTAAAACAAAACTCAGTTTTCCTTCCCTTGTAAAGTTATTGTCACCAGATCCCACAGAGAAGCTTAGTGAATTTATGTTCCAAGATGAGTCTGAAAACAAAACACTATCCAGATTCATTAAAAGACTGGCTTTGCAGATGCACAACATGAAAAGCTGTAACTAAAGTGGTTAATGTTAACAAGCCCCCAGCACCAGAGTATAAACTATCTGACTATGTGAAACTAGGGGGAAAACAAACAACCAAACAAAAACAAAAAGAAAATCCAAAACAAACAAAAAAATAGTGTAGGAGACAGGCAATGTAACATTTGCCCACACGCTCTCTTGAAATCACAAGAAACATTATATTTATGGCTAAAACTGTTACCTGTTAGATTAACCTTATAATTTATGGGTACAGGACAAGATGAACCATCATCTTGACCTACTCAGTATGTTTTTCTCTACTCTAGGTTCCTCTGAAAGAATTGCTTTTGGCTTTCTGAAATAAAACCTCCACCAGTACAGTGTAAATATTTTTTGCCACACTGAATTGCAAATGATCAGTTTATAAATGGAACTCTTTAAGCAGGGCTTCAGGTAAATTCTCAGTTTATGCATACACTGTATAAACTGAGGACAGATATCTGAATGGAAAAATAACAAAGAGACATCACTCCTGCTATTCAGCTTGGAGACTCACCAATATTAATGCATGTCCTGGCAACCTAAGAGACCTATTGATTTGCAACCATTCGTTCAAGTGCAGTGAAAGCCATAATTAGATAAATAGCTTTGGTAAAACTAATCTGAAACTCATTTGTTTTGTTTAATGAGATCAAACAAGAGATTAAATATCTGCTCAATGTTCCCCTTAGTATTCTTCAGTACAATAGTAAAAATATAAATAAAGACATATTAATTTGACTGCCGTTATTATTTTTTGTATTTTATGTATTTTGTTGTAGCAATTGCCATCAAAGGCCATAGACACAAACACTTTTTATGAATTACTGTGCTCCAACAGGCTGAGTGTTTTTATCAATACCTGTGGAAGAAAGAGAACAGGTCTTTTAATCATTTGCAGACACTTTTTGAGCTGACAGAGTATAACTTTAAGATGGTCTGCACAGTAGAAGTTTTTCAAGTATCAAAATTCCAACTTTAACATAATTATGCCATTCTTGGTCAATGGGAATGTAACTCTGTTTAAGTTTTCAAAAGTGTTTATAACAGTTAAATCTAAGAGGATTTTTAATTTTTGTTTCTTAAATAACTTTTTCCCAACAAAATGAAAGGAAGGCTACTTTAGAGCATTCCCATACACAAATCAATGCTAGCTATGACAGATGCTACAGTTTGTCCTGCTCAAGTCAAAACACGCTTAAGTTTGGGATAGGTTGTTTCCTCCTCTTTCTTCTTTGGCAGCTAACTACTAAATTCTTCTTCCGTTCCTTTTAGGGTCTCCCACAGCCTTCCTTAACAAACACCACACAACACAGTTTGTCCTGTAACACAGATCCAGCATCAGACTCACAGCCCACACCCCCAGATTTATTTTTACTGTCAGGAGGCTTCAGGCATTGCAGAAATGACAGACCACAGCAAAGCACTGGATTGTACATGAGCTGGGATCAAGAGCAGGTCTAAGTGATACATTTGTCTCATTCCTTCAGCCACCCAATAAACAACAGCTTTGCAACTTTCAGAGCTAACTCTGTGTGTGCATTGTTTTTCTCCCCTTCTTTCCATATTTTAAAAATCAATTGATGTATCACTGAACTGCATTCACCTATGGGATGAAATGAAGCATCTGCTCAGCAGTGTGCAGTAGCAGTCTATTGCAGCAAATGATTACCACATCCATCTGAAATTACAAAGTGTTTTAGGTCCACTGGGTCTAGTTCTCTTGGTGAGAACTTGGCCAGAAAACCACAATTAAATGCTTATCATCTTAAAAAATGTATAAACAAACCCCAAACACCTGCTCTCTCTCTCTCCCCCAAGCCACATCATAAATCCTTGATGTTCACAAGTGGTCTGGACCTCAATTTTCTGTTGGGGTTTTTCTGGGGGATTTGAGGTTTGGTGTCCTTTTTTGTTTGTTTCAGTTTTTAACCCAAAATACTCCTTCCTCCTCCTCAATATTGACCTACAAACTGCCCACCATGTACTTCATCATGGAGGGCACGGTTTGACATACATTTCTTCCACCAGTGGTATCATTTCAAGCAGCCACTGCTCCTTGCTTGGTGCCACTCATTCCACAGTCAGAGTGCTGATACTGATACATGCACGACCTGCACAGAGGCTCAGAAGAGGCAATTGATGGAGAAGCTACCACAATAAAACACACACACACACACACACACACACACACACACACACAGAGATAAAACACACCCCACAGTTAAACAAAAGACCCTCAACTATTTCTTTCTTTATTGCTCTAACTCATGTATCCCATCTAAGTCTCAGTTACATTAAGGCTTGAGTATGAGGTTCAGGAAGCAGGGGGAAAAAGGCAGTCTCCTCAACAGCAAGAGAAAAAAAAGTTGCATTCCTCACAATCAGTATTTCAAAAAAGGAAATAATCTGGCATTTTAAGATTTAATGGGTTAATTCAGTTCTAAAACTAAAGGCAGAAGATCCTTACTGATGCTATGAATACATATCTACTCCTATTTATAGAGATTGATTTATAGAGATTCTCCTCCAATCAGCAGAATATTTTCTTTTAGCACTAAAAGTAAAAAAAAACTATATTGACTTTTAATCAGTTAGACCACTGAGTCTCTCTGTAAGAAAATATCTTTCAAAAAATGAATTAATCAGAAAAAAATGTATACCACAGGATTTAAATTATTAAATTAATAATTGACCCTAGCTTAATACAATGTCTAGAAGAGGATAATTTTACAAGGTCAGACTAACCCAAACCAAACAATAAGTTAACTGAGTTAAATGACATTGTGACAATTATGAATAGCTACTGCATTTTATGCCTAGAATTTGCAAATACTTACATCCTGCTTCCATGGCTTTTAACTTTAGAGGTCAAATGAGTTCTTTTTTATCCTTAAACTGGTGCCAAAAACACAGGTGTAACGAAAAATGTTTAAATAAAAAGGTGTCATGGATAAAGTTTATACCCCAGAAATGCAACATATTCTGCTTTTCTTTTTTTTCTTTTTTCTTTTCCCTTTTTAAAAAGCTATCACTGTCTTTTCAGCATTTTCATCAGTATAAAAATGCACAGCTTGTTTTGCAGTTTCCTCACGGCGCAAATGGAATTCAAGCCACTGGGGACATACAAGTAACAACAGCTGAATACAAATCTTAACAGAGTTTGTCATAATTGTACAGTGTGGTGTTGTTCATTCATCCTGGCAGCTGGGAAATCTAGTGTGAATTAACCAATAATACAGGTTTGTAACCAACCAATTAAAGTATAAAATTTCACTAAGTGAATTTTGTTTGTTTTCCTGTAAGTATGCAACTAAGGGGACAATCAGCTCACTTTAAATCAAGAATTTCAACAGGATGTAATGCTGGCAGAAATTTTGCAAAGAGACTAATTTTACTTCCAATGGAGTTGATCTTATTTCCTTCATAGACTTCCTTGATAGGTTTCCAAGCCATACACAGCAGTACCACATCTGAGGATCTGCAAGCTACATCCCTTAGGAAGGGGAGCAAAACCAAAAGTGAAACCACTGAGATCCTTGTCCAACCAGACAAAAAACATGCAAGGATGATCAAACTTGCTTCTGCGGTCCTTAACTGAAGGCTTTATTTTCCACACAAGACAATTGGCACTTAAAGTCTGAGCACAGGCAAAATGATCTCAAGGTATTTTCAGCTGGAGCTCAATTTGCAGCCTGGGAAAGGGGTTACAGTCAAGTCTGGTTTATGGTAGGCAGGTCAAAGAGAGGCTTATCAGGATGTGCTCTGGACCAAAGCAGAGAAAGGAAACAGAGCCTCTCCCATAGTTTAAAGAAAGATGCTGCATTTTTGGTGTGTCAAGGAATCTGTGTCAATTTTATGCAGCTCCCATGAACACAAGCCACATGATGGCACCTATTCCCCATGCATTGACAGCAACACCAGCTAGTGCTGCATCTGGACTTTCCCAGGGGTGCTAAAAAGCAGTTGACTGTCAGTCCAGGAATTGCCAGCCTCACTCCCAGCACCAGTGTAAGACCACAGGCAGTGGGCATCATCCTGTCAATCAGGCTAATCCCCAACCTCAGGGAGAAAAATAGCTTTGCATTCTGCAAAACTTACTAGGTTACTTCCTAGGGCAGAAGTATGAGTTTACTTTCCATTTCATTCAACTGTAGTTAATCAAATCCAGGCATAATTTCTCAGATGTCATAACACATGGGTTAATTAAGAAGTATTCTCATTTAACAATTCACTGAAGACTGACTATGAAACAAATTATTATGCAAATAAACACATGAGGCACTGAAATTTCCCACCAGCTACCATGGTCAATGTTGCTAAAGCTATTTTATCCATTGCTCAATAATTCATGTGTCACCAATCACAGACCTGACAAGTTTAAGGATACTATATGTGATATGTGAAAGATAATTATCTTAATTGAATACATCTAGCAAGAATACATAATAATCCTGGTTACAATAGGAAAAATTCAAGATTACTTACCACAACTATTTTTAGTCACTTAATAGCTGCTAAAGTGATGGGGGTATTAAGTTACTGAGTAGAACCTCTGTGGCAGACTTGAAAGTAAAATGTCACCAATATCAATCAATCAACTTCAATAATACTTCTGACAATAAAACTTCCAACCCACTGAGTCAATCCAGCACTTTTGTCAGCTGTTTTCAGCCAGTACAGCATCTACACAAAACATAGCTGCATCTTTTTAATGCAGAAGAAATGTCAAAATTAAAGTCTCTATAGTATATAAAAACATAGATACCAGGGAAATTATTATGATTTTCTTTTCTTCTCATTAGCAAGACTGGTAAAAAGAGCATAAAGGTGCTAATGAAATGTGTTGATGGCACAAAATTGGAGGTATTGTCAAAACCCATGTAAACAGAATGGTGTACTGGAAGACTAGGAGCCTTTAAGAAGTGCAATATTAGGAAAAGAGTGTAATTCAGCAGCACTAAGTACAAGGTCACTCAGGCACCATGAAGATGAGAAGCTGCCAACAAGGATATGGACTGCAATAAATGTCAGTCATTTGCAGGAGGATTATCTGAGTACAGAGCAGATCTATATGCTCAGCTGAACCAAAACCTAAATATCAACCACCACCATGATGTAGCCACGGAAGGAAGGACAGTAAATTCTGAGTGTTTCCAGCAGCCAATTTCTAATGTCCTGGCAAAACCTCATCAACAACACTATAGTCTCCCCAGCTGCCAAAAGAATTGATTAGAGAATAGCTATTTAAATGACATAAGCAATTGAAAGCTCCTAACAGGAGATGAAGAAAAGTTTAGCAGAATGTAGGTTGAGAGGATCTGATGCTTCATTTAATTAAAACAGATTGCATATAGTTTGATTTTTCTCCTCTGCCAAACAGGAGTTGTCTCCAACAGCATGACAACTGCTAGTGCCAGAATACATGATAGATATCCCTAATGCACTCCAACCCTCCAGCTATTTTCAGCTTGGAAACCTTCTGTGTCTGATGAGGTTTATGTATCCTCAATACATTTCTCTTCCATTAACTTCTCCAGACTCATCCTGAACTCATGTGGACTTTTAGCAGCAGTACCACAGCTTCTGTAGTTTATTTTCAACCTGTAACCCTATAGTCAGTTACAACCTGACAGACATACAGCAAAGTAGCTGCTCAAAACAAAGCTAAGGTGAAGACAGTCTGAGAACATCTGCCTGGCCAAAGATCTCTAGGAACCTCACAGAAGTAACTACAAGGTCTCAAAAGATAAAATAGTCTCTTCAATATCTCTTCAACTTTGATCAAGCCAAAAGGTACATCCCATGATGAAGGTTTCTACAGACCAGCAGGGTCTTTCACAATATCAGAGTAATGAGGTTTGACTCCGTGACATCCAAAAGGTTTTCCAGATCCACTATTGTGACAAAGAGCAACAATGATGCTCATGCATAAGAGTATTTATCTGTGTGTAAATGTGAACCTAGAAAGCAGAAGAGGTGTTTAAAAAGGTGTGTGCTTCTGTGTGTGCAAGATGATTACTCCTCCTTCTGAGCACTTCCAGTGCTAGGTCCATAAAGAATAAAACTGAGTGTGGTGAAAATGAGTTTTGCCATGATGGAGTGGCCTGCAGGACCTCCCTGCTGGTGCTTCCAGAGGCACAGAACTGTATTTCATCACTAGTCACAAGAGAAAAGATAAGAGAAAAGGATATTTTTAACAGGCAGCAGGAAGAGCAGCAAAGAGAGTTCATAAGCAAAGTACTCATGCCTCCTACACATACACTCAACACATAACTCTAGGAGGCAAACTGGGAAACAGAAGGGTCTTTCCAGAGAATTGGAGAAAGGACATAGTGGAGGGAAGAGTTCCACAGGGCACGATGACCCACTGCAACAGATCCCACCTCAGCCTCTGCACAAGCTCTGACACACATCCAGCTACCACAGCAAAGGTTGCATTTTCTGCTATTTTATCCGGCAGAGGATGATGAGTAAACCTTCACCTCGCAGCTCACTGTGCAAATGCAATGTAATCATCCATGCCATCTTGGATAACTGTGCTACACCTGCTCTAAGAATGAATTTAAGGGAAAAAACCATCAAGGACAAGGTCAATGCACAGTTCAAAGTTCAAAAGCTTTAAAAGAAAGATTGGGCTCCCCTAGACAAGGAACTGGACATTCGTTTTATCTAAATGACTGAAGCAGTGGAGTGTATTCATATTTACTGTTCACAGCATAGAATCATCCAAGCAGGATGGTTACTGCAGCTTTTTCTACAAGGTGCTTTTCCACCTCCAAGTTCTTTATATGTATTAGTACTGGACGTATCCCAAGACAGAAAGCAAAAAATACTTATTTGCACTCCAGTTTTGGAGGTTGCTGAACTGAGAGGGAAATCTAATTTTGTTACACTGTATTTTCAATTATCTCCATCTCTGGTCACAACTTTCAGATAGTCTAGTGTGAAGGGATAAGAGCTCAGATGTCCAAACAGATTGAAATAATTTATTTCACCCCATACTGATTTTCAAAATGTAATCAATTCTTTTTATGTATACTACCCTCTACTACACAATGCTTTCCTTTCCCCTGAAGCCCAGGAAGTATTTGAACAGCACGAAGTCAAGTACATCCTTAAAACAATTATAATACCCTTAACACTTCCATTATATTTTATTATCCATAGTCCCCAGGCATGCACACATGTAGACTATCTGTGCTTTATAGATGTGGAAGCGAACTGCACTGCAGGCAGTCCCTGAGCAAGTCAGCATCAGAAGCAGAACCCCTGTTCAGGGGTCATAATATTTTTCTAGGAAATTAAACAAGCCAGAATTTCAGCTGGTCAGCATTTACTTGAAAACAGCTCACCTAAGTGAGCAACACTGCTGATAAAACCAGCTGGACAAATAAGGCTCTCAGCTTGGTGTTTGAACAAGTAAAAATGCACAAAGAAAAGTCATTGGAGAGGAAGAACAGACTAGGTTTTTTCATAAGCAAACAAAACCCTCTGAAAATTAACTTTGGATTAACTTGAAATATATTGTTGAGTTGGGAAAAAAAAAAGGAATCTGTTTCATATGTTAGTGTTACTCCTTTCTCCAACCTTATTTTAAGACTTAAAATTTTAGGGTCATGTTTAAAAGGGAAAGTATAAAAATGCTGCATTTTATTGTTGTAACATATCCCTTTTCTCTTCCAAATACTTTCATTCTCAGGATTTAAATTATTCATCAGATTAAATAGAAGTACATGACAAATGTCATGCCTCTAGAAGTCCATTTCTGGGGGGAAAAGGCACATGCACAGAGCAGACTGGAATCGACACAGGATACTACTAACAGAAACAAACTGCTCCCTGGACGATCACACATACAGGGAGACACTCCATGCACTTCAGGAGCCTACTTTGTTTCCAAAGGGAGCAAGTGAATTAACAACCCTGCTGGAATTTTGTATGACCTGCTCCATGGAACACCCCACTAGGCACTTATGCTGCTGAGTAATTCCATCTGCAGGATAGCCCCTGCAAACCCAGAGATGGCAGAGCACAGCATTCCCACTCTCCACATGGGACCAAGACACTGCTGCAGCTATACAGCATCTCCACACAGCATCTCCCACTGATCCAAGGTCACAGAATCATAGAATGGATTGGGTTGGAAGGGACCTTAAAGACAATCTAATTCCAGCCCCCTTGCCATGGGCAGGGACACCTTCTGCTGGACCAGGTTGCTCAAAGCCCTATCCAACCTGCCCTTGAACATTTCCAGGGATGGGGCATCCACAGCTTTTCTGGGCAATCTGTTGCAGTGTCTCACCACCCTCACAGTAAAGAATTTCTTCCTAGCAGAAGATCCACTGGGTTGACTCCAGACTGCCTCACAGACTCACCATCCTCCCTCCAGTCCTCCTACCAAGACAGATGGTACAAGAAAGACTTTACAAGATGACCCACAGGGTACCGGGAGGTGAAGCCATAGGTGACACCACCACTAAATCTGTCACACTGTGTTTGCTGGTCAATAACACAGAACATCAGCAAAAGCAGGCAGAGTCTCGCTGGAACTCTGTGAAACAAGAGAGGACCAAGGGTTCATCAAGCACAAGTGAGGAGCTGCATGGCCCAGGAGCTACCCAGCCTTCTCACCGGGATGTTAACTCACCCACAGCAAATATTTACAGAGTAACTGTTATACCGCTCACTTGTCAAATGCTTTCAGTAGTGGCGAGGAATAACCACCAGAGTAAACCTGAGGCTGCTCTCTGCATGGTGTCTCTCTGAAGTGCCATGAATTTGTTTTGTTAGAAGTGTTTCAGACCTGCCTGCAAACTAAAGCTGCCACCAGCAGCAGTTCTGCACTGCATCTATCCTCCTCAGTGCACACTTACTCCATTTCTTTGGTAGTAACCTTCTAATGAGGAACAAACTACTCAATTCAGAAAAGGACTTTCTTCATTGGAAGAAGGGTATCTGTCACAAATATCCTCCTAGGGCAAAGCAAGACTTAGCTGTTTAACTGATTCCCCTTAGCTCTGTGTTCATATGGACAACTTGGATTGTAACCAGGTGGATTACTAATTCACCAGAACAATAAAAATGATTAGGCATCTCCATAAGGGTCATTCTTTATTTTGTGTGTTGAATGTACTGGAGGAAAAAAAATTACTGTAAAACTGGAATCTGAATCCACATTTCTTAAAAATAGCTATTCTACTGTGAATTTATATCCTGCCTTGATCCTAATTATCTTCCTTGCCTATATATCCTCTTATAACAAAGCATTCACCCAGGAAGTTTGGTTTGAAATTCACACCCTGGTATATTTCACAACAACTTCCCCATGCAGAGAAATCATTTATTTACATGGGCAAAGTACTGCAAAATTGATGTGGGTACAAACACACACCATGCTGACTTCCCCCCAACTCTCTGCACAGGTGTTTATCAGTGCACTGAAACAAAACAGCAGCTCGCCCGATTCCCAGCCCAGACAGACCCAACCCCATGTGGATTAACCCACCTCTTCATTTCGACTGCTCAGGAGATGGGTTACAATCCAGCACTGGCCTGCAAGTGAGGTCTGACCAGACTGACTGCCACTGATCTGACGGCAATGCCACCCCCCGATATGGCTCCAGTCACAACTGGGAGAGCTCAGAGGCACGGGCAGCTGCCTGCAAGTGCAGTTGCCAGCCACAGCAGTGTCACGCTGGACTTCACCAGAGCACTGACTGCCCTGCGGAGACACACCCCCAGCCTTTTCAAAAATGGGTGAAATGGAGAGAAATTTGGACGGGGATCTCGGCCATGCCCACCTGACCCCACGGCCTCACTGTCAGGAGACAAGCGAGGTTGAGGGCCAGGTGTGGGCATCCCAACTTCACTCCGTCCCAGCTTCACACGCTCCAGGGCGCGCTGGAGTTCGCCGCTGGAACACGCGTGTGCACAGCTGTCGGAGCACAGGCGCGCTGTACCTGCTGTCCACGGAGAGCATCAGCCCGCACGAGGGGAAAGGGACACAGGGGGACAGCCACTCGAGGAACCCGGAGATGGGACAGGGACGCTTTCTCACCCTGGTATCTCATGTTACACCAGAGCTGGCAGCAGTGGCCGGAGCCCGGGGCCCCCGCGGGCACCTCTCCCGGTGGGTGCCGAAGGGCTGCTGCCCGGGCATCCTCCCTCCCTCCCTCCCTCCCTCCCTCATTCCGCCCGTGCTGCCGCCCGGCCCT